>NC_084794.1:279418718-280018718 GCF_963169125.1 Humulus lupulus | reverse complement strand
TAACTTGCTCCCTAAGATCGCCTCGTCCCGAGTTACCCAAATAAACCCACATGATAATGTGGTCTCTCACATATATCACATATATGCATATAAATACACATTTATGCCTGCGACGGGCCAAATTACCAAATCACCCTTCTAATAAGAAGCGTGCCCGCATGCATATCTAATACCCCTGAATATGCACTTCTAGTCATATTATCACACAATTCACATAATTACAATTAACATAGCAATTAAACACATATTTTCACATATTGCCATCTCGGCCCCCTAATCAAGGCCATAAGCCTTATTAGGTCATTTCGGGACATTACACTAGATTTACTATATTAAAAAATAATTGGGCAGCATCTCCTCTATTTTTATAGCATATCTAAAATTCATATAGTACATATAAACATCACATAATATACAAAAATCAAACAACCGATCAAAATGCATAAGTATCAATCAATATCAAACATGCATAACTATCAATGTTATTATCGTGAAAATAATTGGACAGTATTTCCCCTATTTCTACAATATTTCTAAATTTCAAAAGTACCGATACACAACATATAATACACAAATAGTAAATAATAAATCAACATACATAATTCCAACCTTATATCACCACAGTATACAGTCCCAGAACCTATCTTCACTAACTTTTAATCTTAAATTCCACTAAATTTAATATAACTATATCTTTCAATATATATATATGTATACACTATTAAAGTTTCAGTAAATTACCTCGTCCAAGATAAATGCTTAGCCGTAAAATGGGATCACTACCAAATCCAATCAACCACAAAAAAAAAGCTAAACATAACCACAATTGCAATATTATCAAATTTAAATCAAATTATTAAAATTAACTTAACTATATTAAAAAATAAAAACAATTAACCTCACCTCTGTGGAGGTGGCGAGGGACAGAGACTCGAAGCTATCCACAAATGAGACCACCACCAAATCCAACCAACCACAACAAAAAGTGTCAAACCTAACCACAATTAAGCATTTATAGTTAACAATTAAAACTAATTATATAATTATATTACAAAACTAATTAAAATTATTGAAATAAATCATAACAAAAACTTTCAATTAATCTTAAATTCATTTAACCTAATTAAAAATATTTTTAATTTAAACTTAAACTAAACTACATTTTATCTTATGTCTATTCCCTATACAATAAAATTTACAAACCTAATTCTACAATCCTAATCTTAATTCTACAATCTGTTTCTAACACAAAAATCAACATATAATTATATATCTATAAATTTATGTATATACACATACATATATGAAAAAAAAAAAATTTAAAAAAACCTTACCAACCTCTGAATGGGAGGGGCGGAGCCATGCTGAGAACGGGGGAGACCCATGGGGGAGTAATCGGGAATGGGAGGGGCGGAAACCTGTGGGGGAGGGGCTCTCGGAGTAAGGGAGGGGTGGAACGACGGAGGTTCGAGGTCAAGAAGGCTTGAGAGGGCCTAGGTTTGGGGTTTCCATCGGCTGGGTGGTTTCAGTCGTCTCTGCAACTTTCGTCTAAGAGAATCAAGAGGGAAATGACAAACAATGGTTGAAATTTTGACCTATATAAAGCTGGGCATTGGTTCTAAACCTATGCAACTGACTAATGGACTGTTGGTTTTAAATTGATGCTAACCTGACTTAAAATGGAACCCAACGCTGTGGTGAACTGACTGTATTGACCTCATATACTAACGTTGTTAGTTAATGATTGAGTCGGTTATAAATTGACGTTGTTGATCATGGATTATCAATTGTGTCGGTTCACCGACGCTAACAAGCGACGCTGTAGGTGGTTTTTGGCGTAGTTGATTCTTAATTTTATTAGCTTGATGGGTTGGTGTGATTTCTTTCCGGGCAAAGGTACTTTTCAACTATTAATTGGTTATATATTGTATATATATGATAGAATGTTGGTTCTATTTTATAGATATTTATTGTATGAAGTGTTTTGTAGTGTTTCGGATATATAATTAATCGTATCTGTTTTTTTGTTATTTATGTTTTTTTTAATTGATTGAAACGTGAATTTATACTTTTTTTTTTTTAAAAAAAAAAAGAAAATTATTTATGCTTTGTTTGATATGCTTCGATTTTCAACTCTTCCAATTTTAATTTATTTTTTAAAATTAATGTATGTACGATTCAGTAATTTGTTGTAGTAAATAGTTGTTTTCTTTAAGCTTAATTTTGTGGATTAAAGAATTTTTTTTAAAAAAACATAAAACACAATTGCAGAGGTACATGTAGAATATATTTTTTAGTAAGAGATCATTCCAAAACACGAAAAGATGGCTGAAAATAGAGACAAAATCATTATGACTGAAACCATTTTAGCCAAAACAAAATAAAAAATAATACAAATAGTGATCTATTACAATACTAATGATAACAGATGGGAAAAGAGGGAAGACAACAAGATATGGCTGAATTTGATTGGTTAGCCAGGGTACATAACAAGCTTATTACAATTTTTTTTCGTCACTCAAATATTAATATATATATAGTTTTTTTTAATTACATACACATTAAAAACCATATATATAGACGGAATTCATAACATATATGTCTCGTTACATAACAACATCATATTAAAATCAGTTCATAACTCTTCAAATATACATAAATTGATCTCTTCACATTGAAGCTCCACTAATTATTCTTTACGCGCATGCATTCTTTCTTTTTCTTTTCTTTTTTCTCGGCTAATAAAAACCATACATAACTACTTATAATTAATATGGTGAGTGCATGCATGCATATACAAGTACGTATATGTATATATAATTAAGTATCTCTCTATACATTTATGAGGCCAGAAGTGTACGGAACTCCGGTGGCCTTAATCCAAGCATCACCCCGAATAAACCTCGAGGCAGTATATTGGGTGGCTCTAGACGGAGGAACATTCTTGACTCCGCGCCACTTGACCCTTCTGGCCTTGTTGGCGCCGGGGCCCCGGTTCGATATCTCGGTATAGAAGCAAGTGTTGATAGCAAAGGTCCCGGCCCAAGGTAACCAACCCTCGGGGGCGATCATATCATCGATGTGTGAATTCATGATAATGGTCCTTGAAAACTCCTTCCATGGCCTTCCCAAGTAGGCCTTGTTCTTGGCCTTGTTTGGGAGATAAAGCGGGTCACCGGTGATGGTGCAGTTCTGGAGGACCAGTCCCGTGGCCTCGCGTTTGTCGGTTCGGCCTTGAGCAGTGACGATGCAGAACTGGTTTTCTAGGGGCTTTCGGACCACCATTTTGCAGTTTTGGAATACGGCAGCGGCATCACCGAAGATAAAGTCGATGGTGCCGGAGATGGTGCAGTCACGGTAGAATTGACGGTGGGCGTGGGTGTAGAGGGTGTCTTGGTAACCGTCCATGTGGCAGTTGTAAAAGATTGACATGTCGGAATTGGCCCGGAGTGCTACGGCTTGGTGCTTGGTTGGTCCGGCTGTGTTCTCGAATCCAATGTCTTTTGCGATGAAGTTGTTTCCAACAATGGCTGCAAATATTAATATGTATACATTAGCCCATGCATATACATATATCGTAATTTGAATCAAAGGGTATTCATATATATATAAACTTACAGACTGTGGCGGTCTTGAAAGTTTGGGTTCCATCAATGAAGTTATCACTTCCAGTGATTCTGGTCTTGGTAGGGCCATCACCAATCATCATAACATGAGTCATATGCTTATCAAGCATAACTTTCTCGGCATACACTCCTTGTTTAATATAAATCACAAATGTCTTAGTGTTCTTCTTTGGTATATCCTTCAAAGCCTCATTGATCGTCTTGTACTTTCCACTCCCGTCCTTGGCCACCACCACGTCCGCCTTGATTTTCGATCCCTTCACCGCCAGAAGCCTCCTTTGCCCCTCGTTCACCCACTTAGGGGTCTCAGAGCTACTCTCGTGCTTATAATAATCGGTTGATAAAAGGCGGCGACTTATGTTCATGGGAATGTTGTAACTTGACAAAATGGTGGAGATTTCGGTCACCATTGCAAGACCATTGCTAGTAAGCTCCTGAGATGTCTTGAGCAGCGATTTCATTCGCTCCCCGGCGTCCCCTGTCGTGTTTTCGAAACCGTCGAGGCATGTCTGCTCGTATGTGACCGCGGCGCTGAGCCATATCTTCAAATCATCAATGTATTCATCTAGCTTCGTCATGTCAAAAGGTCCAATCCTATGGAACGAGTCCTGAAGATCGTCAATGGCGTACTTGAGCAACTCGTCACAATTAGCCAAAGCCTGGTTGGTCCTGGAGTCTTTGGCGAGCTCCTTCAACGTGGAGGAGTTCTTTATGGCCTGGGTTATGTAGCTAATGGCGACGTTGAATGCGACCTTGACGAGCTCTTTAGGATCGGTGGTGTTGCCCGCGGCGGTGGTGAGGGTATTCTCACAAGTTTGTCTGTAATCCGTGGGCTGACAAATAGCCTGAATGGCTTTTGACGTGGTCGACACGCTACCGGCCGGCGGAGGGCTGGCGGCCGTTTGGTAGTCGGTTTCGCCGCGGTTGAATCCGACAGCCACCGCCACCACCATGGCCACCAAGATCAAAGCAGATGTACCAATGATGGCAATCTTCTTCTTCCTATCATTCCCATTGTTACTACTTGACCCAAATGACATCTTGATAATATTCTTGATTTTATAATAACTACACACTATGATGAACCAAAAAGAATTTGTTTAACTTTTTTTTTTATGTTTTGTTTTACATAGAGATATAATGAAAACTAATATATCTGTTTTTTTGGTGAAATAATTATAGAGCTTGGGGGCTTTCTTACTCTTTGGCTTTTGATGCCCCTTGGGCTCTTAATGAATGATTTGATTTAATAGAGGAATGATATATAAACCCATGTTCCAAAAACAGAATGTGTTTTAGAAAACAGTTTGTTTTCTGTTAAAAAAATGTGGGGTTGTAGAATCACAGCAAAACAAAAGGTTGTTAGACTTTTCCAAGTTTGAAAAGCTTTTAAGCTAAACTAGTTGTGTTATGCTAGCAAATAGGTCTCTCATTCTACACCATTGGTCTCCTCTAATATATACCCCTTCATATATAACTATGATGTTTATATTTAGAAGTAGTGCCTTAAATTTTTTGGGTTTTTTTTTATTATTTTTCTTAATTATAATAAGCATTTGTTTATTGGATTTAGTTTCAGATTAGGTATTTACTTAAAGGACACAATTGTTAGATTTCAACTGCAATTAATGCCTTCCTTCGTGACACAATAAAAAAAATGGGTTTTTGCCATATCATATATAAATATATGCTATTGGAACGAGATCCTCTGCGTCTAAATCCCTGTCTTGTTCCATGTCTAGTATATAATTACATGACTCTTGTCATTAGCTTTAAATTGCTTTAAGACTGTTTGTTTGGAGAAAATTTTGTTTCTGTGAAAAATTTAGCATCTTCTACGGAAAAAACAAAACCTGTACAAGAAAATTAATCTACGCGTATCCTTTTATCTATACTAATATAATTATTGTGAATACTTTTTTAAAATAAAAACAATCATTAATGGGCAAAAAAAACTGAAGCAAAAAAAAAAATTAATCTATTAATTATATATATATATATATATATACAGAAAACCTCTTTTATGGAAAAATAAAACTGAACGAAAATTATATAATATATAATTTTAATAAAAATAAAGCCATATTGAATTATCGGGTTAAATTTAAAAAATGGTATCATTTTTTTAATGAAAATGTTATCAATTGATATATCAAACCTCTTATTTGTTTATTTTTCAATAATTTTTAAATGAATAATGGTGTAGTCATTTTTAAATATGGTAGTGTAAAATAAAATTTACAATAATTTAACTTTTTTATAAAAAAAAATGGTGAAATTTTAATTTATTTATTTGTTTATCTTTCTATATTCTTTATCAATTTTTTAATCCAGAAAATATAATAAAAAGTAGAAAATTTCAAACAATTCACGCTTAATTGATATTATATATCGAAAATAATGTAATATGCATTTTATATTAAAGAATGTATGACTCTCTCAAAAAATACTTGAATTAAGTGAAAAGAATACTTGAATTAATTACTTACATTATATATTTCATAATCATATAGACAGAATATAGAAAAAGATAGAAATGCACAAAGTGTGAAAATGCTCAGCTCAAGGAAGCTGAGGAGAGAAAGTTGTATTATATAGTCTGTGTACAGAATATTCTGGATAGTACATACGTGTATACAATGGTACAAAAAGAATAACCAATTCCTAACAGAAAAATGATTCTCTCATGATTGTACAATTTACAACCTGTCCAAATAGTGTGGACCACAAAACAAATTACACAGGTGCCCTTCATTCCTCTGGTTCCATTTTCTTTACATCCCCTCTCAAACTTTGTGGGGTGTGAACCACACCAAGTTTGGCAATCAAAGAACGAAACTAGCTGTGTGACAGAATCTTTGTAAGACAATCAGCAACCTGCTCCATTGATGGGATATATCTGACCTCCAACGCCTTAGCTAGAACCTTATCTCTAACAAAATGTATATCCAGTTCGATGTGTTTCGATCTCGCGTGGTAAACAGGATTGGCTGCTAATGCACTAGCACCCATGTTGTCACACCATGTAACTGGAGTAGCACTTAGAGAGAATTGTAGTTCGTGTAACAAGGCTTGAATCCATGAGATTTCAGCTGCAACACTCGCAAGGGCTCGATACTCCGACTCCGTGCTTGACCGTGACACCACTGATTTTTTCTTTGACGACCATGAAACCAAAGCATCTCCAAGATACACACAATACCCAGCTACTGACTTACGGTCATCCGGGCAGCAAGCCCAATTGGCGTCGGAGAAACCAGTTAGAACAAGCCTGTCACTATGAGGAATATGTAGCCCATGATATGGTGTTCCCATAATATACCTCAACACCCGTTTAGTCGCACTAAGATGGACATCTGTTGGGGCTTTAAGAAACTGGCTCAACTTGTTTGTAGCATAACTAATGTCTGGCCTGGTATACGTCAAATATTGTAATCCTCCTATAAGACTTCTGTACTCTGTTGGGTTCGGCAAAAGTGTTCCGTCATTAATAGACAGCATCTTACCAGTAGCCATTGGCGTTGGGCACGGTTTTAAGTGTAACATCTTGGCCTTTTTGAGTAATCCTTCAATATATTTGGGCTGACTTAAAAACATCCCAGTTTCATCTCTATGTACTTCAATTCCTAAGAAGTAGTGTAGAGAGCCAAGATCCTTGAGAGAGAAAATCTGGTGCAATTTGGTGATGAACTGCTTAAGTTTTTATGTATTGTTTCCTGTAATAATCATATCATCCACATAGATTAGGACTAATATGACAAGGGATGCTGACCGATAGAAGAACAGTGAGGAATCTGCTCTTGAGTTCTTGAAATTCCAGCTAAGAAGAGTGGACTTCAGCCTATCAAACCAGGCTCTTGGTGCCTGTCGCAGGCCATATAGAGATTTACTCAATTTGCAAACATACTCAGGGTGCTTCTTGTCTTCAAAACCTTTCGGTTGAGCCATAAATAATTCTTCCTCGAGATGACCGTTCAAGAACGCATTATTGATGTCTAGTTGTCTTACCTCCCATGATTTTGCCACTGCTATAGTTAGAATAATACAAACTGTGGAAGCTTTTATGACGGGACTAAACGTCTCTCCAAAATCAACACCCGGCCTTTGAGTGAATCCCTTTGCCACCAAACGAGCCTTGAATCTCTGAAACGAACCATCTGCATTCCTCTTTACTTTATAGACCCATCTATTATCAATCACGTTCATGGCTGGTGTGCGAGGAACCAATTTGTATGTGACGTTCTGTATTAGTGCAGTAAGTTCATCATTCATCGCTGTTCTCCATCCTTCATGAATAAGAGCTTCTTCTAATGTCTGTGGTTCCTCACTAATCGGTTTCCATTCTGCTTTGCTCATGTATGTTTTAGGCTTGAAAATACATGCTTTAGCCCGAGTTATCATGGGATGTGAAGGTTGAATGTGTTTCTCATCAGTTGTAGTAATAGTCTCTGAGATAGATGGATCGAATGCTGATTGAGTGAACCCAACTTCAGACTCTTGATCTAGGCTAATTGAAGATTCAGCAGGCAGACTAGGCATTTCAAACAAGTCAATAACATGTTCATGGTCACTTACCTGATCTGTGTTACGACTGGAGGAAGACGCAAATGACAAGACAGGGTCACAAGCAGGATCTTCAGAGCAAATGGCATTGGAAGAGGGCGAAGATGATGTTCTTTTCTGGTGACTTTCAGCAGAGGCGTTTTCAGAAGGTGTGGATGAAGACACTGACTGATGAAATGGAGTGAACCACATAGGAACAAATACGGACACAGTAGACTCAGGTTGATGGGTGTTTAAGAAGCCATGTTTGAATGGAAACTCATGCTCATTAAAGATAACGTGTCTAGAGATATACAATCGGCCTGTGCTACTAAGACACTTGTATCCTTTGTGGCTGTCACTATAGCCAAGATTGACGCATTTGGTGGAATGATACTGAAACTTATGAGTTTGGTATGGTCTAAGACACGGAAAACAAGCTGAACCAAAGACTTTTAAGAACTTGTAATCTGGTTTCTTGGAGTAAACACGTTCAAAGGGGGTCTGATTTGCTAAGACTGGTGTAGGCAGCCTATTGATGAGGTAGACAGCAGTTTGAAAAGCATCCCACCAATATTTTTGAGGAACGCCAGCTTGTGCAAGCAACGTAAGACCCATTTCCACAATGTGTCTATGCTTACGCTCTGCCCGACCATTTTGGGCTGAGGTATGTGGACATGAATGGTCAAATGCAATACCATTATCTGTGACGAACCTAGTAAAGGCTTGGTATTCTCCACCTCCATCCGTGTGAAGAGTTTTGATATTTTTCTCAAACAAGTTTTCTGCTAGAGTTTTGAACTGAATAAATGCTTGAAGGGCTTCGGATTTGGTTCTAAGTGGGTATATCCAAGTATAGCGACTGTAGTCATCTATAAAGTGAATATAAAATCTAAAATTAGTATTAGACATGATTGGAGCAGGACCCCAAATATCATAATGCACCATTTCAAGAGGTTTTTTGGCATGAAAATGATTTGTTTTAAAAGGAAGATAATGAGACTTTCCGAATTGACAAGCATCACAAAAACTTTTATTCATCTTGGCATGGTTTACATTTAATTGTTCTAAAACAGAATTTAAAATTCGAGATGATGGGTGGCCCAAACGATTATGCCACACATCTTTGATTGAATTAAAACTAGAACCAGTTTTTGGCTGGTGTACACTTTGTTTAGAACCTACAGATAGACCAGAAAAAAGGCTAGACTTGACGTGTGAGGAGTGACTTCGACTGAGCTGAGTTTTGGTGGGTACTTCAAATTGATACAGGCCATCTTTAAGTCTCCCTTGGAGCAACACCTGCCTTGTCACCTTGTCCTTAACATAACACAGATCAGAAAAGAATTCCACAAACACATTATTGTCAGTAGTCAATTTTGAAATGCTAATCAAATTTTTTGTTATATTCGGCACATGTAAAAGCTCATGCAGAGACAAGTTTGAATCAATATAAGTGGGTAGTGTAGCGATCCCAACATGTTTGATTGCTAGTTGGCTACCATCACCAATCATAAGAGTCTCCTTACCATTATATTCCTCTTTCTGCTGCATTTTTGAAGAGTCAGCTGTTATGTGACTGGTTGCTCCACTGTCAGCAAACCACGCTTCATGATCAAGAGTGTCCGGAGCAGCAACAAACGCCTGGGCTCCCTGTAAACCTTTGTTCATATTCGAACTGCTACCAGGTGCATTTCCCATGTAAGTTTCGTCATACCTATTATAGCAATAGGCAGCCGAATGACCATACTTGCCGCAAACTTGGCAAGTGGGCTTAGATCCACTGTTGTTTCTTCCTCCTCTGCCTCTGAATCGACCACTGCTACCTCCACGATTGAACGAAAATGACCCACTATTTCCACGATTGAAGTGAGATGTGCTTCTGCCTCCTCCTCCACCATTATGGTTGCCTCTGTTTGCCATATTTGCCGATGGGTTTCCTCTTGAGTTACTTCCGAGCTTGCTGGTATTAGAGAAGGCAGTGAGCCTTTCCATCTTATTGTCAAAACTAAGCAACATGTCTTGGAGCTCTTGCCAGGTTGTGGAAGGTCTCGATTCAATGAGGATTACCATGGGAAGGTAATCGATGTCTAGGCCAGACAAAATGTTTCCAACAAGATGCTTTTCCGGGTATGGGTCTCCTGCGAGTGCGAGAGCATCGGCCCACTGTCTTTTTTGTCGAAGGTATTCAGGCATACTGAGAGATCCCTTCCTTGCTGTCTGTATTTTGGTTCGATATTCGTCCATCTTAGATTTAGAGTGAGCTCCGTACAACGCTTCCAATGCAGTCCACAAGGCCGCAGCAGAGTCACACCCCATGACTTCTGAGGCAATTCCTTCTGTCATGGAGCCATAGAGCCATTCGAGGAGTAATTGGTCGTTGACGATCCATTGCTCAAAACTAGGGTTAACTTCACCTGTGGACATTTCATTTCCATCAACGTTAGTGTAAATGAACTCTTGTGGTCTAGGAACGGTACCTTTGAGATATCCATCAAGTCGATGCCCACGGACTATTGCCGACACCATGGTTCTCCATAACGTAAAGTTGTTGCGATCCAATTTCAGGGCAAAGGGCTGGTTTAGTGTGCTCCCAAAATGAGGCACGATTGTGTTTTGAGTCTGAGCTTGACTGTTGGCAGTCACTGTATTTGACACCATTTGTTGTACAGTAGATGTCGCTTCCTTCTGGCCTCCATCATCACCTTCAAAAGAGGCCTGCGGTGTTCTTTCTCCAGAGGCAGCCATGAAACAATGTCTGCAAAACCCGCTCTGATACCAAGACAGAATATAGAAAAAGATAGAAATGCACAAAGTGTGAAAATGCTCAGCTCAAGGAAGCTGAGGAGAGAAAGTTGTATTATATAGTCTGTGTACAGAATATTCTGGATAGTACATACGTGTATACAATGGTACAAAAAGAATAACCAATTCCTAAAAGAAAAATGATTCTCTCATGATTGTACAATTTACAACCTGTCCAAATAGTGTGGACCACAAAACAAATTACACAGGTGCCCTTCATTCCTCTGGTTCCATTTTCTTTACACATATCACTTTTTCAAGCAAATTTTTTATGGGCAGAGCAGGATTAAAATATGTATATATATGTATAATATATTAATATATATATATACATAATGTATATAAGTATATAAACAAAAGCAGTCACAATTTGATGCATAAATGAAATAGTAAAAAGATACTGAAATAAACTCTGTTGTCGAAATTTTATATATTTAGAATTCATTGAAAAAAAAAAACTCAGTAAAACAATACACATTATTTATACATAAAAATTTATATAAAGTAAAGTGGTAATGCTTATGCTACTTTTTTTCTAGATATTTTAATTTATTTAATTTTTATTATTATTTCTAAATCATTTATTTATAAGTAAATGAAAAATATTTTTTTAATTTATTACACTTGTTGTATTAATAATTTTTATTAAATTATCAACAATTTTTGCATTTATTGTATTCTAAACAGAAAACTTTCTTATTTATTGTAAATATTATTTTTATTTTATTTAACTCTTATCCATATATATAAATACATATAAACATTATCCATATCATATTATATATTGAAATTATTTTCTTTATTATATTTATTGTCTTAATCAATTTTTTCAAAATTTGTTTGTTTAAAAGAAGGAAAAAAAATATTCCGCACTATATTTAATCTTATTAAAAATATTTAAGCACTATATCTATTCTCAGTAAGTATGCCATAGTATACCAGCAAAAGTTCAAAGTACACTTTATTTTCTTCTCCCTCGTATCTTCTATTCTTTTAGTTATTTTCCCCCTTACATGTTACATAAATATTATACTAAGATTATTCCTCTTCTGTTCATAACAAAAAGGAAAGGCCTTTTTATTGAAATGGTCAATACAAAGATCTCAAAGCTTAGCCTTCCTCAGCTCTAACTTGGCAATTGTACCCAAATGAACTTCATCCGGACCATCTGCAATACGCAGCGTTCTGGCCGTGGCCCAAAGATGAGACAGAACAGTGTCTGAAGATAACCCGGCAGCACCATGTACTTGCATTGCCATGTCAAGCACCTTGAGTGCCATGTTTGGGGCTGCTACCTGCAAAACAAACCATGTAACCCCAAATAAACAAAAATCCAATCCCGGTACATAATCTATGCAACCGAAATCATGGAGCATCCAGAAAAAATAATTTACCTTGGCCATTGCTATGGTCCCTCGTGCTCTCTTATTTCCAAGTATATCAAGCTGGTCAGCTGCTTCGAAAACCAATAGTCTAGCTTTCTCCAGCTCTATACGACACTGGATGACAGAATAAGTAAAAAGAATATCATCACTATTTAACAAATAGGCAATCTGCAATCTAAACTTAAGCTGATGATGAACGTGACAGAAGATTTAAATCAAATAGCCTTAGGTACAGCTCATTATAATGATTGTTTATTATATTTGAAGATTGCACGGTTGGTCTCTATTGTAAGTGTACAAGGAAAGAACACAATATAAATGAGGGTATCAGGGTTGTTGCACTTCACTGATTTAGTCAATGTAAGAACAAAAAATCCCATTTCGGCTACTACCTACTACACAGGGTACTAAAGCAACATACCTTCGCCAAATCTGAAAGAAAAGAACCTTGCTCGGCAATCAACTTCCCAAAGACAGTTCTACTAAGAGCTCTTTGAGCCATCAGTTGCATGCCACGCTCAGCAGAACCTATCAGCCTCATGCAATGATGCAACCTTCCAGGGCCCAGCCTACCCTGCAAGATTGATAATTACAACACAAAACTTTGATGTGATTTAAAATCAGCCAAATACTGAATGAAGATCTAGGATTTTCATAGAAAGACAATGAATTATACCTGGGCAATTTCAAATCCACGCCCTTCTCCCAGTAAAATATTTTTTGCTGGGACAAGTACATTCTCAAATGATACTTCTGCATGTCCATGCGGTGCATCATCAAAGCCAAAAACCATCAGTGGTCTCTTTACATGCACACCGGGAGTCTGAATATCAACCAAGATCATAGATTGTTGCTTATGTTTGGCTGCATTGAAGTCCGTCTTTCCCTGCAAAGTAGTTGGATAATACCATGCCAAATAGAAATATTGCTCTCATCCCATCACATACAACATACTAAGAATACATTATGCAAAATAGAAATATAGTCCCATGCTACACCAGAAGAACTAACCATAACTATAAGAAGTCTGCACCTTGGATCCATGGCACCACTTGTCCACCATTTAGTCCCATTGATGACATATGAATCTCCTTGTCTGCACATGCTCACAGCAGCAATAAAACGACTAGCATAAACTCCAAGGAAACAACATATGCTACATACAATGATCGTGGATATCCACTGAATTCCATGTAAAAATAGAGATACATAATAATGCTGTTCTATTTTATGAAACATACAGCTATCTTTTAGTGACCTACCTCTACAGAAAAAAGAGGAAACAGTGTGACTATTGGCACACACTTTTTTTCTCCCCTCACCCTTTTATAATTAATGGGTAATTAAATGGTCATTTAGAAACATAATCATGTGTAAATTGACAAAAATATCCTCAAAAAACTATATAATTATAAACCAAAATTCTTAACACACACCCTCTCAGCATGTTAGGTATAAACATTCAAAAAAATTGTTAGATTATCAATTTAAAAAATCAAAACTCTAAAATAAAGGTAACGGGCAAACAAAATATAGATATGAATATGGATATGGATGTGGAGATGCTAAAGATTTTAATTCTAATGAGTTTTTTTTTTTTTTTTTTGAAAAAAAGAGACAGAGGCCTTTGTCTTAGACCAACCTCCTCTCACATATATAGATAACCCTCACTTTTGGCGGAGGAAAACCATGGTAACAAATAAAAATAGACATTCAAGATTGACATCATTAAAAAGACTAAATAAAAACATAAAGGGGAAAGAAAAGTAAATAAGCCACGAAAATGAGATGTAAAAGACATAACATTGATCATGATATGAAGTCATTGATCATCATGGGCATTTTACGTTAGTGACAATGATTTAAGTTTTAGTTTTTTTTTAGGAGATAGTGGTTTTAATAATATTTGTATTATTTAGTAATAATAATATAAAGGGGTGTGGGAAGAAAGTTTTATGGATAAAATTGTACTTATTAAAAATTTAAGAGGGGTGTGAAAAGAAATTATTTTATTTTTAAATTTCAAGAGGGGTTTAATTAGAAAAGGTGTGAAAGGAGAAAAAAAGTGTGTGCCAATAGTCACACCCATGAGGAAAACTATGTAATAGAAATGAAAGCAAGCAAAAGCGTTTCAGAGTTAGAAAAGTAACTCGATCTCACAAAAGGAAGTCTTTATTACTGAACCCAATGATCTCATTAATGATGAGAGAACTCATGTTAGCAGCATGAGAAGTGGAAATTCCCTTTACAAAGGTCTGAGTAAACTCACCTTTTTATAGAACACTCAATGTTAGTTGCATCAGACGACGCAACTTTTGGTTCTGTCATTGCAAATCCTGATCGAATTTTCCCCTCAAGCAAAGGAATAAGCCATTCAAGTTGTTGTTCTTTATTTGCGTATCTCAATAATACCTAAGATGGAAGGTTAGCTTAAAGTTATCAAGTCAATGAACTTCCATAAAGTTTTTCTTATAATAAAATAAAAGTTTAACTTATCTTCATGAACATCCAAAACACAAAGATTGTCTTAAAAGGAAGAGAAAAGAAAGACGAAAGAGATAGAAATGTAGAGAATGGGGGGGAAGAAAAGAAAATGGAGACACGAGGCAATCAAAGATTGTCTTAACTCATACAATCAAGTTCATTGAGGCAATTCAAACTCTACTAGGAAATAGTTTAACAATTCAAAATCCTAATCTCTAGTCTATATTACATAATAATAACTTACAGTCGATCTATTTGATAAGAGAATCTCAAACCTTAATTATGTATCATCACATTCTACATTACACAAATTTCTCCACCAAACATTAAACTGACTACAATTAAAACTATCCAAAAACTTGAACCACTCAGAGCCCATTCCTTGAAATGATCAGACATTACTAGTTATATACAGCAGAATATGAAGATGAAAGTATTGCTCTTTGTGATCATGAAAATGGCCTTGTCAGATTAGTTAACTAGCAATTTAGTTAATAACTTAAATTTTCACCTAACCTCCATATTTCCTGTGTCAGGTGCTCCACAATTGAAAATTTGAGGTGCCCAAACAGAACGGCCCATGATCTCACAAAGGTATCCATATTCAAGGTTTGAAAGGCCTTCCCCCAGTAATTGATTGAATGTATCAATAGAGGAATGATAATTGCTTCCATCAAAAATCAGTTTTTTTGCTCTTTCTGCACTGTCAAACTGCACAACAAAAAATGACTCAGACAACATATACCCTTGAGTATAAAGATCATTCAGCCATTCCAATACACACGAGAAGATACGATAGCAAACTGAAAATAAATGTATTAATCAGATAGAAGAAGAAGAAGAAAACAAGAAATTGTTTGATTTAATAGCAGGATTGAAGCACATACAGGTATCCATAAGTTCCAAAGTCCTGCTTTCTTTGCTAGTTCCTTTAGCTTCTCTTCCTCTGGATGAACTGTCCAACGTGAACCAGACTGAGCTAGTCTGTAGAATTCATTTTCCATGGGGTATATGTGATCTTCCATAAACTTAATCAGTTTATTTCTCAATTCCGTTACCTTCTTGCTGGGAACAAATCGTCCCGTTCCTGAATATGCCTGATCTCTACTTGCATTTCCAGATGGGTCCAAAATATTTTTTTGAACAGAAGCACCTGGCAAGAGGAATACTCTCTGAAGTCAGCATTACTGAAACAACGAAAGTTAACTAATCACATGCAGAAAATATAACAAAAGCCAACTAAAGTGCAATAGGATATAGCTACTTGAAGGAGGACTATTCGGAAGCACATAATCCCGGTTAATAAATGCCCATGCCGAGTCTATAAGAGCGTTAGCTTTGTCTCCAGAATGCTGGGCACGCTCACCTGCCGAAGCATTACCCTACATTCAAATAGTAAACCATAAATAGTTTTAACAAAACATTTTATGCACGATGACAATGTGATATGAAATAATCTCTTCAGAAAATACCAGAAGCCATCTACTATATATTCCTGCATAGATTGATGCTCCTCGAAACAAAGAAAAGGCAATATAAAACTTCCACACAGCTGCAGGCCATGGTTTATGCTGCAATTACAACAGTCCCAGCATAAGTCCATCACCCAACAAAAATAATAGGAAACAATTGTAATTCACATGAAACTGCTACCAAATCAAATTAATTGACATAGAATGAAAACCTCAAAACCTTTATCATATAGAGTCAAATTAAACACATTGACAACTTAGTCCCTCTATGCCTTTGACAATCACCATTTCATTCCATTATGTGGCAAATTACAGACTAATTGTCGGTTAATTACCTAAGATTCCTCCGAAACTGTTGGGAGCAACAGGTAGATAACAAAGTTAATTATAACTATCATGGGACTTACAGTTAAAGAGCAGTACTCTGCCAAATATTCTGCCAGCGATGGAATTCCTTCTGGAATCCCAGTAAGTTCCATACCTTCAGAAATTTGAGATTTGTCAACTGCAAGGTCCATAACATAATGCTGCAAAAGAAGGATATGAGCAACCAATAAGGAAATTCCTCTCAATGTGAATACAAATTTCAGTACAAGAACAGGTTTTTGAAATTTTGAAGGAAAAAAAAAGACGCAGGGAGGGGGTTCTTTTGCAGTCAAATAATTCAGAAACTGAAGGGCACATAATAAGAGGCTAAAAAAGTACAAAATATTAGGTGCACTTCACACATAACAGAATACTATAGATCTTTAGTTTCCAAAAACTGGAGGTTGAAATTTAAGTACCATAGAGCTGTATGCAACGTCACACATTTGGTTTCCAAGAGTAGACAATTCCCAGTCAAGAATGCCAATCACTCGATTCTGCACTAGAAAGGCACCACATCAGATGTGCAGCTAATGCAAATAAAGAAGACAAATATATATATATATATATATATATATATATATATGAAAATGAGAATGAGAATCCTAACTTCATTCCAATATACGGACAGAGATTGGAAAACCAGATTCAGGAAATTGAAAAAGTCACAATTTTTGGAACGCCTTGGACTTTGGCCAAAAATCCAAAAATAGTTCAAATACACACGCACAACTTTTATATGTATTTACATGATTTTATTGTTTTGCCTTTAAATCAATTTAATGCTTGGAGAAATAAAAAAAAATAGGATGATAAACACTATTTTTTAGGAGTGATATTGATCTAATCCTATCAAATAGAAGGCTTTTGGCATTTGCATTGATTGAAGGTTTGGAAAAAGTTAAACCTCTATTGGATGGAAAACAAGATTATCAAGGCGAAAATCTCCATGAACTAAGCCTCCTGCGGCCCCTGAAGAATCTTCAAGAGGAATATGCTGCCGTAACCAATCTATCAGCTCGAACATCTTAGGATTTCCTGCAGGCTTACCCTTTCCAGTTGAAGCAATATATTGTCTAGCCCACCTATCAACCTTGACAAACATATGAATAGTTAAGCATGTCTGCTGAAACTATTTATTTTTCTCTCTTTCTAAACTTAGAACAAAAACATAACGAATTGCATAAGCTAAACACGGAAACAAATTCATTCACCTGTCGTTTACAATAATTGTCTCGACGCCCATACTTTCCTAGACCAATAGCATCAACATCTGCAGTATGCAGGGAAGCTAAAGCTTTCACAGTTGCTTTGTATAACTCCCTTCTACTTTCAGGAGCTACACCCTGATGAAAAATTCAATAACTTGATTCAATCTTCTCAGGCCAAGCATAGCCTATTTCAACTCAAGAAACCACAAATTATTAAGCTAGATAGCAGAAACGATAAAGCATTACCGGTAGCCTGGGGTCAATAAAAATGCGTCCCTCCAAATATTCCATGATGTAAAAAGCAGTTCCAATGACACTTGGATCAGTACACAAACAAAAAACTTTAGGGACCGGAACTTGAGTATGAGCTCCTAATGCCTGAAGAACCTGTTAAATACAGCAATAAAATTGGGGAAAGCAATCAAATTTAAGCATTTTGAAGCTACAAAATAAAACTTCAAACGAGTTGTTTTGTTTCATGAAAAATTCAATAGCTGTTGCTACAGAGAGGAAAGAGACTAACCTGAAACTCTCTCTCGACGGCATGAGCAGACTCCAGCAACTTCCCAGGAGGCTTCTTCCTCAGAACGTATCGGTTCAACGAAGACCCAGAACCCACTTTAATAAGATAAGTAGGATTCGATTGACCATGACCAAACTATAAAATCAAAAAAACAAACCCAATTAAAACAAAATCCTAAACGAAAGTCAATGAAAATCGTCATAGATAAGGTTTTGCAAAGGACCTGAGAGACTGTGAAAGTAGTGGGAGAATGAGGGAAGCCATGGACGTTGGCGGAGGCGTATTGGAGCAACTTGTCATGATCGAAATCGAGACTTGGATGGACTCGCCCAACTAGATCCGATGTTCGGCTCGCCATTTTTTCCTTTGCTCGAGTTATTTTGCTCAAACTATATATAGTGCGGACAAATTTTTACAACTAGAAGAAATAAACAGAACACGACACTGAAACAGATATTGGAATTTTATACGTAACACTTATATTACGAGAAAAATCGGCCAACAAAAAAATATTAAATATCGAAAAGGGCCCCACATTTTATATCCAAACTTTGTAAAAGGATAACTTTCGTATAATGCCATCTTCAATAATTACATGGACTTAAATAAGATTTTTTTTTTTAATTTTAGGATGCATACTTGTTTGGACTATGTATTTTTTTTTATTATCTGTTTAGACCCTGTATTTTGATAAATTATTTTTTGAACTCTATGTTTTATAAAATGGTTAAACTAGAACCCTAAACCCGATTTTGGTCAATGTTTTCTCAACTAAAATCTCAAATAATTTACCAAAGTAACAATTCAGAACAAAAATAAATTTATTATGCTTCAAAACTGTATTGTTATATTCAATTTTTTCTTCATCAAAATTGAGTTTAAGGTTCTATTTTAACTATTTTACAAAACATAGGGTCCAAAAAGTCAATTTTCAAAATACAGGGTCCAAACAGGTAATGGGAAAAAACACAGGGTCCAAAAAGGTATAAACCCTTAATTTTATCGAGTGTACGTAATGGTAAAGTGATAATTTTTTTTAAATTGAAAATCTACCATTATTAAGATTACAACTCAATAACAAAAAATGTAAATAAATATAAAAATATGTAGATGAAGAGGATAATTGAAAATACAACTCTAAATAATAGATACAAATAAACTACAAGTAGTAAAAAAATGTAGAAATATTATAATTTTAAAACAAAAGATACAAGAAAATATGTAAAGAGAAAATAAAGAAAAGAAACCAAAGAAGTAGAAGAAACAATGTAAGAAAAAGAACAAAAAGGAAATCATTTTATCACTCACACAACCAAAGTCAAGAGCATTGAGAATCACTAACTTGAAGAAGTTTTACAACATTTGTCTAAAAGATTATTTCCCATATCTTAAGCATTGAGGGATTCTCACAATATTGGAAATAGCTCTATGGAATAATCAAGCATTTTTGTGTATTTTTAGCCAAGTATTCTAGTAGATAGAAATAATGTATCTTACAAGTGAGCATTAAGCTCTTATTTATAGAGTTTGAGACACATTTAAGTTTCAAATTCCACCAACCCGCATGGCTATTCCAATATTTAATTAGATGTTTATGGAATTAAAATGAAGATTTGGGAGTTACTTGGGATGTTAGAACCGTTCAAATTGGAAAAAACTGAAGAAAAAAAATTGGATGTCAGCACCCCTGGCCGCGGCAAGGGATAATCAGTGGTCGCAGCCTCAAACAATTTCAGCTTCCAAAATTTTAGTTTTTCCAAAACATCCCAAACTTTTTCCCACATGATTTTGTAACCTCCATACACCTAATGTGAGTTAAAAACATCTCTCCAACAACCATATTTCATAATGGCTTTGTGAAATCCAAACTCAAATGTATAACATAGAATCTACACATTATTGGGTAATATCTGAGAGTTACAAATTTGTAACTGACTTTGTAACTCCAAAATATATCATATTTGGACACACACATGTGTCCAATTCTGTAACTCTCAATAATATTGTTGACGCCGTTTTTCGTCAACAGTGAAAGAAGAGCACGTAAACAACAAACAGTAATGACCAATTAAAAAATAACAACACAAAACACGATTTTACGTGGTTCAGCAGTTAAATCTGCCTAGTCCACGAGTCTCTGTTATTAAACTCAAGATTATCTCTGAAAATTCTTAAGCATGAATTCTTCAGAGTTTTCTCTCAAGGTTCAGAATTTCGGTCCATTACAATGGTGCACGACTTCTCTATTTATAGAGAAGGATGCAGAATACTATCCCACATATTTTGGGTAGTTACTCTTTTTGTGTAAATAAAATAAATAGCTTTAAATGCCTGCAATCCGATATAAAAGGAAACGTCCCCTGAAGACCAAGGGGCGTATAACTAATCGAATAATATCCCATGATTTTATGGGATTTACAATAATAAATGCAGAGCACGCCCCTTATAAACAACACTTATAGATATTCAAAGTCATTATCATATATCTCCAAGGCCTTAATCTCCCAGATTTCTCTTCAGCTTTCGAGCTAATGACATCTCTCGAGGTCACATGGCTTCGAGATCGTACGTACGTCAGGCTCGGAGTCCCTGATTCGAGGTCATTCCTGAGGATAGAGGCGTCTCGGGAGCTACCTTTCGAGATCGTGAACGTTTCGAGGCTACCACATTCGAGATCGTCTCGAGTCTTGCAGGCTCGATATTTAATCCTGGAGCATACTTCGAACTTTACGGGTTCATTCGCTGCAAATCCAGCTTTCGAGGTCACATTTAACATGGCTCGAAATCTGGGTATAACATCTTGCCCCCTCAAAAGTATTTGTTTGAATCTTAAGAGAAGGAAACTTTTGAACTACTTTCTTCGGGAACCGTACCGTCATACACTTTTGAAAATGGACACGCGTCAGCTGGGTATTGCGCACTTATGATACTTTATTACCTTGGAAACATGCCCACGATCATTCGTCTGCCACCTTTTCGGTACCATCTTATCGGTAATCCCCATCCGTTGGATCTTGCAAGGATTTCATTCAACGCCCCAGATTAATCCCCTTTTTCCATCTATATATATAATACCCCATTCATCATCTTCTTTTTTATTTTCATTCATCAGGAGCAAGAAAAGGACGAAACCAGAGGCCATCTTAGAAAACTTCTATCTCGTGCATGTTCTCTCAGCCAAAAAAGCAAAGAACCTCCGGTTTGCTCGAGTCTGTGAGTTCATTTGCAGCCTCTCCTTCAGTCAGCAATTTCTCTACAATCGCCATTATTGTGTAAGTGTGCAATCTTTGTTTTCCCTTTTGCCAGTTTTTGTTCGTACTGTTCTTGTTGTGTCTTTGAATGTACTAGTTTATTTTATTAGCATAATACGTTAGAGGATTTTTATCCGACAGGCTCTTATGTTTTCTTTTTAGATTTCCATACTGAATTTACATCATTGGTTTATACCCAGTTTTGATGTTTGAGCAAGATTCCTGTTTTCTGGGTTTTAAAATTTTAAGAGACGTTTCTTGTACACCAAGATTTAGGGTAAAAAACCTTGGCTTTGACAAATGCACGAAACCCAAGGCTGCCTTTTCTGGTTATCCGCCACTCTTTTTCCCCTGATTTTCGGGATTTTCAAAAAATTATCCACTCTCCTCCCTTTCTCGTGGAACGCACGTCCTGACTCTTTAATAAGGGTCTTAATATATGGCTTGTTTTGTTCCTAAACTCTGAGCTCGTCCTATCGAACTCGTAATTCTTGCATGCATGGCCCTCACCATTTTTTCTTTCTCGCTAGATGTCACAGAATCTAGAAAGACGGTGGGGGTCGTTGCTGGCAATCCCTTACGAGCCAAAAACCCCGAGCCTAGAATCGCTGTTCGCCCGGAATCAACGTCGGATACGGGAGTACGAGCTTGCGCGCGAGCAAGAGGATATTCGAGCTCATTAACGCCGCCAAATAGACGAGGTCATAGAGAAGAAGAGGAGAATTCTTCGGGAGGCTCTTTATCCAGAGTCCAACTCAGGGCCTAGGCCGATTCCCCTCGACCCTGCACTAAAGGTCACTGTCGCATTCTATCTAGGAGAACTTCAATTTTCACTAATGGGGGAACCTTCTTCCTCACAGCCGAGGAAAGAAATGTTCGAGGCCGAGCACTATTGGAGCTCGGTTACCTCGACTAGTCAGATAACTGACATCTTGGCCCACCATGGCCTCAGCTTGTCTGGTTCTTTGAAGTGTCAAGCTCCGGCCAACCACGAACGAAGCTGTTTCGCCCCTGGGGGCCGCGACGCCAAGGTGAAATACGTGGCATGGAGCCAGGAACACATGAGGGCGGGGGCACTGTTGCCTTTGAAGTATTTTTCCAAGGACTTCACGGATTTCGTTGGGTTGGCTCCGTTCCAACTTAACACCAATTCTTACAGGGTGTTGTCTGCCCTGAGGTCGCTATACCACGAGCTGACGTGGGAAGGACCTTCGCCTCAAGAGATTTTATATCTCTTTTGTCTGAAAAGCAACCCCTCCCGAGCTCGGGGAGGAGATGGCTTTTATTATCTTTCGAGCTATCTCAAAGAGAAGAAGGTCTTTGAAGATCTTCCCAATCATCCGCCTGATTTCAAAAAGGCCTTCTTCTAGACAGACGGCCTGTCCCCGTCTCGACACTACTCATTCAGGCAGATTCGTAAGTATTCCCATTATCTTTATCTCTGTGCTCGAGATTTTAGCTCTTAGATCTGTACTTAGTTGAAATGTGTCTTGCTTTTCAGCCAACTTTCAGCGTCCCACTCCTGATGGACAATGAAGGGACATAAGGAGACCCTGCTCCAACTCCCTCATGGTAGGAGGTCTCTCCTGTACCTTTTACATGAGGATAAGCTCCGAAAATGCAGACTTTTGGGGGAGGGCCAGTCTACCTCTGACTGGTCCAATAAAAAGTATGAACACTGGGAGCAGGTGTCGCTGCCCACAAGCGTCCTCCCTCCGAGGAGAGAGGTGAGGTCCCCACTTCCAGTTCGCATAAGGAGTCCCCCGTCGGGGAACGAGGCTAATGACGAAGCCTCGAGCTCAGACTCGGATGAAGGTAAAGCTCTCCATACTTCGAGAATGTGATCCCCCACCTTACTAAGGCATAAGCCCAATAGGTTAGTCTCATGCCCACATGATAGATACCACTTCTACATATGGAGTTGGGTAGACGACTGTGTCCATAGGTTTGATAGTGGGCTCGGGAAGTATGACACCATGTATACTTCGGACGAGGTGTGGAATGGGATAGCTGTCTAATACGGGACCAACGATTATAGGGACCTTTCAAGGTTATCACACACCTATAGGGAAGGTACTCCCCCTGCTTCTTCTGAAGATGGGGGAATTTCATGGTCCCCGAGCTCTAGTTCGGGGAAGAGTTCCAGTTAGGTCTTTTCTTCACTTGGTTTTTTTTTCCAAGCTTATTATCATTATGTCTAACTCTGATTGGAACTGTGCAGGTGCCATGGACTCCGACCTCGACGCTGTGCTCTTTAGCGATGAGGGATCAAGAGCTCAGAAGAGTAAACGTCCGAGAATCCCGCGGAGGTCCGACCGACCACCCAAGATCCCCAGACGCCACGAGAAGACCCCAACAGCCCAGACTACTGTGAGCACTACCGATGAACCGATTATCCAGGTTGATGCGTCTGGCTCAACCGCGCCCATCTCGCTTCCTCCGACCGATACTCAAATAACAGTCGGTCGGCCCCTAAAGAAACCTTCTGTCTCCAAGGTTCAGCTGCCGATGGCCCGACCTCATATTGAGGAGTTCGTGCTTGATGGCGCCGCTGGGACCCAAGGGGCTGTGCTCAGCTCGGATGTCCTCTCTCGAGTGGGTCAGAGCTTTTCAGGCTTCAGCGCCGACCATTGGGACCTTGTACATAAGGCCTCGGACTGCAATACTCTTTATGATAAAGTATTGAACTCACTACCGCGGTAGCCTTCGCAACTCTCCTTTAAGTGTTTGTGCCTCAGCTCGCGATCTAATTCGTTCTTTGTATTTCAGGCCCTTGTCGTTTCAGCACAGCTTAACTATAAGTTGACCAACGAGGTGCACACGAGCATGTCTCTGGCCCAAAAGTCGAAGGATCTCCAGCTTAAGATGGCTGACAAACTCAAGGACTCGAAGTCCGAACTTGAAAAAATGAAGACCCGTCTCGAGGAGCTGGAGAAGACGAATGCCGAGCTTGAACAGGCAAAGAATCGTCTTGAGAAGGATAATGCTAAGCTTGAAGAGGAGAAATCTGCTACCTTCGACATCATGGAGAGCGAGAAGGCCCACCTCCTGGTCGAGTTTAAAGAGCAGAAGGAGAAAGCGGTCGACCAAGCCATGTACAAAATTTGGGTTGATAATGCCGACCTCGACACTAGCTTCCTGGGTCCTCTCGAGGCCAAGTATGTTGAGCGGCGGAATGCCCGTCTTGAGGCAAGTGAAGCTGCTCGAGAGGCTGCTCAGAAGGATAGTCATGCTATTCGTCCTGGGGGGTCCGGTGCTACTGATGCTGAGAAGGCCAAGGAGACTCCTCCTTCTTAAATCTGATCTCGGGGAAATCACTTATTGGGGCTGCGTCCCCTTATTTTTGTAACTATTTTAATTTATGCCCATGGGGCTGATACAATTTCTTTTAACATTTACTTTTATATGCTTTACATTTCTTGGCTCGAAATATTTTGAACATTTTATATGGATGAATCATTTATGTTTATTTATTCATACAAACATATTGCGGATTTAGGCTCGAAACTCGATGCGTTCATGCATAGTTTGTTCAAATTATCCGCTCCCGACCTCGTTATTCATCAAAGTCGGATGTTACTTTAACCATGAACTCGAAAGTACTTATATGGTATGTAACGTGAATGGTTTGGTTATATCTTTTTTTTGCTTAGTTACTTTTCCTCGTCCTCGGTTTTTATTCCAAGGTTAAGAGTTTGAAACTATCTTTCTTTAAGATATTCCAGCCTCGATCTCGACTTATCCCGAAGTAGGTTTAGGTTCCTACTTATCGTCGATTAGTTTTTTGGCTGGTTTGTTTCAAACCTGTTAAGTTTGCACATCTGGTTAACTCCAAACGTTTTCTGTTTTTGATCATTCGGTTATGTCCGAACTATCTAAGCTCGCGTATCTGGTTATATCCAAATACTTCATGTTTTTGATAACTCGGTTATGTCCGAACTATCTAAGCTCGCGTATCTGGTTATATCCAAATACTTCATGTTTTTGATAACTCGGTTATGTCCGAACTATCTAAGCTCGCGTATCTGGTTATATCCAAATACTTCATGTTTTTTATAACTCGGTTATGTCCGAACTATCTAAGCTCGCGTATCTGGTTATATCCAAATACTTCAGATATTTTTTATTTTTTAAGCTGATGGTATATATACCAATGATGCCCCATTAATATCCTATGAGTGTGACCATAGGTTATTAAATTAAGAGAGATTGCAAAAATAAAAAATAAAAAGAGATAATATACTGAATGAAATAAATCTTTATTTGATGGAAATCAAAAAGCAAACAAACTAATACAAATAGAAATTCATGGTTATAGGCAACACTTTTCCTACACTACTGATAGTAAGGTCTAAGGTGTTCGCCATTCCATGCTCGTGGTACCAGGCTCCCATCCAATCTCGCAAGTTTGTACACACCGGGACGGATGATTGACTCTATCTGGTATGGTCCTTCCCAATTCGGCCCGAGCACCCCAGCTGCTGGATCTCGCGTTGCCAAGAATACGCGTCTTAACACCAGATCTCCCATTCCGAACTTTCGATCTCGAACCCCCTTGTTGAAATACATGGTAGTTCGTTGCTGGTAAGCAGCGTTTCTCAGCTGAGCCTCTTCTCTCTTTTCTTCAATCAGGTCTAAGGTTTCCTCGAGCTGAGTGTGGTTTGAACTTTGATCGTAAATCTGAGTTCGGATCGTTGGAATTTCGACCTCGATGGGCAACATTGCCTCGCAACAGTATCCTAGGGAGAACGGGGTATGCCCCGTTGATGTTCGAGCTGTAGTCCTATATCCCCAAAGGACTTGGGGCAATTCTTCGGGCCACCATCCCTTCGATTCCTCCAACTTTTTCTTCAAAGAACTTTTGAGAGTTTTGTTTACAGCCTCGACCTGGCCATTCGCTTGAGGGTTGGCCACTGATGAAAAACTCTTTATTATGCTGTTCTTTTCACAAAAGTTGGTGAACAAGTCGCAATCGAACTGGGTTCCATTGTCGGATACGATCTTCCTTGGTACCCCATATCGGCACACGATGCTTTTTACCACGAAATCAAGGATCTTTTTTGAAGTTATAGTCGCCAATGGTTCAGCCTCCGTCCACTTTGTGAAGTAATCCACGGCGACCACAACATATTTTACTCCGCCCTTACCAGTCGGGAGAGAGCCTATGAGGTCGATGCCCATACCGTGAAAGGCCATGGGGAAGTCAACATGGTCAGCTCGGATGGCAGAGCTCGGGGTATCGTGGCGAATCTCTGGCATTTGTCGCATTTCTTCACGTACTCGAAAGAATCCATTTTGATGGTTGGCCAGAAATATCCTTGGCGTATGATATTCTTGGACAGGCTATGCCCCCCGGTGTGATCTCCGCAAAATCCTTCATGAATTTCTTCAATGATCTTCTTAGCTTCGGGAGGGGTTACGCATCTAAGTAACGGCATGGAATATCCCCTTCTGTACAGCTTTCCGTCCAAAATGGTGTAACGGGGAAGTTGATACATCAACTTTCGAGCCTGGTTCCGATCTGTTGGAAGGACTCCATTTTCGAGATAATCAACTATTGGGGTCATCCAGGTCAGCTCTGTTTCGATCATACACACATCTTCCTCTTCTGGATCGTTAATGCTAGGTGCTGATAGGTGTTCTATGGGTACAACATTCAGTTCTTCATTTTCGGTGGATGTGGCGAGTCGAGCTAAGGCATATGCATTAGAGTTCTGCTCGCGGGGAACCTGTTCGATTGTATAGAATTTGAAACACTCTAACGCGGATTTTTCTTTCTCCAAATAAGCTGCCATTCTTGTACCACGAGCCTGGTATTCTCCTAGGATTTGATTAACCACGAGCTGGGAGTCACTGTAGCAATGTATAGCTCTTGCTTTGAGCTTCTTTGCTATACGAAGTCCTGCGAGTAAAGCCTTGTATTCGGCCTCATTATTCGACGCTTTAAAGTCAAATCTTAAGGCAGAATGAAATCTGCTTCCTGCGGGGGTAACCAAAATGACCCCTGCCCCCGCTCCATTTTCATTTGATGAGCTGTCGACGTAAAGTTTCCACAGCTCGTGGGCCGTGGTTATTACCTCGTCGTCGGCTATTCCAGTACATTCCACTATAAAGTCCGCCAATGCCTGTGCCTTAATGGTCGTTCTTGGGTGGTAGGTGATCTCGAACTGTCCGAGCTCAACAACCCATTTAAGAAGTCGACTTGAAGCTTCTGGTTTAGACAAGACTTGTCTAAGCAGTTGATCAGTCATCACATGGATGGGATGCGCCTGAAAGTAGGGGCGGAGTTTACGAGATGAATGAATTAAACTGAGCATGAGTTTCTCCATCAATGGGTATCTTGACTCTGCCCCCAGTAATCTTTTACTGATGTAGTAAACAGGTCTTTACACCTTCTCTTCTTCTCGAACGACCACTGCGCTTATCGTGTGTTCGGTGGTTGAAAGGTATAGGTACAGTATTTCTCCCGTTTCAGGTTTCGACAGGATGGGTGGTTCTGCAAGGTGCTTTTTGAGCTCCTGAAAAGCCAGCTCGCATTCCTCCGTCCATTCAAATTTCTTACCTCCCCTTAATAAGTTAAAAAATGGAAGACCACGGTCCGTAGATTTCGAGATGAATCTGCTTAGGGCTGCCATCCTGCCAGTCAAGCTTTGGACATCTTTGTGCCTCCGAGGTGAGGGCATGTCAATCAGGGCCTTGATCTTGTCGGGGTTAGCCTCGATTCCACGAGAGTTTACAATAAAGCCCAGAAATTTTCCTGAAGACACCCCAAAAGTGCACTTCTGAGGATTTAGCTTCATGTTATACTTCCTGAGCACGCCGAAGCACTCTTCGAGGTCATCAACATGGTTCTTGTTGAGTTGAGACTTGACAAGCATGTCATCAACATAAACCTCCATGTTGTTCCCTATTTGTTATGAAAACATCATGTTTACGAGCCGCTAGTATGTGGCTCCAGCATTCTTGAGCCCGAATGGCATGACATTATAGCAGTATAGCCCTTTATCCGTGATGAAGCTCGTATGTTCTTGGTCGGGGGCATGCATGGGAATCTGGTTATATCCAGAATAAGCATCCATGAACGACATCAGGCCATGCCCCGCCGTGGCATCCACGAGCTGGTCAATTCTTGGTAACGGAAAACAGTCTTTTGGGCAAGCTTTGTTGAGGTCTGAGTAATCTATACAGGTTCGCCACGTCCCATTGGGCCTTGGGACCAACACCGGATTGGCTACCCAATCGGGGTAGAAGGCATCCCTAATGAATCAGTTTGCCTTTAACCTGTCAACCTCCTCCTTCAGTGCTTTCTTTCTGTCTTCGTCCAGCTGTCTTCGCTTTTGTTGCTTCGGGGGAAAGCTTTTGTCTATGTTCAGTGCGTGGCTTGCTACATTCGGGCTTATCCCCACCATGTCTGAGTGTGACCACGCGAAGACATCCTGGTTTTTCTTCAAAAAGCAAATTAATTGCTATTTTGCCTAATCTTGGAGGTGTTTTCCGACCTTCATCTTCTTCGAGGGATCAGCTTCCTCGAGCTGAATTTCTTCGAGCTCCTCTAAAGGTTCGAGGTCAACTTTATCCTCAATCCTTGGATCAATCTCCTCGTCAATCTCTAAGACCGTTCCATCTTTGTTTTGTACGATGACGAGTGCTTATGCACTCATCTATTTCTTTCCTCTCAAGGAGATGTTGTAGCATTCCCTCCCTGCTAATTGGTCTCCTTTCAATGTCCCGACCCCGCTAGGGGTTGGGAACTTAAGGGCCAAATGCCTTACTGATGAAACTGCCCCAAGCCCGACCAGGGCAGGTCTCCCGAGCAGCACATTGTAGGCTGATGGTAAGTCTACTACCACGAACTCCATCATCTTGGTTGCCAAGACTGGGTAGTCTCCCAAGGTCACGGGGAGCTCGATGGATCCCATGCTGGCGGTTCCTTCTCCTGAAAAGCCATACAAATTAGTTGCACACGCTTTCAGGTCACGAAGGGAGAGTCCCATCTTCTCGAGGGTTGCTTTGTAAAGAATGTTGACTGAGCTCCCATTATCTATGAGAACTCGGTGGACCCTTTTGTTGGCCAGCTGAAGAGTAATGACCAGCGGATCGTGGTGAGGAAACTGGACATGGGATGCATCTTCCTCGGTGAAGGTTATTGGTTGTGTCTCAATCCTCTGGCTTTTTGGAGCCCTAGGTTCGGGTTCATAAGGAGACCTGTCCCCAGTCTTCAGCTCGTTAACATATCTCTTTTGGGCGTTCCTGCCCACTCCTGCAAGATGAGGCCCTCCCGAGATGGTTATTACATCCTCTCCATCTATCGGCGGGGGCATGTCTTCTTCCCGAGCTCGGGAACTATTGTTTTGTGTCGTCGAAGGCGCGGCTACTCTCTGGCTCGTGGCCGCCTGACTAGTATTCTGGTTTTTGACATATTGTCGGAAGTAACCTCTCGAGATCAATCCTTCGATCTCGTCCTTCAGTTGTCGACATTCATCGGTTATGTGGCTGTGTCTTTGTGAAATTGGCAATACTTACTGGAGTCCCTCTTGGACTTTTGATTTCTCATCGGGTCCGGACGCCTAAAGGGGACCTGGTTTTCATTAGCTAGGTATATGTTCTCCCGAGACTCATTGAGCTCGGTGTATACTCTATACACGGAGAAATATCTCTCCCCTTTCTTTTTCTTTCCTCCCTCGGCTTCGGGGTTACTTCCTTCATTCTTTTTCCTCTTGGAGGGGTTCTCCGTGGCAGGCTTTGGAGCTGCTGGGTCCGCCGAGGCTGAGGCAGAGTTGATGTTTATCGTTGTAGTTTTGGGCTGGGAAGTCGCATTGAGCATCGACCTCGCTTCCTCTACATTGACAAACCTCTGCGCTCGTCTGTTAAACTCGGTTATGGACCTTACCAGTTTCCTTTGCATGTCGTCCCAAAGGGCACTTCCCGGCATTACGCCAGCTCGGACAGCCATTAGGTGCCCACTATCATCCACATCCCGAGCTCGGGCGACTTCCAGATTAAATCTTGTTAAGTAACTTTTTAGTGTTTCGCCCGGCTGTTGTCGGACGGTGGATGCCTCTTGTCTGACCCCCATCATTGCTCTGAACTGCTTCTTAAAGTCTTTAGACAACTGCTCCCAAGAAGCTATTGAGTGTCTCTTATATTTTTCGAACCAACTTTTGGCAGGTCCTGTCAATGATGCTGGAAACAACATGCACCTGAGCTCGTAACCCACGTTACTGGCTCTCATGATAGTGTTGAACGTGCTCAGGTGACTACACGGGTCGGTCTTTCCTTCAAACGTTGGGACGTGAGGGATCCGGAACCCTTGAGGAAATGGAGTATTGGAAATATGAGGAGCAAATAGTTCGAGCTCCTCGTCAGAGTCTTCATACCGATCATTCCTTTGCTCGTTTTTCAAAAGCTTAAAAGCCTTTTCAAGCTGGTCAATTCTTTCTTGGACTGGGTCCACAAGAGGCACTGTCTGGAATCGGCTATCATCGATCACAATCCCAGGCTCGCGTCTCCGCAAGGTATCTCTACGCCTATTCAAGCGATTCCTTAAGTCCGGATTCGTTTGGTCACCATTACCCCGACTCTGATTCAGGTGATCTCGCAGGTCGTGACGATTTTTGCGGCTTCCGGTATTCTTACGACCTCGGTCATGCTTACTGACCGACCTGGTATCTCCGGACTCATCACTGGTAAAACTCATTGCTTGGTTATTTCGTGATGGATTCTTCCCACGTCGCCTCGTCTCTACCGTGCGAGACCGAGACGTTTGACTTTTCTCAAATGGGGCGCCTCTCCGCTCCTGGAAAGCCTCCCCGTTTCCTTGTCTTCCCCCCGCACGCCCTTCACCCTGATCTCGAATGGGTTGAGCGTTCCTGCGGGGGGGGGGGGGGGGGGCGAGGGATATCTTATGGGTGATGGAGGGAACCGTATAGGCGACGGTGGCTGCCACCCTTGTCGCGGCCTAGAGGGTCCAGAATTTGCCCGAGATGGGTCGATCGCATTTGGTGCGCTCCCAGGTACCTGAGTCCGAGCCTCTGCAGGGTTTCAGTTATTCTCAGTTCCTGCAGGCACTTCCACAGGCGGGTTAGCCGGGGCCCGAGCCCGAGTACTCCTCTGGGGCCTAGGTGGAGCGGATGGCTCTGATGGTGCCGGAGGTTGAGTCGGCCTCCTTGTGGCAGCATCTTTTCGTGGATGCCCACGGGGTCTACGGGGAGGAACATGCACGTCCCTTGGAGGAGGGACTTGGTTTTCGCGCGAAGGCGGGGGCTGAGCCGCCTGCGCCTCTGCGGCTATCCTTGCCAACTCCTCATTCCGTCTATTGGCCTCTGCCAACTGCTGCTTCAATTGCCGGTTCTCAAGTTCCACAATAGGAACATACCGCTCAGGATTGTAGTACATATCCTCATCTCTTGGTGGAGGAGGTGGTCCCCGGGAATCAGAAGACCCACTTCTCTCTTCAACATCCGGGTTCTCCATTGGCTGTTTTCCAGGACATCTTGGGTAATTTTCTTCAGGTGTGTTCTGATTGTTAGTGGCCATGACTTTTTCAGGGATGAATGCTTAAGGCTCTCAATGAAAGTACCAAACTGTTGACGCCGTTTTTCGTCAACAGTGAAAGAAGAGCACGTAAACAACAAACAGTAATGACCAATTAAAAAATAACAACACAAAACACGATTTTTACGTGGTTCAGCAGTTAAATCTGCCTAGTCCACGAGTCTCTGTTATTAAACTAAAGATTATCTCTGAAAATTCTTAAGCATGAATTCTTCAGAGTTTTCTCTCAAGGTTCAGAATTTCGGTCCATTACAATGGTGCATGACTTCTCTATTTATAGAGAAGGATGCATAATACTATCCCACATATTTTGGGTAGTTACTCTTTTTGTCTAAATAAAATAAATGGCTTTAAATGTCTGCAATCTGATATAAAAGGAAACGTCCCCTGAAGACCAGGGGGCGTATAACTAATCGAATAATATCCCATGATTTTATGGGATTTACAATAATAAATGCAGAGCACGCCCCTTATAAACAACACTTATAGATATTTAAAGTCATTATCATATATCTCCAAGGCTTTAATCTCCAAGATTTCTCTTCAGCTTTCGAGCTAATGACATCTCCCGAGGTCACATGGCTTCGAGATCGTACGTACGTCAGGCTCGGAGTCCCTGATCTGAGGTCATTCCTGAGGATAGAGGCGTCTCGGGAGCTACCTTTCGAGATCGTGAACGTTTCGAGGCCACCACATTCGAGATCGTCTCGAGTCTTGCAGGCTCGATATTTAATCCTGAAGCATACTTCGAACTTTACGGGTTCATTCACTGCGAATCCAGCTTTCGAGGTCACATTTAATATGGCTCGAAATCTGGGTATAACAAATATGTTACATGGTGTGACAAATCACATTTGTATAATGAATCACATTTTGTCACATTATTTAATCTGACATTATATTATTTAAAATAATACAACATTCCCCCACTTAGATTAAATAATAATTTTTTGTAACACTTATTTAATCAATCAAACATAATATTAAAATATAATATTCCCCCACTTGATTTAATAATTACTCTCTAGAGAAACTTTTGCATTAGTGCATAAAGTAAAATGTCTTTCGACTTGAATTTTACCTTAGTGTAATTATCATAAAGTTTGTTAAAAATTTGGTTGCTGAAGCATTGAACCATTATTCATTGATAACAAACCAGTGATAACACATACCTTTGCTATGTTCACTTGAGACATCAATGTCTCTCTTTTGCACTGTTAATGCCCATGTGAACGTTTCATTCATAGACTATTCTTGATAATGACTCTCAATTCTCATGAGGGACGACACCACCCCTAGGTCTATATATGTAGAACTCTTACAATATTTTGTTACCCTAAAATACTCATCTTTTAAAGACCGAGTTCTATTAAAAAAACCTTTCGGTTTTAACCCTCATTTTGGTAACACACTAGTACTACTACTATTCACTTGATTGACTTATTATTACCTATTGAACCTAATACTAGTCAGGTTACTAGTATTAAGATAGGTTACCATCAACCGCGAATCTCTTTAGGGAGTCTAGGTCTCATCCCTTGAGATGTAGAGATGATTCAATTTGAGTCATTTCTTTTCTCATGTATGCATACTTAAACATTCTCATTATTTTATTCAAACTTTGTTGTTAGTTATAGTTTGATTAAAATAGTTGCACCATTGAAATAGTGATTTTAACCATAGTCAACACCCCCACTGTATTATACTTCAATATCCAAGATAAACATTTTCTTGAATATTAATTCTAGAAACCTCTTTGTTTCTAAATTCTCTTTTATTCTTTAAGTTTATTCCTTCTTGAATCAAATAAAAACAATAACTTTAGACACCAGGCATGTCTAGATTTATCCATTCTATACACATATAGCCAAAAGATGTGGAATTTCAAGTCACATATTTAATAGGATGAGAAATTTAATCAACCATTATGAAAATAAATTGATTAACTTTATAGTATCACCCCCACATTTCTCGCATAAAGTGAAAATATCACTTTTAAATAGAAATCTCTTTATTTCTATTAAGTCTTTTATCCTCCAAGATAAATATAGACTAATAATTCCCAAAGTTCATCATGAGTCCTTTAAGCCACACGATAAACTCTCAATAGATCAAGATAAACAAAAACCCCAATGTTTATTTTGATTTATTTACTTGCTAAATCAAGACACTTCTTTGAAAGTAACTTTAACTTATATTCTTTCTTTTTATATATTTCACAAAATAAAAAATGTGAACACAAATGTAATGTGAGAATTTCTCAAACAAATAATCACATCATGGAATAATAGGTCTACACTCTTACTTATTATTTTAACAAGTTCATTTTGAAACTTTGTTAATATCTCACACAAATGTCTCATATCACAATAATTAATCTCATAGCAAAATAATGAATTATCATATGTTGACGTCATTTTTCGTCAACTTAGAAATGAAGAGCACTAAACACAAAATCAAAAAAATAAAGAGGAAAAAAACGATTTTTATGTGGTTCGACAGTTAAAATCTGCCTAGTCCATGAGTCGATATTATTCACCTATAGAATTCTCTCAAAGCTTTTTTGGAAGCAATTTCGGCAGAGTATTCCAAGTGCCAATTTCAGTGTGTCCACAAATGAATTTCACCAATCTATTTATAGACTGGTTTACAAAATATCACCCCTCACATTTTGGGGATTTATGATTCAAATCTCAAAATAAATACAATTAAATGCATATAAATATATAACACGCGTATAAATCCCTTGATATTCAGGATTTATTAATAGATTACAAACCAATCCCTTAGATATAGGGATTCGTAAATAGTAATGACGTCCTCATTTGGCTATCAATCTCGAACATTCGACTTACATATCTTCGAGATCGGCAAATCATCACGTGCTTGCTATCTCGACTTCCCTCGGTCTTATTAAGTAACTTTATCGAGGCCGTCTCCTACGAGCTTACAATGCCCAGGCTCGAACCCTTTTGACTGATGCTAAATACAAACAAACCAGGAAAATGTAACAAGTGTTGAACCCTTGTCACTGGAGCTTCGAGCTTATCTCACAACCTCGAAACACTTTCGAGACTGCGTGGTTACAAGCTTACCAACTACGACGTCGTCGTTTTAATATTGAGCGAGACTGTCAAACTCAATTATCATTATTATTGATCCCATGGCAAGTTTGCTTACTTTTGAGCTTACACTTTACGAGCCTGACTTTCGAGACCACAAACTTCTAATCTCGAAATTTTGGTGTAACATTTTGCCCCCTCATAAGTATTAGTTCGAATCCTATGAGAATGAAACTTTTGAACTACTACTTCTAAAAATCGGGCCACCTACCACACTCGAGTGTGGACACGTGTCAGCCAAGAATTGCACAGCCAGAGTACTTGAATACCTTTTACATCTACCCACATTTTTTCGTATCTCCTTTTTGCCGCCATTACCATATATACACCCCATCCATCATATCAGATTCCAAATTAAACTAACGACCCAGATTAAAATGACCCTTGATATCCCCTGGGGTTTATATATATGCCTACTTCGTCTTCCTCATTTCACTTTTACTATTTTCATAGAAAAAACTCACACCAGAGAAAGAAAAAAGAAAAACCAGAATTTTCTTTGCATGTTTTCCAAACCACAGAAACAAAGCAAGTCCAAATCCTTCGGCTCAGCAGAATCATTCTTACTTCCCATCTTTCAGTCGGTGATTTCATCATTCCCACGAACAACTTTTTGTAAGTTCATGTTCTTGATCCTTTTCTTTGGCATGTTGTACATATAATTTTTTTTATGGTTGTGAGAACACATTTACTGGTTTTTACTAGTTTTACTAGGCTTTTACGTTGATGCTTAGGCAAACTTTTGATCCGAACAATTTTGTTGTAGTTGTAGTCACTGTTTTAGACCCAAAATTTCTAGTATAAACATGTAAAAATGGGGTTATTCTGATTAGAAATAGTGTTTCGTGTAAGCTAAGAAATAGGGGTTTTGATTTAGGGTTTTAACTGCACAAATTTTGAAAATATTACCTTTTTGGGTGACCATCAGCTTTATCCCTAAAAATCTGGGATCTGTAAAACTGGTATCCACTTCCCCACTCTCTCGTGTGGGTACACACTTGAAGCCTGAACTTTACAATAGTTTAGGGCTCCCCTTCGAGTTCATCTTTCCCTTTTGAGAATTCAGTCTCGATTGAGGTAATTTTGAGATCTCAAATTTTGGAGCTCGGATTACCAAAATTACGCTTTCTTTGTGATTTCCTTTTTACTGGGCCCTCACCCTTTTCTTTCTTGTTAGATGTCGCAGTACCCTGAGACTCAGTGGGGGCCTAAGCTCGCTATTCCTTACTCCCCGTCAACTCCCAGCCCTAAATCACCTTTCACGCGAGCATAGAGAAAAGTGCGAGCAAGAAGACATCCGAGATCAGTTTCTACGTCAAATAGACAAGGTCGAGGAGAGAAAAAGAAGAATACTCCGGGTCGCAGTTTATCTAGATCCAGACCTTGAAATTGGACCAATTCCACTAGATCCTAAGCTCAAAGTCACCGTCGCCTTCGAGCCTGGTGCACTCTCATTTTCACTGATGGAATATCCTTCAAAGCATCCTTCCACCTCCCAAGACACTTTAATCCCCACCTCGAAAGAGGAATTCTTCGAGGTTGAGCATTATTGGAGCTTAGTCACTTCTATCAGAGGTATTGGCTTTCCATGGACTCAAACTTTCTGGCACCCTGATGTGTAGGCATGCGGCTTCGAACGAACGGAGCTGCTTCACCCCGGGAGATGGAAATCCCAATAGAAAAATCAAGCTCGCCGCATGGAGTCGCGAGCATATGAGGGCAGGGACTCTACTACCTCTGAAAATGTATTTCAAGGATTTTTTGGACTTTGTGGGACTTTCCCCATTCCAGCTCCAGACCAATTCCTTTAGGGTCCTATCAGCCCTCAAGTCGCTATACCATGAGCTGAAGTGGGAAGGGCCCTCGCCTCAAGAGATATTATATCTCTTTTGTCTCAAAAGCAACCCATCTCGAGCTCGTGGTGGGGACGACTTTTATTATCTATCGAGCTACCCCAAGGAGAAAAAGCTCTTCGAAGATATGTCGAATCACCCCCCGAATTTCAAACTCACCTTCTTCGGGATGGACGGTCTCGCTCCCTCTAGATTTTACTCATTTCAACGTATCTATAAGTACCTTATCACACTTATCCCCCCCCCCCCCCCCCCCCTCTTTTTTTTATTAACTAGCTGAGCTCAGAATAATGATACATAGTTGTTCTTGTAGCCAATTATCACCGCCCCACCCCATCAGAAACGATGATGGAGCATAGGGAAACCCTGCTCCAACTGCCCTATGATCGGAGGTCCTTGTCCTACCTTCTCCACAACGACCGACTCTGAGCCTGCGGCCTCTTAGAGGAAGGCCAGTCTATGGACAACTCGACCTACCACAAGTACTCAAGGTGGGACCACATATTGCTTCCCAGTGACAGACTTCCCCCCAGGCGGAGGTCCTCGAGCTTGTAGGCTCGCGCCCCAGTGGCTCACTGACAGGATCGGCCTTCCTCGGGTAATGGAGCCCAAGATGAAGCCTCACCGAAGTCGGATGATGGAGGTAAAGTTGTGCTCAACTCCTCTATGTGGTCTCCTTCCATGCTTAAGCATAAACCATGTATAGTCTGAACAAGGTCTGGGATGGGGTTGCCATTTAGTACGAAACAAACATGTATAGAGATATTTTGAGGCTATCTCCCACATATAGATATGGGACTCCTCCATCATCCTTAGAAGATAGGGTAATTTCCTGGTCCCCGATTTCAAGCTTGGTTGAGTGTACCAGTTAGGTTTCTTTTATCCTTGGTCTTGTTCCTTTTAGTAATCTTAGCTCGATCACTAAAGTGTGACTTGTGTATTTTTCATGTGTCATGGATTCTGATCTCGACAACGTACTTAGCTATCCCTTGGTGGCCAAGGCAAGCAAACACCAAAGGGCGTCTCAAAGAGGGGGGGTGTCCCTTTAAAGTACTCAAAAGATCCGAGGTGGCCCCTCCAGCCTCGGCCGCTCAAAGCCCGACCCTGGTCACCGTATCTACTCCCGAGACCAGGGTAACAACTGAAGTTCCCGAGGTGAGGGTAACTACTGAAGTTGAGCAAGTGGCGCCCCTAAACCCTCTATCTCTTCCTCCGGCCTGAGTCTCCAATCGAGCTTCCACTGCCCAAAAAAGAGCTCCCACACGGGAACGATTATGGACGATCTCCACCCACGTCCTGGAATACGTGGTCGACAATGTTGTCAGGTCACAAGGAGTAAATCTGGGCTCGGACGTCTTGTCCCACGTGGGCTAAAGTCTCAGCAACCTTGGTGCTCCCCAGTGGGAGTTCCTCACCTCTTACCGCGATGCCAACACTGTCTTTGATAAAGGAAGCGAGCTTCTTTCCTTGGTAAGTCACTTTTGTTGTAACCTTTTTGCGCTATATTGACTTATAATGTCCTTTAATAACTCGTGTTTGTATTTTTTCAACCCAGTGTTTTGCTAGTCCCGCTAGAGTAGCTTGAAACAACATACACTTGAGCTCGTAGCCAACATTGTTGGCTCGCATGATGGTATTAAAGGTGCTCAGATGACTGTACGGATCTGAGTTTCCATCGAATGGTGCTACGTGAGGTATTCTGAATCCTTGTTGAAATGGGGTTTTGGAAATGTGTGGGGCAAAAGGCTCGAGCTCCTCATCAGACTCTTCAGCCTTATCTCTGCTCTACTTATCTTACAGGAGCCTGGATGCCCTTTCCAACTGATTAATCCTTTCCTGGACCAGATCCACTGGGGGTCGAGCTTGTGCTTGAGCTTGAGGGAGGATGTTATCGTTAATAACAACCCCAGCCCTTGTCTCGGCATAGGGTTATATGTTGACTATTTATGACCGTTCAGATGGTCTTGCAAATCAGAGTTCGGGGGATCAACTTGTTCCCGGTTATGGTTCAGGTGATCTCGCAAATCAGGATGACTCCCCCGATTTCCTGTATGTCTAGGCTCAGTATTATAAATGCTTACAGACCGAGTGTAGTTCGAGCTCCTGCTTGCGTAGCTTGCAGCCCTTTCTGGCTGCGAGGCTCGATAATTACGGGGCGGGTCCCTAGTCGGTCTCCCTAACCCAGCAGACTGTGATCTTGAAATTTGGCTTCCCGAAGGTTGAGGAGCTCTGTGCTCTTGGGTAGCCTCCCTTTCATTTCCTCGTCCATGTATGGATTGTCGGTTTCCATCTCAACTACCACTGCGAGACGGTCTTTGTGGTGCAGGTCGGGGGTGCTCTTGGACCGGTGAGGGGTGCCTTATTGGTGACGATGGATGCCTTATGGGCGATGGCGACTGTCTCCCATTGTTAGGCCTAGATGGCCCAGAGTTTGCTCGGACAGGTTCCGTGTTGTTTCTTGCAGCTTCAGGATTTGGGTTCTGAGCCACTGGAGGGGCTCGGTTATTACCCATTCCTATTGACAATTTTGCAATCGGGTTGTCAGTGGCCCCAACCCAAGTGTTTCTCCAGGACCTTAGTTGATGCTGCTGCGATGCTTGTTCCGCCCTCCTGGCGGCCGTGCTCCCACGAGGACATCCTTTCAGCCTTCTGGGAGGTATCTGTGCTTCAATAGCCTGCTTGGCTAATTCCTCATTGCGCTTTGTCGCCTTCGCCAAATATTTGCGCATTTGGAAATTTTCAAGTTCCACGATAGGGACATACCTTTTAAGATTGTAGTATAGATCCTCATCAGGCTTAGGAGCAGGTGGCCCCTAAGTATCAGATGAATCACTTATTTCTTCAGGGCCTGGGTCAGCCATGGGCTGCTTTCCAGGTTATCGTGGATAGTCTTCGGTACAAGGAGTTTGCTCCTTTGGTATTTGGGGCAATGGTCGCCCACCAGTGCTAAGATTGTTTGCGATGTCCATTGATTACTCGGGAGGTGTTCCAATTAAACAGGCTAACGTCTTGTTTAATGGCTCTCAATGATAGCACCAAATTATTGACTCCATTTTTCTTCAACTTAGAAATGAAGAGCACTAAACACAAAATCAGAAAAATAAAGAGGAAAATGTAACGCCCTAGATAGCAAGACCGTTACACTGTGTGTTTAAAAAAACGTGCGAGACTTGCTAACCAAGTCATTTAAATAAAAATGTGAATCTAATGACATGAACAGGTTAGGTTTAAAATATTTTGGTTATAAACCACTCTAATGGAAAAATACATATTTTAGGTCTCCGTCCCTATACAAACCCTTGACCGTGGTGGCCGAGCAGCTGACAGTGTACACCTCGCCCCCCGAGTTCTCCAACCCATGGTCGATCCATCTTACCCTTGCCTTTACCTACACCATGTAGCACCCGTGAGCCGAGGCCCAGCAAGAAAACTATAACATCATAGCACAAACAATATCAATCTCCAAACAATTCACAAAGCATAACCAAATGATTTACAAGACATTAATCAATTATCCAGCAAGCCATAGCATTCACTTAATCAAGGACAATAGTCGACAAACCAATGATCCAACATCCAAATATTCAGCATATCATATACACCAAATTAACAATAGTACACATGTCATGCAATAACTAGGGTCGACGCCCTTAGGTTGCACCCTCTGTTTAATCCGCTGTCTTTGGCTCACTTAGGCCAAGCCCAGTGTTCAACCCACTGACTCTGGCCCGCTTAAACCGAGCTTAGTGATTATTAAGTTGTCCTCGGCTACTAGTGGCCAAGCCGCGTCCTGTGCGCTAATATAGATTCTGGCACTCTTAGGCCATTTATTTCATGTTCACATGGCGTAATACCATCGTACAATAATGCATACAAGTATAGGGATCCCTTAGTCCCAACATATTTACACAATCAGGTGCAGTTTTCTTACTTTTCATTCCGAGTGCTTTGACTAAGAAAGATGACCCTCGAGCACGATCTTGCCCAGAGCCCTAGAATACACCCAGTCATAACCATGATAAATGATTCAATCAATAATAAATGACCTAGGGTTTCTAGACCAAGTTCTAGCCTTCGGGACATCAAATTCCACCAAGCAAGGTAGTGGAATCGGTCCTGAGCACCCTAGGTTAAGTCCTCTTACCTTAAACCTCCTCAAGGCCAAAAATTCCCTTAAAAGTCGCGACCCTAGGCTCTCCATGCTGCGGCCCGCCCCTACCAGAGGCCCAACCTCCCAGACAACACATGCAGGACGCGACCCGCCTTTCTTCCTAACACGCATCTGCTCTAGAGGGCCGCGACACACCAAGAACAGAGCTGCGGCCTGACCCCTGCGAACCCAGAAAAATCACCATTTCTTGTAGCCAAACCTCACTCAATCCAACCCAAAACTATCCTAATGACATAATTCAACTATCATAAACATCCTAACATGTTTCCAGCAGTAAAACCCAACAAGAATCTAGCTTAAAAACTCATCAAAATCCCACTTCAATCCGTGAAACCCAAAAACTCAAAACCTCTTAGAACAACCAGAAATCCCCAGAATTCAGATGCTAAACTATGTTTAAAAACTTACCTTCACTGAAGAAAAAAGTCCACCGAGAAAATGCTGAGCTGATTCCCAAGTCCTTAGCCTCAATTCAATCTTCAACATCAAAACCCAAAAACTCTTAGAACCCAGCCAAAACTACAAAATTTAGCCAGCTAAACTACAATTCAATACTTACCTAAATCCCTGATCTGAACCTTCAGATTGCTACTGAAATTCTCCCCACAATTCCAGCTCAAATTCTTGAGTTTCCAGCCAAATCTCCCCTTGGTTCAATGGTTTCCTTGAGAGAGAGAGAGAGAGAGAGAGTGTTGAACTGAGTGAGGAGGGAAGGGTCGGTTTCAGGCAGGCTTCTAAATGTTTCTTACCTTTGTCTTATCTAACTTAAGCCTCTTAAGTTAATCCCAAGGCTCGGGGTACTAAAAACGTCCCCGAGGGAAAAATGGTAAATTTCCCCAGTATTCCCTCCTAAGCTTCCTAACCTAAAATATATCTCCAATTATTTATTTTCATAACTCAATAACCCAAATAAATGTCTATTACCCAAAATACCCCTTGACTCGCCCCGTACCGGGTCTCGTTGTGACTTTCCCGCTAACTTGCTCTCTAGGATCGCCTCGTGCCGAATGCTGCATATATATATCCACATAATAATGTGGTCTCAACAGTTTACCACAAATAATCACATTTATGCCCTAACAGGCCAAAACTACAATTATGCCCTTACAAGCCAAACAGCGCTCGCATGCTTATCTAATACTCATAAACATGCATTCCACATATCCATATAATCATAGGATCATGCATATCACATAATCATGCATTTTTACCAGTAATTCACATAACTTCCAATTATGCCCTCCCGACACACTAATCAAGGCCCTTAAGCCTTATTAGTAATTTTGGGTCGTTACAGAAAAACACGATTTTTACGTGGTTCGACAGTTAAAATCAGCCCAGTCCACGAGTCGATATTATTCACCTATGGAATTCTCTCAAAGATTTTTTGGAAGAAATTTCGGCAGAGTATTCCCAGTGCCAATTTCAGTGTGTCCACAAATGAATTTCACCAATCTATTTATAGACTGGTTTACAGAATATCACCCCTCACATTTTGAGGAGTTATGATTCAAATCTCAAAATAAATACAATTAAATGCATATAAATATATAACACGCGTATAAATCCCCTGATATTTGGGATTTATTAACAGATTACAATCAATCCCTTAGATATAGGGATTCGTAAACAGTACATGCGTCCTTATTTGGCTATTGATCTCAAACATTCAACTTACATATCTTCGAGATTGGCAAATCATCACGAGCTTGCTGTCTAGATTTCTGTAATGCCCTAGATAACCAAGACCACTACACTGTGTGTTTATAATTGTGCAGGACTTGCTAATCAAGTCGTTTAGTTGAAAATGTGATCCCTAAAGTCATAAAAAAGTTAGGTTTAAAAGATTTTGGTCATAAATGGATAATTTTCATTAAAATAAATGTTTAGTACATGGGATACCAAAAACAGGGTTTAAAGAACAAATTTACAAAATTCCAAAAGTTATATACAATCAAGGCCACTCTAATGGCAAAAACACATTTTAGGTTTCCGTCCATGTACAATCCCTCAACCGTGGCGGACGAGCAGCTGACAATGTACACCTCACCCCCAGAGCTCTCCAACTCATGGTTGAACCATCTTACCTTTGCCTTACCTGCACCACGTAGCACCCGTGAGCCGAGGCCCAGAAAGAAAACTATATAGCATAGCATAAACAATCCAGAGTATCAAATGATTCATAAGATATTAACCATATATTAAGCAGGCCATAATAGGCACAAAATCAGTGACGACAAACAAAGAATCATCAGTCTATTATCCATGTATTCAACAAACCAAAAGCATCAGATTAATAACAGTAACCACATTCATAATCAATAGTTTATCAAAATCATCATACAATACTCAAGGTCGACGCCCTTAGGTCGAACCCTCTATTTAACCCACTGTTTCTGGCTCACTTAGGCCGAGCCCAATGTTTAACCCACTGACTCCGGCCCGCTTAAGCCGAGCTCAGTGATTATTTAGCTATCCTCAACTACCAATGGCCGAGCCGCGCCTGTGCGTAAATATCAATTCTAGCACTCTTAGGCTGTTTATTTCATGCTCACATGGCATATCACAATCACACAACATATGCATTCAAATATAGGGAATCTTAGTCCCACACAGTCACATAAGGGTGCAGTTTTCTTACCTTTAATTTCGAGCGGAGAAGGCGAAATGGTTCTGAGCACGATCCTTAGTTCCGAGCCTTGGTGTACACCTAGTCACAATCCATAAATGATACTTCGATGAGTTTAAAATCCAAAGAACAATTTTGGGACCAAACCTGCGCTATCGGGACCTCCAATTCCACCAAGCAAAGTGGTGAAACCGTCCCTCGAGCCCCCAAGAAAAAACCCTAAAAAGTACCCAAAAACCAAGTACTGAAAGCTGAGTAACGCTACAACGCTACCTATTGGGTGCTACAGTGCTAGAGTCAGAGACTCTAGCCCCCCAAACCAGCAGCCTAGCGACGTAGCTCTCCCAACCTAGCACTATAGTGCTGCAACCAAAAATGCAAATTTATGGGTTTCTCCCTTCAAATCTCCCTGAGCCAAAACTCCAAAAATCCTCCCCAATCATCAGCCAAACTCAAAATTAACTATATAACTACACCCTACTCATCATAGGAAACAAAACCTAACCAAGTTTTTCCCAAAAACTCCAACAAATCCCCAAAACCCAAATCCAAGCTCTCAAGCTCCAAACACCATAAAAATGGAGTAAGAACTCAGAAAATTCAGAGATAACAGTCAGAATTTTACCTCAATTGTGACTGTCTTTTCACAAGCTTCAACCTCCAATTTCTGAGCTTAAGTCTCAACTAAACCCTCCCTAGTTCCAGAGCTTTAACTCATTTACAATCATTTCAAAATCCTAGAATAAACACATGATACAAGCTTAAACTACTCACTGAATTCAAAGTCAAAACCTTACTTGAAATGATGGCCTAAGCTTCCCTAAATCTCCTAGTTGTCCTAAAATTTCCTTCCCTCAGCTTGACCAAGCTAAATTCCCTTCCAAAACCACAGCCTCAAGTCTGAATTCTTCAGCCCTTTTTCCTTAGTATCAAATTTCACAAGGGAGAGTGAAAGGAAGGGATTGTGTGAGAGATGTGAGAGAGTGAGCTGAGAGATTTATGTTTCCTTCCTTGAGTTATTCTACACTTTTATGTTTTGTCCTAATAATGCTGAGTATATCTTCTAATAGCTAAAAGACCCATTTACCCCTCTAACCTTATCCATCTTTCAAGGGTGCTTAAGGGTATTTTAGTCATTTGTTCCAAATTCCTGCTAATTCCTCGAGTGTTCCTATTATTTACCACTTAAATCCCATCATCCAATTAATCACCAATTATTTACCCAATGTCTAATAATCTTCGATATATTTTCTAAATTTCCCAAAAATACCCCTAGGCTCCCCCAAGCCGGGTATAAATCCTCGCCGTGACTATTTTACCAAACCGCTCACTAGGACCGTCTCGAGCCACATACTGCAAATATATCCACATAATAATGTGGTCTCAACAATTGATCACATATAATTACATTTATGCCCTTAACGGGCCAAAATTACAAATATGCCCGTCTAAGCTAAACAGGGCCCACATGCATATTTAATACTCATAAACATGCATTTAATCATATACATATAATCATATAATCATGCATTTAATCATTTATTCACACATATATACCAATTATGCCCTCCCGGAACACTAATCAAGGCCCTTAAGCCTTATTCGAAATTTTGGGTTGTTACAGCTTCCCTCAGTCTTATTAAGTAACTTTATCGAGGTCTTCTCCTCTGAGCTTACAATGCCCAGCTCGAACCCTTTTGACTGATGCTAAATACAAACAGACCAGGAAAATGTAACAATTGTTGAACCCTTGTCATTGTAGCTTCGAGCTTATCTCATAAACTTGAAACACTTTCGAGAACGCGTGGTTACGAGCTTACCAACTACGACGTTGTCGTTTTAATATTGAGCTAGACTATCAAACTCAATTATCATTATTGTTGATCTCATGGCAAGTTTGCTTACATCGAGCTTACACTTTACGAGCCTGACTTTCGAGACCACAAACTTCTAATCTCAAAATTTGGGTGTAACATCATAGAATAATACTTTAATTTTATTGATAGCTTTTAAGAGTACCCGCTTTATTATATGTCATTACATGAAAAAAACCATTTCCAACACAAGGCACACAAACATGGTAATCGTGATAGGATCTCTTCTTCTTCTTCAATAGAATTTACCTCATTCTCATGTGGGTCCTTTTAGTACCTACACACTCTAGCATAGTGCCCGGATTTTCCACAAACAAAACAATGAGCCCTCACGTCTTTGAATTGTCCATGATCTTTCTTTGGACCTAAAGGGTTCACACTACCCTTTTTGTTGTTGTTTCCCTTGAGATGCTTGTGTGAGACCGCATTGGCCTTGGAAGTCTCATCTTTAGACTCATTCACTCCCCTTGTCTCTAATTCTCGATGCCTCTTCAATTCTAATGTGTTTTTGGATCTCTTCCATAGTGTAATCCTCATTCTAATGGTAGACTCTTTTCCTATAGCTCCAACAAGTTGGTGGCAATTTTTCCACTATTATAACAACTTGAAAGGCCTCGTGAAGCTTAATCTAGAGAACTTTCAACCTGTTCACAATCACTTGCAACTCATGATTTTGAGGTAAAAGAGTTTTTCCATCAATGAAAGAAAATTCAAAATATTGAGAAATTAAGAACTTTCTTGTACCTTCTTCCTCAACCTTGTACTTACTCTCCAAGGCATCCCAAATATCCTTCACAGATTTTGTATTGGTATAGATGACATATAGCTTGTAACATCCCAAATTACATAATAAGGCTTAGGGCCTTGATTAAGGGGCCAGAGTTGCAAATTATGGAAATAATTTGTGGTATATGTGCTTATGTGATATATATGTGTATCATTATATGATTATGCGAATTATATTATAATGTGCCTAGATATTCATGTTTAAGTGTATTAAATATGCATCTAGGCTCATTTCTTATTAGAATGGAAACTTTCATAATTTGGCCAGTTACAGATATATTTGGAGTATATGTGCATATATGTGTGAGACCACAATATTATGTAGGTATATTTGGGTTATTCGGTACGAGACGACCCTAGGGAGCAAGTTAGTGGTTTAGTTGCAACGAGGAGTAATACCCGACTTGGGGCTAGCCAAAGGGTATTTTGGGTGATTTGGTGAGTCATCGGGACTCATTGTAGCGTGAGTCCTATTTTGGGAGAAATAGCAATATTCTTGGTTTGGTGGAATTATTTGGGGAGATTTGGGTATAGAGCAGGATTAGAGTGTGAGAATGACAGTTTTGCCCTTATGGGGGGTGTTAAGAGAGAAACGGGTTGAGTGGGGGGTATTTTGGTCATTTTGGACCGTTTGAATATAAGGTTAAGGCTGAGTTTATTAACTCAGGAAAAACACAGAAATCTCTCTCGTTCTCTCATTTCCACTAATTAGCATTTTCGAATGAAACTCGAGTTTTAGAGCCCGGATTCAAGCGAGGTTAGAGTCATAGGATTCTAGGGAAGATTAGAAGCTTGATAACCTAGCTGGACCAGTATAAGAAATCAACTCACTTTATACTAGTGAGGATGAATTACATGGTTAACCAGTTTGTAGCTCTCTATGTAAGAGAGATAGTACGCCTTCATGGGACTCCGAGGTCTATCGAGTCAAATAAGGACCCTATCTTTACTTCCAAGTTTTGGGGAAGTTTACAAAAGGCGATGGGTACACAACTGAAGTTCAATACAACTTATCATTCTCAGACCGATAGTCAGTCTGAGAGGACTATTCAGATATTGGAGGACATGCTAAGAGCATGTGTATTGGACTTTGAATGGTCATGGAGTAAATATTTGTCTCTCATAGAGTTTTCCTATAGTAATAGCTACCAATTAACTATTGGAATGGTTCCTTATGAGATGCTTTATGATAGGAAGTGTAGATCGCCTATTCACTGGGATGAGATGGGTGGGAGGAGATATTTGGGTCCTGAGGCAGTTCAGAGGACCACTGAGGCTATTGAAAAGATTAGAGCTCGCATGCTCGCGTCTTAGAGTAGACAAAAATGTTATTCAGACCCAAAGCGAAGGAATGTGGAGTTCCAAGTGGGAGACTATGTCTTCCCTAGGGTTTCGCCTTTGAGAGGGGTGAAGAGAATTGGGAAGAAGGGTAAGCTGAGCCCTAGGTTTGTTAGATCATTTGAGATCCTAGAGAGGATCGGTTAGGTGGCCTATAGGCTAGCCTTACTCCCGACACTGTCTAATGAGCACAACGCATTTCATATTTCCATGTTGAGGAAGTATGTATTAGATGAGGCTCATGTGTTGAGTTATGAGGATCTGGAACTGGAGGCAGATTTATCCTATGATGAGTAGCCAGTTCAAATTTTAGATTGGAAGGACAAGGTCTTAAGGAACAAGACTATACCTTTAGTTAAGGTATTACGGAGGAACAAAAAGGTCGAGGAAGCGACCCAAGAGCTAGAGTCAGATATGTGGAATCAATATCCCAAGTTGTTCAGGTAAAATTTCAAGGACAAATTTTCTATAAGGAGGGGATAGTTGTAACGTCATAAATTACCTAATAAGTCTCAGGGCCTTGATTAAGGGGCCATGGTGACAAATTATGGAAATTATTTGTGGTATATGTGTTTATGCGATATATATATGTGTATCATTATATGATTACGTGAATTATATTATAATCTGACTATATATGCATGTTTAGGTGTATTAAATATGCATGTGAGCCCATTTCTTATTACAAGGGCAACTTACATAATTTGGCTTGTTACGAGTATATTTGGAATATATGTGATATATATGTGAGACCACATTATTACGTGGGTATATTTGGGTTATTTGGCATGAGACGACCTTAGGGAGCAAGTTAGTAGTTTAGTCGCAACAGGGAGTAATACTTGGCTCGGGGTGAGCCAAGGGGTATCTTAGGTGATCTAGAGAGTCATCAAGACTCATTGTAGCATGAGTCGTATTTTGGGAGAAATAGCAATATTCTGGGTTTGGCAGAATTATTTGGGGAGATTTGGGCTAGAGCGGGATTATAGTGTGAGAATGACATTTTTGCCCTTTTAGGGTGTTGAGAGAGAAGTAGGTTGAGTGGGGGGTATTTTAGTCATTTGGGACCATTTGAATATAAGGTTAAGGCTAAGTTTATTAACTCAGAAAAAGCACATAAATCTCTCTCATTCTCTCATTTCCGCTCGTTAGCGTTTTAGAAGGAAACTCAAGTTTTAGAGCCCGGATTCAAGCGAGGTTAAAGTCATAGCGATTCTAGATTAGAAGCTTGATAACTTGGGGATTTAGCTAGAAAACGACTTAATCAAAAGTAATTTAAGCTTTAAGTTTCTGAGTTTTGTTTTCCTTAAGTTTCTTAAGCTTTGAATGGATTTTATGGTTTTGGTGATGTTGACCTGTGAAATTGGCCAATGATTGTATGTACAATATACGACACCTTTTGAACAAAACGAATATAATATACGACAGAGGTCAAATATCTAAACAAAACACACAAGAATTTATAGTGGTTTAGCCCTGTTCTTTTGAACAGTAATCACCTAATCCACTTAGTCTTTTGTATTGAATTGCTCGATAGACAATTACAAAGATAAGCTCAGATTTCACTCGTCACAAATTCACCCAAAAGATCGATAAAAAAAGTCCAGAAATAGAGCCCTCTGAAAAGAGTCCCTAAAAGTCCTCTTTATGAAGCCATGGGTCCCTTATTTATAGTACCTAGGGGCTGTTACATGATCAGTAGTACGGGAGATCGTGGTTTGGTACACGATAATTGTGAGTGGAGATACATGTCCACCTACCCATGATTATGAGATCGTGGGGTCTTGTATTTGTTTGTCTGGATCGTGGTTGATGATGCACGATTGAAACCTTTGGGAAAATGCTAAGTCTTGGTTGGTCTATGAGACTTAGGTGCTAGGCCCGACAACCCTTTTGAGCTTGGGTGCTAGGCCTATTGATCTCAGTTTGAACAAGCGTGAGTTTTACCAAGTGAAGTGTCTTTGGGAGTGTAGGCCGACCACCTCAAGGGTTTCTTGGGCATGCTTAGGCCGACCACCCCTAGGGGTTGGGGTCAGGTCGACCATCCTTAGGGGATTTAGGCCTGGTCGACTTCCTATAGGTCTTGGACCTATCTTTTTTGCTCATAGGTCTTTTTTTTTTTTTCAATACTTCGCTGTTTTTCCTTGATTTGTGATGTCACTTGCCACTTTCTCATTCGCCACGTCATCCTTGGATTTTTGAGGGATAACATTTGCGCCCTAAGTTTATCATAATGTGTTCAACATTACGGTAAATTTGATCTGGCCCGAGAAACATATCGTAGCAGTACTTTAACAGCAAAATCCCTCGCGACATTACGTAGTACTTTTATCAACTATCGATAATTTGCTCAGCAAAAATTTTTCAAGGAAAATTAATTTCCTAAAAATAGTATATTTTTCAAGGAAAATTGAAGTCTTAAAAATATAATATATATTTTTCAAGGACTTTTGAAGTCATAAAAATATAATATATTTTTCGAGGAATTTGAATTTTTAACCAGATATTTTTCAAGGATTTTGAATTCCTAAAAATATGGTTAGCCTGACAGGCTATAAGTAGGGTCTCACTTATTAGATTCATGACCGATGCACCTCCTTCAGGAAGTTCTGAGCTATGGAATTCTCCAATTCTTCATCAACTTTGTGTATCTCCTCGTTGGTTAGTATTCTTTCCCAATCTTTACGTCTTTGATGAATCTATATGAATCTCCTTACTTTGATTCAAAATAATTGACTTCTTTGAATCAAAAACTGTTCTTAATAAAAAATTGGCTTGTTCCTTGCCTCTTTTTGCGTGATGCTAAGGGTTTAGATGCCTATAGGCCGGCCACCCTTTAGATTCATCGGCCTGGGCGATTTCCAGGCTTAGGAAATTAGGGTTGGGCGATTTCCAGGGCTCCCCATCTAGCCATAGGTGATTTCCAGGTCTTCAAATTCCCTCATAGGCTGACCATCCTAGGATTTCCTTAGCCTGGGCAATTTCTAAGCTTAGGGGATTAGGGTTTAGGCTGACTACCCCTAAGGTTTTCTTAGCTGGGTGATTTCTAGGGTTCCAAACCCTAGCATAAGCGATTTCCAGGGTTTCAAATCCTCAGTTTTGGTTTTCCTTAGATCCTCCTTATGTTGTACAATTTTTTGGAGACTTGAACCCTAGCCTTTTTTCCAATTTTTTGGAGCTTAAATCCTCAGGGTGTTCGGCCTAAGGTGGTAGGCCGACCACCTTAGCTCCTATTTGTCTCCTTGATGCGCCAAAGTGTTCTTCAATCTCTAGGGTGGTCGGCCTAAGCCTAGGCGGACCACCTAGTTATCTTTTTTGCACGTTATTGGGTCTCCAATATCCTAGGGTGGTTATCCTAGGCCTAGGCCGACCACCTAGGTCTTTTCTTTTGCGTTTTGTAAGCTCGTGGACTCAGGGTGGTTGGCCTAGGCTTAGTTCCACTAGGTCGACCCCTACTTTTAGACTTTGATCAATTTTTCCAAATCTAGGGGTGTCCTATGGTGGTCGACCTGAGCTTAGTCACACTGGGCCGACCCCCTATATAGATTTTTCCCTTAATTTCTTCATTTTTGCTCCTTAGTAATAGACATGCCCCTAGCTACTGGCCTATCTGGTCCGTGGTAGGGAGCTTCATTATGTTGATGTTCTAACTTTACTCTTTATTTTTCCTTCGTTGCAGATGTCTAGCTCCTCTTCGTCAGATAAGTCTGTAAGCAAGCGTACTCCACAAGCGTTCTTGGAAAGGGTGAAAATGACTTTCCCTCAATCCAATTTATATTTGTTCAGTGATGAATATTTCTTGAAGAGGTGTAGCCCAATGGCAAGAGTAAAACAGACATCTCAGAAAGCTTCTGAAGATAATCCTCTTATTGCCCGGCACATCACCCAAGGCTCTTCGCCTAACTCTTCTCAAATCTCTTCTTAGCATAGTACTTCCCATGGCTCTCAGGGCACATCCCAGTGAAGTCATTCTTCTCAGCGGAGTCTGCCCAGTCAGTGAGACTCCTTGCAACGCCCTGTGCATCGAGATACCAGTCAGGTTCCCCATCACTCTTCTTCGTAGAGAGAACATACCGAGGGCTCTCATCACCAGGCTACTCATCCTTAGGAGTGTTCTATTCACAAGTTCCAGCGGACACACTCTGCCGTCAAGTTTGGTGCCCTACTTCCTCTTCATCCATACTTTTGGAGCGTGGCAGATTATTTTGGTCCAACTTTTGTTCTGAGCTGGAAGTTATCTGCCATGAGGTGTTGGACCTTATGCAAGTTCTTGGCTCTAGGGATGTGGACATTGCTTTGAAAGATGAAGAGATCAACACTCTCTGCAGTTCCGTGGAGCTCAAACAGTAGGAAGTGACTGAGTTGACTCTCAGGATAACCCAGATGGAGGGGAAACTTGCCGATAAACTCAAACAGTCTGAAGTTGAGAAAGAGAAGCTGATTGCTAACATGGATAAATTGCGGAAGGATGATCTTGTCGAGAAGTAGCAAGAGGTCAAGGTTGTCTGGGACAAGGCTCGAGAGGAGTATTCAAAGACAACTTTCTCTTGCTTCTACTTGATCTGGAAGTCCAACAAAAATTTGAACTTGGATTTCCTTCCCGAGAAGACGCGAGCAAATGAGCTTAGGAAGTGTCTGGCTCGTGAGGCTGTCGAGGCTCAAAGTGGTCTATCAGATGATAATCCTCACCTTAGTTAGTCTTCTTTTGGTCTTTTACTATGTCTTTCCTTTCATTCCATTGATGGGGCACCTTGTACTTGATAATTTTTACATATGACATTTTATGCCTTTATGGTTTTTTTGTTATGAGTACTCAGTGTATTGTTTGGAATTTTTATTTCCAATGCTTACTAAGTGTATCAACTCACAACCCTCATTGGTTCAGGTATCAGTATACTTTGAACACATGTATTTCTTGTGCCATACTAACCTTACTCTTTTATGTTTTTCATGCTAACAATCATGGTAATGTGTGTAGTATGATACTTCATCAAGTAACATGAACAAAACAGGTCAGGTCGACCACCCCATGGGTGATAGGCTGACCACCTTACAAGGTTGATGGATTGGCCGACCACCCTATAAGGGACATGGCTAGGAGTCTCCTCACCGATGCCTTTTTTTTTGTTTTTGTTTTTTGCACTTTCGGAACATATGTTGAACAAATATCCTAGAAAAACTTGAGCTTGCTTAATATTTAAGGTCACACCCTCATTTCTCGTGTATACCCCAATCAATATGTACTATATGCCCCTAAGTGATCATGGGTTTAAAAGCCTTGGTCACTTGCTACTTGACCATGCCCTGCTTCGAGCATTTAGACACATATTACTATCATTTTCTCCCAATGATACAAGCAGCAAATGCTTGTCCCTCATTGGTAGTCTGGTGATGGTTTCATACTCAGTAGTAATGATACCTATACACAGATGCAAATTGTGTAGCAAGTTTTGATCACGATCTACGTAATCTATCATGTACTCGTTATAATGATTGTAGATAGAAGTGTCTAAGTTGGACCAACGGGGTCTAGATGGGCTAATCGAGCTTGTAACAAGTCTTAGATCAAATTATCAATCGGTCCCTCAAGGATCAAATTTGATTATGATCCGATGATGGCCACTGGTCTTCAGACCATTCTCTTTTTTAATCGTATGGGTCGATAGGTTCCTCAAGAACCAGGATCGAACGTGATCAAATAATGGCGACTGGTCCTCAAACCAGTCTTTTTAGTTGATTGTATAGGTCGATAGGTTTTGTTATCCAGATTTCCGGATAGCGTTTAGATTGATGTCCTCGGGGAAGCAGAATTACCAATGTCTTTCACGGTAGGTGACCAGAGCTCGCGGATGGACAGAAAAGCTTCGCCTCTCCCGTTCAGTGTCCGAATTACTCTTTCAAGAAAACACGACACGGAAACTGGTCAACTCTCTCGGACTCCCGAAGGGGTATCCTTCGGGGAAGCTCCTTCCAGGAGAAGCTCTTCAAATTGTCTTCGCGGAAACAGTTCCGTGCCTCGCACGGAACAAAACCAAGCGGTCGAGTCATGGAGGAGGCATATTTGGAATGATATCCACCTGACACAGGATCCCGCCTGACACGCCCGACAGGTCAAAGCCGCACACAGCCCAGCACGCCTAAGGGTACCTTTTCGCCTACTGTTCCGCTGACAACTTGGAAAAGACGGCTGACTTTGTGTGTTCCCCATACTTTCACGTAAATATACCCACATAGAGTCTTGTAGCCATGCTACTACAGTAATTGTATCCCCTATTTATGGCTGGTGTAATTAAGACTCATGTACGTAGAGAAAAACCCTAATCGAAAACCCTAGCTATAAAGACCCCTTCATTTTACAAGAAGGGGGACGGCCAAAAAATCACATAGCAAGAACTCTACTAAAATCTCTCCAGCTTCATCTTCTTCAAGAGAACCCGAGAGAAACACTGTGAGTGTGTGAAGTTCTTGTACACCAGCCATCTTACTGTAATCTTTTCCAAGTATAATAACATCGACTCGTGGACTAGGGCTTGTTAACGCCTGAACCACGTAAAAACACTGTTTGTTTAGTTACATTTCAGCACTTCTACAGTTCTTATCTCTTTATTATTCTGTTTGTATTCGTTTCCGAAAAACTCGGTAAACAGGTTTCTTCAGAACCAAGATTGAAAATGATCAAATAAATTGGAGACAAGGTCCTCGTACCAGTCTCTTGTTTGGATCGTATGGATCGATAGGCTCATCAAGAACCAAGATCAAACATGATCCATAGTTTGACAACAAGGTCCTAGGATCTATATCTCTTGTTGATCCCATGGGTTGATAGGTTCCTCAAGAACCAGGATCGAACATGATCAAATAGTTTGGCAACAAGGTCCTCAGACCACTCTCTTGTTTGGATCGTATGGGTCGATAGGCTCCTCAAGAACCTAGATTGAACATGATCCATAATTTGACGATAAGGTCCTAGGACCTGTCTCTTTTGTTGATCGTGTGGGTTGATAGGTTCCTCAAGAACCAGGACCGAACATGATCAAATAATTTGTTGACAAGGTCCTCAGACCAGTTTCTTGTTTGGATCGTATCGATAGGCTTCTCAAGAACCTAGATCGAACATGATCCATAATTTGGCAACAAGGTCCTAGGACTTGTCTCTCTTTTGGATCGTATGGGTGAAAATATTAATTATAAATTAATTTATATTTCACATTTAAGTTCAATAATACAACATTTTTTACCTCAAATTAAACAACAATAATTCAAATAATTAACTATAATATTTTACAACAAAATAACTATAAAAACACACAAAAATCTATAAAATTAAAATAAACCTAATAAATTCAAAATTACTTAAAAACTTAATAAATCAATTAAAAACTCAAGAATTAATCTATAATTAGCACAAAAAAAGTGGTAAAATAACTCTATTTTGTAGAGTTATCACACCCACAAACTTAATATTTTGCTAGTCCTCGAACAAAAGGAAAATTAAAAACACACATTTTTTTTAATTGGTGATGTCAAATGTTTTTGTCAAAAATTACATAATGGAAATAGTTAAAAGAAAATCACAAATAAAAGTAAAGCTTATGTAATTAATTAAAAAGTTAAAATTATTTTCAAAATAGATATTTAACATGCAAATACAAAAACATCAAACCATAATGTGAACATTAGACAAGTTTATGCAAACAAAAATAAATTAAATCTCAAGAGATAATCGAGCAAATTCTATGATTTTTCAATTTTTTTTTTTTGAGATTTAAATGATTTTATGTTTAAATAAACTTTGTCCAATTATCACAAATTCGAAAATAATAGTAAAGTAACATATTATGAAAAATATATATTTAAACAAAACTAACTTTAAAAATTAAAAGTAAAGCTTAATAATTATTTATATTTTTCTAAGAACTAAGAACAATTTCAGTCATAATTCTGATCATTCGAAATGAAAAAAAATAAAGAAAATAATTTTTTTTTGAATTTTAAAACAAATGAAAACATGCATAAACACAAAGAAAAATACATACACATTACCCCCAAACTTAAATGAAACATTGTCCTCAATGTTTAATAAAATGGAAAAAATTAAGAATTACTCCCTTTGATGAATACTTCCTTGATTTGGCTCTTTTGTTGTCTTCTCTTCTTTTCTTTTTGGGCAAGAAGTTTCCTTCAAGCTTTTTGAAAAACATGAAACAAAACACACAACAAAAGTAAAATATAAAATGAAACATAAAAAGTATGGGTTGCCTCCCACAAAGCGCTTTAGTTTATAGTCTTTAGCTCGACTATAATTTTTTTTTCTTTTAACCTATACCCAATTGATGGTGTAAAATTTCATTAGTAGGGTGAGTTATGACTTTGATGCAAATGCCATAAATAATAATTGATAACATCACACCTACAAGAAAATTAAAAATATTCAATTTTAATGGAATATCAATAAAATACGAAAATTGCATATTTATATTAGGCTCCTTTTCATTTTGAGTAAATATACAAATTTGTTCAATTATGGGCTCTTGAGATATAATTATATCTTTTTCATTTTCCTCATGAGCTTTGAAAATTATTTCATACAATTCTTTTGTTTCATTAGGGGTTGGATGCATATTACAAGTTCTTCAACAACTTCATTCCTTTTTCACTTTCAATTTGACTATTTGGATTGGGAATGGGTTAGTTAGGATAAACTTGTTTTTCCAACTCTATAACAGTTGCAAGTTGTCCTACTATTGTCTCAATTTTTGAGATTGACTGAGATTGGGCTAGTAAGATTTGGTAGGTTGATTGCATAAATTTTTGTAGGGTATCCTCTAAAGATGGGCTCATTTCTTGTTCAATGGGATATGATAGGTCAGATTGGGCATGATTTTGATTAGGTATGTTGAATTCATGCTCTTGATTCATTGAAGATTGGGTATGGCTCCATGAAAAATTTGGATTATAGGTAGGGGTAAAATGGATATCAAAAGATTCATGCATCATATACATATCATTAGTTTCTCCATAATTTAAATTTGATTGCTCATAATAGTTGTTGTAAATGTGAGAATTCTTCCCTTTTGAATTACATTCACAAGGGAACTTCTACACTACGAGGCATCCTAAAGGCTACTTATTGCATGCACAAGGGAACAGGGATGTCACACGGTGTTGGAGGAGTTGGGATAAGAGAGTCACCCTTGCTACACGAGGGCCCTCGGCCGCATACTAATCCGAACACCATCCTCGCTATGCGAGGGTCCTCGGCTGGCGTCCCATGCGCGCCGTGTGGCCTTTGATGTGCACGGGTCCTCAGCCGGTCATCTGCGTACGCCACGTCCACTCAAGCCTCGAGCCTCACCTCGCCTGCGCACGGGAGAAGAAGACCAGCCTCGCTACGCGAGACACCCTTGCTATACGGGGGTGTGGCCTTGTTGCGATGCCCGTATCCCGAGCCTCGCCACGCCTACACCCGGGGGAAGAGGGCCAGCCTCGCTATGCGAGGGTGTGGCCTCGTTGCACTGCCCATGTCTTGAGCCTCGCCTCCATGTGACGTGCATAGGCCAGCCTCGACCCCTGGCGCCTTGGCTTCTCAGGACATGTATAGGTTGAAGCCTCCTTGACATAGGCATGAGGAATACTTGGAGATACCTAATGGGTGCGCCAAACAAACATTAGGCATCGAACAGGGATTGATGAGGACGACCGGGTATAGGACACGTGTACTGACATGAGGCGTATGACTATGAAGAGAACAGAGGCATGGCCCTGTCATATGCATCTGAGGAGTAGTGGCAGTACGGACCTGTACGAAGAGTAGTGGCACCACTTGAACACCCCCGACCATACACCAAAGCTGATAGTACTTTGTCCTGAGCCACGACTCTGGCATTGTTAGGGTAGACACCACTACGCCCTGAGCCACTACACTATCAGTGTACCCGCGTACGTCCCTGTCTCCTAGGACTTCTTTGTATCAAGGGCCAATAGAGCCCACCTATAAATAGGCCTCCAACCCTCAGGTTAAGGGGTTGGAAAACTGATTGTATGAAGGAGACTTAAGAAATACATGATCCTTGTTTCATTGTTGCTCCAGTTTTTTCTGTTGATTCAAGTTCTTTCCATTTGATTCTAAGCTTTCTGTAGTATAAAAATTTATGTTTTCTAACCTTTAATCGTTGACGAGTTCTTACTGTCAACAGTTGTACTTAGAATTCCAACTATAATTAAAATGATCCATATGGTAAAAACTAAATGACAAACTATTTTTTTTTGACAATTAAAAAAAATAAAATTAAGAGAACAAAAAGAACAATTAAGGTAAAAAGAACAAGAAATTAACATTAAGAGAACAAAAACAATGTTAAGATATTAAATAATTACACGATAATATGATAAAAGACAAAGAAAAATAAGGTAAAATTAAGTAAGATTATAAAAAATTAGGCAAGAGTAGGGAGGAATAGCATGCCATCAACCATAACAAAAATAAGGTAAAAATTAGGAGGCACAAGTGCCATCAACTAAAACATAAAATAAAAGACTAGGAGGCAAAATTGCCATCAACTAGTAACTTGCAAAAATAAAAAAATAAAAATAACAACAAGATAAATTACAACAAAATTATAAAAAAATTTGGAGGCACAAGTGCCATTGACTATAAAAATTAAAATGATAGATAAGAGGCACAAGTTCTGTCAACTATAAAAATTAAAAAGATAGATAGGAGGCACAAGTGCTGTCAAATAAAAAAAACAATAAATATAGAAATATAAGTATTTTTTTATGGGTGGTGGAACCGTCCCAAATTTTCTTTTTATCTTTTATTTTTTTAGTTTTTATAGATATATATTTTTTTAGTTTTTTTTAAGTGCAAAAATTAAAATAACTAGTAGAAGAATTCACTAACCTTGAGATAAATTTCGTTTCTTTTCTCTTGCAACTCCCCGGCAACGGCGCCAAAAACTTGATGGACCCAAAACGGGTATGTTTTAAAAATTTATACTCGCAAGCGCACGAATCGTATATGGAATATAGTGTTCGTGTAAGCACGAGATTGAACCCAAAGGAGTTGTCTAAAATCGAAAAGAAAACTACTTTAAATCAAAATTTATAAATTCTAACCTAGTTCCAAAAACTTGTTGGACCCAAAACGGGTATGTTTTAAAAATTTATACTCGCAAGTGCACGAATCGTATATGGAATATAGTGTTCGTGTAAGCACGAGATCGAACCCAAAGGAGTTGTCTAAAGTCGAAAAGAAAACTATTTTAAATCAAAATTAAATAATTCTAACCTAGTTCCAAAGATTGATGAGAATTTGTAACAAGAAAATCAAATAAGAGGCAATAATAAGGAAATTTAAGACAATAAATAAAAATGAATTAATATTATAAATCAAGATGGTAAAATAAGATTATTAAGGATTAGAATCCACAAAATATAAGTTCAATAATATTTATAAGTATATTGATTCCCAAGTTTTAGTGATAGTTAAAATTAATCAAATTATCATTTTCCAAATAGATTTATAATTTTAAGCACAAATTACTTCTAAAAAGATAATATTTTTCTTCTCTTTTCAAAAATTTATAATTTCAAAGTATTTAATATAAATCAACCTAATGAAATAACAAATAAATCAATGAACATTATTTATAAGGCAAAACATAATATTTTTGTTCTAAGCATGGATGTGTACAATTTAATGACACATCTTACACAAAGAATACTATGTTTTTGCACTAATGAAGAACAAAGTGCAAATATGTGCTAACAATCCAAAATACATGATATTTAAGATGAAAGAAAATATTTGAAGAAGAAAAATCCATAAACTTTGTTGCACAAAATGAGAAATCAACATACAAAATAAATACTATCTTGTTACAAATTGTTTCATCATCACCTTAATAATCTTAAAAAGATTAGAAACTCATAACTAGAATAGAAAATAAAAAAATAAAAAAAATTACAAACATAAATAGGAAAATTTTGGAGGATGAACCCCCAAATTGTTCCTCTAAAAATACATAGAAAAATAACCAAAAAAAAGAAGAAGATGAAGAAAATAGAGAGATTTTGAAATGTGTAGAACTTTGGTATGGTAACCTCTTCCTCTAAAATGAAGCACTTAATTCCCTTATTTATAGCCAAAAAAATATGTTTAAAATAATCAATTTAAATTAATTAAATTGATTAAATTAAATTTGAAATGATGAATAATATGACATATATGGGTAAATTTGTAGGAGTGATGATGAGTTTGGGTAAAATGTGTAGAAAATGGGGTAAAAATGTAGCATTTTTTAGACAAAGGGGCAAGGGAGACAATGTGTAATTTATGGGCTCAAGGAAAATTAAAGCAGCTAGGCAAAATGGGCTGTTGGATTGTGAAGGCTACTGGGTGTGGGGAGCTTCAGTGGGTGCATCAGGTTGTGTACGGCCTGGAGGGAAGTGCTGGCCTTCAGGTGGCAGCTGGGTGGAAAGGGAAGCATTCGGTGATGGCTGAAAGATGGAGAAGTTGCTGGAGCTGGACCGAAGTTGGCGTTTATTGGGCTTGGACAGAATGGGCCTGGCTAGCTTCTGTGTTGGGCCGAAAGTTGGCTGGAGGGAGAACTTTGAGGAGGCACGGCTGGGGCACGTGAAGCTTTGGGTGGTGGCAAGGATGGTGCTGGCGTGTGGATGAAGGCTTGGGCATCTGGTGGCTTCGGGTGGTTTGCTGAATGAGCTGGAGTGAGGCGTTGGAGGGTGCTTGCTAGGAAGGGGACTGAAGGCATGGGCCTGGCAGTGGCTTCTGGTGGGCCGGCTGGGCAGGCCTCCTTGGGCCTAAGAAAAATGCCATTTTTTCTTGTTATTTTCTTTCAAAACTACCAACATTCTTTTCTTTTCTATTCTTTTCAAGAACAAAAGTGCCATAAATTCCCTACAAAATAAATATAAAATAAATCACAATAAAATATTTTCAACTATAAAATAAATCAATTTAATTATTTGAAAATATTAATTATAACTTAATTTATATTTCACATTTAGTTCAATAATACAACATTTTTTTACCTCAAATTAAACAACAATAATTCAAATAATTAACTACAATATTTTACAACAAAATAACTATAAAAACACACAAAAATCCATAAAATTTAAATAAACCTAATAAATTCAAAATTACTTAAAAACTTAATAAATCAATTAAAAACTCAAGAATTAAGCAACAATTAGCACATAAAAAGTGGTAAAATAACTCTATTTTGTAAAGTTATCAATGGGTCGATAGGCTCCTTAAGAACCAAGATCGAACATGATCCATAATTTTGGCGACAAGGTCCTAGGACCTGTCTCTCTTTTGGATCGTATGGGTCGATAGGCTCCTCAAGAACCAAGATCGAACGTGATCCGATAATTTAATGACAGGGTCCTAGGACCTGTCTCTCTTTTGGATTGTATGGGTCGATAGGCTCCTCAAGAACAAAGATCGAACATGATCCGATAATTGGACGACAAGGTCCTAGGACCTATCTCTCTTTTGGATCGTATGGGCTGATAGGTACCTCAAGGACCAGAATCGAACATGATCCGATGGGGTTGACAGGTCTAAAGTGACTAGTCCCTTGTTGAAAGAAATTTAAAGAATTAAGTGACACTTAACAAATTAAATTCTTTCATTCATTGAAGCACCATGGCTGTTACATCGATCATTTGACAATAATACATTTGCCTCCTGCTCAGCTACCCTTCTTTCCGCCAAGTATTTGACGGGAATGACATGCAGGGTGTCTGCGTCTTTGGCACTGGCAAGCTTGGCTAAGGCATCAGCTTTGGCATTTTTCTCCCTCGAGACTTGTGTAATGGAGTATCTCTCGAACTGTGTCAATAAGTCATTCACCTTGTTCAGGTACTGCACCATCCTAAGTCCCTTGGCTTGATACTCCCCCAATACCTGGTACACCACTAGCTGGGAATCGCTGAATATCTCCAAGGACTGTGCATGCACATCCCGAGACAAGCGTAATCCTGCTAATAATGCCTCGTACTCAGCCTCATTGTTTGAAGCGTTGACTCCAAATCTGAGAGCATAATGGATTCTGTGATTCTCAGGAGTGATCAGTATGATTCCTACACCTGAGTTGTGTTCATTGGATGCTCCATCAACATATAGCTTCCATACAAGAGTATCTCCTTCCTTCTTGGTATCTCCATTCTCTGATTGGTAGGAAGGGTCTTTAAGGTTGGTGCCTTCGACTATGAAGTCTGCCAATGCTTGTCCTGCTATCGCTAGGGGTGCACATCAGGCGGGTTTGTCGGGTTCGGGTTGGTCGGGTTCAGGTTAGTCGGGTTTCAGGTGGAAGAAATTAATACCGAACCCGCCCATATTGCTCTCGGATTTCTTCGGGTTCAGATTAGGTCGAGTGGGAAAGTGTCGGGTTCGGGTGTGGGAAAAGTGTAACTGAACCTGCCCGAAAGAGATGTCGGGTTGGTCGGGTTCGGGTTTCACACTCTTTTTTTCTTTTCTTTTTTAAAAGTTGGGTTTATTTATTTTTTTCAAACTTTTAATTGATCAACATTTTACCATTAATTAAAGAAAGAATAAAAAAAAGCTTACTAAATACATACTAATTAGCAAAAACTTGTAACACAATTCTTAGTTTCTTAGAAATTTCCACAAATTAATAATAATAAGTAACTTATATGAAACATCAAAGTTCTAGTTTCTAACTCTAACCAAAAACAAAATGCCATAAATTCAAAAGTCCATAATTAAAATTTAAATGTCCATACCAAATTACCAATGCCATAGTCCAAATCAAAAAGTCCAAATTCAAATTTCAAAGTCCTTAACAAAAAGTTACTAAACTACTAAAACTTAAAAACTCCACAAAATAACCAAAGTCTGAAGATGAGGTTCCCATCTTCATTCAATCAGTTCCTTGTGCAACTGATGAGGTTGTAGATGGAGCATTAATAGAACCAGGAGGCGAAGCAGAAACATTTTCACTACCACTAGCTCCAGCAGTTGTAGTATTACCATCAATTGTGATCTCTACAATATTATACATTTCCATAAATATGATTTAATTTCAAACAATAATTACAAATAAAATTCTAAATAAAAGTTTGTTTAACAACTTACCAGACTCCAGAATCTCTGATGTCTCTAGAACTTCATTTTCATCCATGTACTCTCGAACAATGATTGGTTGATGTGAACTGATCCACCAGTTTTTGAGACATATTAAACATTCAACCATTTTAGGACTTAGTGAGCTCCTAAAGGGATCTAAAATTCTACCACCAGTCGAAAAGACAGCCTCAAAAGCAACAGTTGTAACTGGTATGGCTAACACATCACGAGCAATGGTTGCCAAGGTCTTGTACTTGGATGCATTTCCGACCCACCATTTCAAAATGTCAAAGTTGACACCCTCAATCATAGGTTCAGCATCCTCAGTTAGATACTTATCAACCTCATTCTTTGTCTTACCACCATCTTCCTCTTTCCTTTGTTGTACAAACTCATCATGCAACGAATCATACTTATTCAAATTAGAAGTAGTAGTGAATGAGGAAGAGGAAGATCCACTAGGCTGAGGCAGAAAGTGAGACAGAGACTGAGACTGGGTCATAGATGGCTGAAGTAATGTAGAACCCCCACCATACAAATCAAACAGTGATCGTAATGTTTGTTCCACCTCATTAACCATCTGAGCGCATGTCAGTGGACCATAAAAAGCTTTGAAGCAATGATTGAGATACTTAAGCTTGTATCTTGGGTCAAGAACCAAGGCAATTATAAGGGCGTCATTACATTCCTCAATCTTTCCCCAATATTTGTCATATTTCACCTTCATGCTCTGTGCCATACTCGCTAACAACGGGTCATCCTCCTCAACTGTCATTCTATACAAAGTGTGCTGCATATTACATATTTCAATAAAGTACTTGTCTGCTGTAACATAGGTTGATCCACTAAACCTTAATGTAATCTCGTAGAAAGTCTCCAAAAACTTCACAAATACCGTTGCATTCTCCCAGTCCGTTTCAATAGGCAGCCCCTCCTTTTTCTTTCCATCTTTGTCAACCTCCTCAAAATACTTCATGAAATTTGCATCTGCAGTAAACTTTCAAAAGCCTTTTGGAATCTCAATGCACAATTAAGCATGAGATATGTAGAGTTCCACTTCGTTTGGACATCTAAAGAGAGAAGTCCTTTGCATTCAATTTTTTCTTCTACGACAACTTCTATAACCTTTTGAGCCTAGCAGGAGAAAACCTAACATAACTGACAGCATGTCTAATGCTAGCAATCGAATTATGCTTCTCTTTTAATCCTTCAGTGACAATCAAGTTTACAATATAAGAACAACACCTCATATGTAAAAACTTCCCATCTAAAATGAGACCATTTTCCTTTTCTCTAAATCGTCTCTTCAAAAACCGAATAGCAACATCATTTGAAAAAGAATTGTCCACCGTAACGGCAAAAAATTTTGTAATGCTCCAATTATCTAAAAAAATCTCAATCTCTTCGCCAATAGTCTCCCCCTTGTGATCTACCACTTGACAAAAATTGATGATTCTTTTCTAGTAGTTGAAATCAGAGTCAATCCAATGCACCGTGATGACCATATAGTTAAAATTCTGAATAGAAGTCCATGTATCAGTGATGATGGATACCCTTTCATACTTTAAAATATTTTTCAATTTCTTTTTCTCTTCAGCATACAATTTCAACACATCCCGAGCAACAGTCATCCTGGAAGGGATATCAAACCTAGGTTGTATGGTTCTAACAAATTTTCAGAAACCCTCCCCCTCAACATGTCTAAAAGGTAACTCATCCAACACAATGTACTTTGATAATGCAAGCCGGCATGCCTCTTTGTTATAAGCCATCAGAACTAAAGTTGTTTCCCCCTCACTCCCTCCTTTCACCGGCTCAAAACTTAAAGTCTTTTGCTTTTTCTCATCAACCTTATATGGACTAAACTCACAAACATTCCTAAAGTGATTCCACAGATGACTAGTCCCATGCTTTCTACTATCACAGAAGAACTCACTGCCACAATAACAACAAATACACTTGGGTATCTCTTCTTTGTCGTTAGGATCAACTAGGGGCAATTTTTCAAAATGCTCCCAAATATTTGACCCTTTTGTTTTTTTTGGAGCCAAAGGAGGTTTCTCTTTTTTTTACCCCTTCTTTTAGGGGTACCATGTGCCTGATCTGTAGGAGTTTCATCATTGGTAGGTGGATGTGGTAGTGGAGTTTCATCTACTTGATCTTGATCAATATCCATAATCTATAGAGCACAAAGACATATATAATATACTGATTAATGACAGAGCATACCTAAAATCCACTAATCACGTCCAATATACTACAACTAAAATCCAACATTACAAACACCAAACCAAACCAAACCACAATTACAAAATAACAAATTCAATCATGCAAAACAATCCAACATTCAAAATATCAAATATACATTAAACTAATAATTATAACAATTGTAATTTTACATATACAATCAAGCAAATCAATTGAAAATTCTAAATATCCAATTCCAAATAGCAATTTCAATTTTATCTCAGTTTATAACTTTATATTAAATCAAAACTCAAAATCCTATATAAAAAATATATATACATTAATCATCACATATATATAATATAACTATCTAAGATATATATATATACATATATATTATATAATAATATCACAAAGTATAATATAAATATATAATTAAATTTATAGAGGAGACCCGTCCGTTTTGGGCTTGGCTTGGTGGTGGTGTGGTGGTGAGGCACCGCCGAATGAAGGGAGGGAGAGGAGGGGGGGTCGAGTTCGGGGGGAGGAAAGAAGAATGATGAGAGGACTGTGTAGTTTTTTTTAAGGCTTTTTTAGTTAACCTAAAAGTTAAAACTAAAAAAAAAACAAAAAACAGAACACTATTCGGGTGGGTTCGGGTTACACCCAAGCCCGAGACTTCTTGGTTTGGCCACCCAAACTTGATTAAGCCTTGGGTTAAACCCGACCAGACCCGACTACACGGTTTTTAGCACATTTTTGGGTGTCTCAGGTGTGAGTCGGGCAGGTCCTGCAGGTTGTCAGGTTTTCAGGTCCAAATGTACAACCCTAGTTTTGCCGTCCTTGAATGATAAGTGATATCAAATTGTCCTAGTTCCACTGCCCACTTGAGTACTCATCCCGAGGCCTCTGGTTTCTGAAGAACTTGTCTCAGCGATATGGACGCAACTTTCGAGAGGTGATTACTAAATAATAGGCTAGCTTTTCAAGAGGGGGATACCTAGAATCCGCACCTACTAGCCTTTTACTGATATAGTACAGAGGGTGTTGTATCATGTTCTCTTCTTTTACCAAAGCAGCACTGATTTCATGCTCAGTGATTGCCAAATAGAAGAATAATACTTCACCATCTATTGGCTTCGCTAGAATGGGAGGTTGAATGGGATTCTCTTTCAAGGCTTGGAAGGCTTTCTCACATTCCTCGGTCCATTGGATCTTATTGCTGCCCCTAAGTAAGTTAAAGAAAGAGACGCACTTGTCCGTAGACCTTGATATGAACCTACTGAGGGCAGCTACTCTCCCTGTTAAGCTTTGCACTTCTTTGATTGTTGTAGGTGACTTCATGTCGATCAATGCTTTGATCTTCTCGGGGTTGGCCTCGATTCCACGTGAATTGACTATGTATCCGAGAAACTTACCAAAACCAACTCCAAATGAGCACTTGAGAGGATTTAACTTCATGCTATACTTTCTAAGTATTGCAAAGCATTCCTCCAAGTCTTGAACATGCTCTTCAGCTTCTTTGGAATTGACCAACATGTCATCGATGCATACCTCCATATTTTTTCCGATCAAGTCTCTGAACGTGCCATTCACTAAATGTTGGTAGGTGGCTCCTGTGTTCTTTAAGCCGAATGGCATCACTTTATAATAGTAGAATCCCTTGTCTGTTTGGAAGCTGGTATGTTCCTCGTCGGAAGGGTGCATACATATTTGATTATACCCAGAATATGCATCCATGAATGAGAGTATTTCATGTCCTATAGTTGCATCGACCAGTTGGTCTATTCTAGTAGTCTTTAGGGTAGGCCTTGTTCAGATCTTTGAAGTCCACGCATGTCCTCCACTTCCTGTTTGGTTTTGGGACCAGCACGGGGTTTGATACCCAATCTGAGTAGTAGGTCTCCCTTATAAAACCATTTTCCTTGAGCCGCTCGACCTCCTCCTTCAGGGCTTGAGATCGGTCTTTGTTAAGCAGTCTCTTCTTTTGCTGCACCGGTGGGTAGCTTTTGTCCACATTAAGGACATGGCTTATCGCGGATGGAGAATTTCTAGCCATGTCCTTATGTGACCAGGCAAATATGTCCTAGTTCTTCTTCAAAAATTCTACCAACCAGGCCTTAATTTCTACCTTTAGTTCCTTCCCTACTTGAATTACTTTAGTCGGGTCCTCCTCATCTAGTAGGACTTCGTCAAGATCTTCGAGTGGTCCTACCCCGATGAATTCATCCCCAAAGCGAGGATTGATGTCATTTCCCTCGCTTTGGGAAACTTGCTATAATAACAAATCTTCGTTAAAAGGAGCCCTCGTCTCTAGTAGAGTGTTTCTTTCAACGTCAACTTCCATGCTGACAACCTCATCAATTCCTTCCTTCTCTTCGCAACAGATTATTACCATGTTGTTTACGCATGGTCCTTTCTTTGCCTTGACCATTGACACATTATAGCATCCTCGTGCCTCCCTTTGGTTACCTTGTACGCATCCTTTCCCCATGCTTGTAGTGAACTTCAAAGATAGAAGCCAGATAGACACTACTGCGTGTAATGCCATCAGGAGGGGGTCTCCTGAGCACTACATTGTAAGCCGATGAGAAATATACCACTAGGAACTCTGTCATCACATTCTCGTGCCTAGGGGCATCCCCCACTGTGACCAGTAGTTTAATAATTCCTGCCGATGCTAGGCATTCTCCTGTGAACCCATATATCACTTGGGAACACGGTGTCAAGTCCTTGACCGTGAGCTTCATCTTCTCGAGGGATTTTTGTAGATGATATATACGGAGGTTCCCGTATCCACCAAGCATCTCTTCACTCGGGCATTGGTAATTTGATTGGAAAGGACCAGAGGGTCACTGTGGGGGTACCTCACGTGTCTGGCGTCATCCTCCGTAAAAGTGAAAGTTTCACTTTCATACTCTGGATTCTTTGGAGACTGCTCCTTGACTTCCATGCACTGGGAAGACTCCCTTACCTCATGTCTTAGGGTCCTTGCATATCGCTCACGAGCATTGTTACTGTTGCCTGCTATGTGGGGTCCCCCACATATGGTTTCCAATGTGAAGTCTACGGCTGTTGGCTCCAGTGGTGGACTGCTCTGCCTTAGAAAATCTGGATTCTTGCTCGGGGTTTCGGTCTTGACTCGGTACCTTGAGAGTTTTCCTGATCGAAGGAGAAACTATATCTCATCCTTCAATTTTTTGCACTCGTTTGTGTCGTGCCCATAATCATTATGGAAACGAAAAAACCTATTCTTGTCCTTCTTTCCTTCTGAGTGCAAGGGTGGTGGCTTTCGGTATGGTACCTCCTGATATGTTGCCAAGTAAATCTCAGCCTTGATGTAGTCAGGCTGGTATAATTGGTGAACCTGGGCTGGTAGGGCTGATGCTTAGGCTGTTTGTTGGCTGGTGCTGACTTAGCTTTCTTTTCTCCACCCTGCTCGGCCCCTGAGGTACTCCTCTTCTTACCATTGCCCCCATTGCTGCCCTAAGGGTTTGCACCATTCTTATCTGCATTGACAGTGGTCGGATGGTTTATGACTTTTTATTTCTTCATGATAGCATCATCTAGCTTCATGTATTTGTCTGTTTGGTCCAGGAACTCCCTCAAGGTGTTGATGGGGTTCCTGTGTACGCTATCCCACAAGGGACTATGATAAATTATTCCTGCCGAGATGGAAACGAACTTCCCTTCATCTCCTACTGTGGAAGCTTGGTTTGCCTCTCTCATGAATCTTTGGATGTAGTCCTTCAAGGATTCATCTTTCCCTTGCTTGTTGTCAGCTAGCTGATTGGCATAAACTAGTCGAATCCGTTCGGCATTGAAGACCTTGCAAAATTCCTTCCTGAACTACTCCCAAGAAGTGATGGATCCAGGTTTGAATTTCCAATACCATTCCTGAGCTGAGTCAGAGAGAGTGGTGGGGAATACTCTGCACCTATAATTATGCTCCACACCGAATAACTCCATCCGATCCTCGAACTTTCCAATGTGTTGTACTAGGTCCTCCTTCCTAGTGTATGTTGAGAGTTTTGGGGTCTTGTATTTTGGTGGTGGTTAAGCAGCTTGGATATTGGCACTGAAGGGACTCCCACTTTTATGAGCCAGCTCAATATCAGAAGGTTTCTTTGTCAGACCCTGGATAGCCATGATGAGTGCATCTATTTGAGCCTGCACTGCTGGTGGGATCGCTGCTCTAGGTGGGGTAGAAATCCCTGGTACCTTCTCCTGAGCGCTGGTCCTCATGTTGATGACCTCCCTCAGATCCTGAGGTTGTGCATCTTTCCCAAGCCTATCAAACACGGTATTGGTGTTGTTCATCGGTTCCTTTCCCTTGCCCTTGTCGGTGCGACCCTGCCCCCGAGCCTCTCCTCCCACATGACTTTGAGTGGCCATTTCCATTCCTTTAACGCCTCTCATATGTTTGACCCTCATCTCCTGCGTTGTTTCATTTGTCCCCCTGGGAGGGGACCTTCGGGTTGGTAACACTCTAACTCCGAGATGAAGTGTTATTCTTCTTAGTCATGGAGGAGGTAGTCTTGGACTATGCCTCAATGGAAATTGGTTAGAAAATACAACTCTAGAAAAAATATTACAAATAAATAATTATTGATTAAAAGGTGTTACAACTCTATGACTACAAATACAAATAAACAATAAAAGAAATAGAAGAAGAGAATAGAGAACTACAACTCTAAGTAAAAGGATACAAATAAAGTAAAGTATTTGAAACAAAAGGAAATAAAGAATACAACTCTAAACAAAGATACAAGTAAATAGAACAAGAATGATGAGAAGAAAAGCAATAGAAAAAAAAAAATCAGAACAAAACAATAAACTCTCACTTACACAACTAAAGTGAAGAGTGTTGGGGATCACCAACTTGAACAAGGTTTGAAACCTTTGTCCAAAAGCTTATTTCCCCCTAACTCAAGCACTAAGGGATCTCTCACAAATTTTGGAAATGCTTTATGGAATAATCAAGCCTCTAGGTGTTTTCTAGCCAAGTGCTCTAATGGATAAAAATATTGTGTCACACAAGTGAGCATTAGGCTCCTATTTATAGAGTTTAGAGACACCATTTGCATTTCAAATTCCACCAACCCCCATAGCAGTTACCAATGATTAATTAGATGTTTATGGAATTAAAAATGAGATTTGGGAGTTATTTGGGTTTTTGCAGCCGTTCAGCAAGGTTGGAAAAAACTGAAATTTTGGCCAGTTTTACACCTGTGGCCGCGGCCACTGCTCTTTGTCCCACAGGCCGCGACCACCAACATTCTGTGGCCGCGGCCACTGACCAATTTCAGCACAAAAATTGTGCTGTTTTTCCAAACGGTTCCAATACCCTCCCAATTGATTTTGTAATCCCCAAAACACATTATTGGGGTTAAAATCACATCTCTAATAGTCATTTCACGTATAGCTTTAAGAAATTCATCTCAATATTGTGTAACAACAAATCTACACAATAATGGGCAATATTTGGAAGTTACAAATTTGTGATTGAATTTGTAACACCAAATATGTTACATATTTGGATATTTCACATATATCTAAATATTGTAACTCTCTATTATATGTTACAATATGTGACACTCTTTGTCACATTTATTTGATCTAAAACATTATATTTTAAAATAATATAATATAATATTACATTATATTATAAAATAATATAACAATTTCTGCAGCAAAGGCCTCTTGGCTCGCCAAAAATTGCGCCATCTCCTCCTGGTGAGCATTCTGTAGATCTTCTACATCAGGTTGGTCTCTAACCTCCACCTGAGGTTCGTTAACAGGATCGATGGGATCTTGAGTGGTGGAATCTCTGGGGGTCATTTTCTTTGTTTGACTGGAATTTGGAGGCATCATAAAACTGATGAAAGTGTGTTTCTTGATTTCACACTCTCAATGAAAGCACCAAAATGTTGACCTGTGAAATTGGCCAACCGTCGTATGTACAATATACGACACCTTTTGAACGGAATGAATCTAATATATAATAGAGTACAAATATCTAAAAAAAACACACAGGAATTTATAGTGGTTCAGCCTTGTTCTTTTGAACACTAATAACCTAATCCAGTTAGTGTTTTGTATTGAATCGCTCGATAGACAATTACAAAGATAAACTCGAATTTCACTCGTCACAAATTCGCCCAAAAGATTGATCCAAAAAGTCCAGAAAAAGAGCCCAAGCTTCTGAGCCGCGGCTCGCCCAAGTCAGATGCTCGAGCCCTAAAACTCAAGTTTCCTTCGAGAATGCTAACGAGCTGAAATGAGAGAACGGGAGAGAAAACGAGAGAGTTTTCTGAGTTTTATAGTTATGAGAGGTTACTTCGAGTTCAAGTAACCTTAATCAAATCTCAAGGCTCAGGGTACCCCAAAAATGTCCTTGAGGGTGAAATACATTATATATGGTCAACAGTGCCAGAGGTAAGGCCAATCTATAGGCCATCTAACCGATGCTCTCCAGGATTTCAAATGGTCCTACAAATCTAGGGGCTCAGTTTCCCTTTTTCCCAAATCTCCTAACACCTTTCCATGGTGAGACTCTAAGGAAGACAGTCTTCCACTTGGAACTCCACGTTCCTACGTTTCAGATCAACATAACTTTTATGTCTATTCTGATAAGGGAGCATCCGAGCTCTAATCTTTTCAATAGCCTCAGTGGTCCTCTGAACTATCTCAAGACTCAAATATTTCCTCTCACCCATCATGTCCCAGTGAATGGACGATCTACACTTCCTACCATACAACATCTCATAAGGTACCACTCTGAAAGTCAATTGGTAGCTATCATTATAGGAACAACTCTGTTAAAGGTAAATATCCATTCCAGGACCCTTCAAAGTCCAATACACATGCTCTGAGCATGTCCTCCAATATTTGGATAATCCTCTCTGATTCACCATCAGCCTGAGGATGATAAATTGTGCTAAACTTCAGCTGTGTACTCGTCGCCTTCTATAACCTTCCTCGAAACTTGGAAGTAAGGATATGGTCCCTATATGACAAGACAGACCTCGGAGTCCCATAAAGGCGTACTATCTCTCTCACATAGAGATCTGCATACTGGTCAACTATATTGTTCATCCTCACCGATAAGAAGTAAGTTGACTTCATATACTGGTCCTTAATGACCTTGACTAAATCATGCTAGCCCACTATCTTGTAAAATTCTACCACAAAATCCATCGTGATGTCCTCCCATTTCCACTCTGGGATACTTAACGGTTGTAATAGCCCTACTGGTTTTTGTTACACCGGCTTAACTTGCTACCAGGTCAAACACTTTACCATGTACTTAGTTACATTCCTCTTCATCCCAAGCCACCAATATAAACCTTTTAGATCCTAGTACATCTTCGTGGTGCCTGGATGTAAAGAATAAGGGGTAGTATAAGATTCATCAAGAATCTTCCATATAATCCTAGTGTCCATCAGAATACAAACCTGATCTTTATACCTCAATAACTCACGTCTGACACTATATAATCCTTAACTAATTCAGCTAGGACATCCCCTCTAATCTTTCCCATCTGTGGGTCACTCAACTCTTTTTCCTTTGATCCTCTCTAAAAGAGTAAAACTAAGTGTAATGTTGGCCAACTGGCCAAGCAGTAACTCTATTCTAGCTCTGGTCATATTCTTTACCATGCTCCAACCAATTCCTCAATCTTAGTTGGATCCACCTTGATCCCCTCCCTACTGACAATGTGACCAAGAAAAGTCACCTGTGGTAACCAGAACATACATTTCTTGAACTTCTGAAACAATCTGTGTTCCTTCAGCCTCTGTAGAACCAACCTGAGATAATACTTAGGTTCTGCCTCTGACTGAGACTAAACCAAAATATTCAATGAAGACGATCACAAACCGATCTAGATAGTCTCTGAACACCCTGTTCATTAAATCCACAAAACAACTAGGGCATTAGTCATTCTAACAGTCCTGACTAAGAACTCATAATGCCCATATCTGATACAAAAGGAAATCTTTGGTATATCCTCCTATCTAATCCTCAGCTGGTCATAACCAGATCGAATATCTATCTTGGAGAATACTATCTTACCTTGTGATTGAACCTTTAGTTCCTTCAGCTCTGCTGGAGTCGTTCACTATGATGCCCTAGGCACTGATTCCGTCCCTGACACCAAGTTAAACATAACTTTATCTCCCTATGCAGAGGTAACCCTGACAGATCCTCTAGAAACACATCCAGAAACTCCCAGACTAATCTAGTATGTCCTAGTCCCACTGGCACGACCTAAGTGGTATCCACCACACTAGCTAAGAACCCTATGCATCCCTCCTACAATAGGTCTCTAGCTCTAAGTACAAATATCATAGGTATACGGGGTCCATGCATAGTGCCAACAAATACAATGGGTTTCTCACCCTCAGGCTCCAAGGTTACCATCTTTTTTTTTTCTTGCAGTCTATCGTTGCCCCATACTTGGTTAACCAATCCATATCCAAGATCATATTAAAGTCGGTCATAACCAACTCTATCACATCAACTGATGAATCTTTTCCCACAATAATCTAACCCATCTCTTAAAAATTACCATTATAATTCCAAATCCTCATCACAACATAACCACGTAATCCACATACTATGTCTATGCCTCTACCAGATGTAGCAAAACAAAGAACCACATGACACCAAAACCAATCAACACAATATAAGAATAGAAACTAGGAAGTTGACTTGTCACTATTGAGGGCTTAGCCTTAGCCTTATCATTTAACTGCATCAGAGCGAACACTCAAGCTGGAGTCAAGCTGTCCATCCTATTTGATTCTTTCTTCTTCAACCCTTGGCAATCCCTCCTGAGGTGCCAAACCATCACACATAAGAAACCTGCCTTAGCTCGGCATTCTCCCCAATGGCGCCTCCTACACCGAGCGCATTCTGGGTAGAGTTTCCAATCCTTGTCCTTGCCCTGATGGCCCATCTAAGCATTTCAAAACCTCTTTTCTAGTCCAAAGGTACTAATTGTGTTGCTAACTTTTCTATTCTGATCACTGGGGCCTTTGCCCATGCCTCTGTCTGATCCAATAAACAGAGGTATCACTCCCTAAGCTCAGTGCTCTCCGAAACTCTCCCTGCATATCTCATTTCTTATGCTCTCAACAACAAGAGCCCTCCATACCACCTGAGCATAGGTAGAGACCTCATGTACTGGGGCAATTCTAATGCCCTAGGCTATCCCAAAATTCAATCCTTGGATAAATCGCTCATTCCGAGTCACATTCGTGGGTACCATATCAAAAGAAAATTTGGCCAACCCATATAATTTGTTAACATACTCTGTTACTGTCATATTTCCCTGAACCAGGTTCAAAAATTCATTTGTATTTGTAGTCTTAACTGCATCACAATAATATATTTCATTAAACAACTGCCTAAATTCCTTCCAGTTCATCGCAGTTGTGTCTCGCATCTGGGATACCACTTCCCATCAAGTTTGAGCATCTTCCCGTAACACATATATAACACAGATCACCCTACCGTGATCTACCACCCTCATAAATTCGAGGATGGAACTAATCATGCCCATTCATTGTTCAACTCTGAATAGATCTAGGCCTCCCTAAAAAAATGGAGGGTAATATTTCTGAAATCTCTCATATAGTAATTTCCACCTTATCTTAACCCTAGGCTAAGCCAAAACTGGTTCCACTCCTGGCATAACAGAGGAAGAGGTGTTCCTTCACAGTCTTTAAACACTTGATCTCTTCCTCTTGCCTCTGCAATCTTGCTTGCATATATGTAAACACCTGCTGCCAATTCTGAGGGGCAGGTGGAGGGCTTTGGCCGTGGTTATAATTTCCAGCCTCAACATAACCACCACCGAGTCCCATTAACTACGTTGGGTACATAACCTCTAAGTTCGTCTGCAGTCAATAACTGGATCTATTAGGCATGATGAGCACACCCAAAAGCCTTCTCATAAAAAAACCAAACAAGACCACATTCGCATACCGCTATAGTTCTAAATACATGCCCATAAAATTCATGCATCAATCAATAAGCCTTGCTCTTACCAAAATAGATATCATGCTCTCAACTCTAGCATGAAGATAAGACATTCATATATCAATCGAGCAGGTAAGCACATAATCATATCAACAGTCAAGGGCTAGGCCCTATCAGAATATCTCATGCCTCCTAATAAGGCATGCAAGTGAAGCATTTATATCTTATTTAAGCAGTTAAACACATAACCACATAAATAGTTACCAAACACTGAGTGGAGCTTATCTTTAGTGGTGAGTGTACATGCCCAACTTGTCTTTAGGAACCCTTAACCTTAGCTCGCTTTGATACCAAGTTGTAACGCCCTACTAATCAGGGACCATTACACTGTGTATTCTAAATAGTGCTAGACTCGCTATGCGAGTCATTTGATCATGACTATGTAACTAAACACGATAAATGGTTTCGGGTTAAAATTTTTGGCCGAAAGGTACAACCGTTTCACTAAAAATGTCTACTTTCATACACGGGATCCTAAACTACATTAAAAAAGGTTAATTATAATTGAAAGTTACAACTAGTCGACCTAAGCAGCAAAATAGGGTTTAACCCTAGTTCCTCTCGAAACCTTGGCCATGGTGGTTGAGCAGCTGCATATGTACACATTGTCACTGCAACGTCCTCCTAATCCAGGACCGTTACACTGTGTACTTTAAATAGTGTCAGAATTGCTAATCAAGTCATTTGGTTATAAACATGCAACTAAGGTTAACGTCAAGGGTTAGGGTTAAAAATTTTGGTCAAAGAAACTGTTGACTTTTCATTTAAAAGTTTCATACATACATGGGATCCCAAAATATTACAAACAATCGTTTAAAAGGGGTGTATATATATAAAAAGTTACAACCGACCAACCTAAGTGGAAAAATAAGGGATGTAGCCCTTGTTCCTCTGAGATACCCTCAGTTGTGGTGGACGAGCAGCCCCATATGTACACGCTGCCACCGAAGCTCTCCAACTCATGGCTGGTCAAGCTTTCCTTTCCCCTTACCTGCACCACATTGCACCCGTGAGCCAAGGCTCAGTAAGAAAACTTAAACATGTGCATGAACAGTAAATACAAGTTCTAAATACATATCTAGCATGCCCAATAGTAATAACATATTCATGCATGCATGCATACAATTACAAATAAATGATCATTGGATCATTTAGAGGCCCACTGCCCTGAATAGTTGACCATAGAGTCAACCCTGGGCCCTATGCCCTAACTATGTGACCATAGAGTCACTTGGGGCCATTGCCCTTAGCTCTGAGTAACTAGCCATAGAGTTAGTCCAGCGTACTTGGCGCTTTAATTTTTTCAACGACCATAGGGTCGGCCAACGTAATAGTACGTTCCTGATTGGGCCTAAGCCTTTTGACTAGTGCGCATCGTGCTATTGCCACCATTGACTAATAAGTAAAGCCCTGAGCCAAATATTCAGATATAGATATAGATACAGATACATATATGCATACTCTAGACAATACAAGTATGCATACATATTAATCATATGATACCATAAATTAAATGCAAACATAGTAATAACCATGTTCCTTAAAAAGACCAAGCCCTAGCTATGCAAACCATGCGAACAATCATATAACACTTAGCCAGAAACAAAATATTCAAGTATGTTTAATCAAAAAGCACAAACATAACTCAATCACATGCATCCATGGGGGCTTGAGCCTTATTCATAGTTATAATCAACAACTGGGCCAAGCCCTAGTCACATATATCACGTATTGGGTGTAGTTTTCTTACCTCAGGTCCGAGTATATCGCAATAATAAGAACAACCCTCAAGCACGATCCTGATTCTAAGCCCCTATCCCATCAGTAATGAGCAAAGAAAGGCTTCCAGACTAAGTCCTAGCCTTCGGGACGTCGAATTCTACTAAACTGGGTAGTAGGCTTGATCTTGAGCCCTTAGGGTTGAGTTCCCGCACTAAAAAATCCTCTTGGGGCTCAAAAACACTTAAACGCCGTGACCCCAAGCATTTGAGCCGCAACCCACCCAAGTTAGAGGCCCCAACCTCTCTCCTCACTGAACACGCGTCGCAATGCGACCTCGCATCAGAACCCTCCCCTGGCCTTTGGGTTCAAGAGGGCCGCGACCCGACCCTATGAACCTAGAATTCTCTGGTTTTTCTTCAGCCAAACTCAACCACAAACCACCTCAAATCAATCTAGAACCATAATTCAATTACCATAATAGATTCAACACACTACCAACATCAAAACCCAACTTAAACTTGATTAAAAACTCAAATTCAAAACTTGAGGCACAAAGCTCTAGAAAACCTCAAGAATAGCCAAAAACTTTAACAGAATTCAATTAAAACAAATGTTAGAACTTTACCTCAGCTGTGATTAAGTCCCCCTGGCAGTAGTTCCAATCTTCCAAGCTTCAGCCAATAATTTCCTTAGTTTTCCTCAAGTAACTCGATTAGAAAAAAAAATGAGAGAGAATGAGAGAGAGAGAGAGAGAGAGAGATTCAGTTGGGAGAGCTACTAACAGTGTTTGTTGTGTTTCCTTAAGGCTTAAGTCACTTAAGCTAATCCCGAGGCTCGGGGTACCAAAAACGTCCCCAAGGGCAAAATGGCCAAAATCCCCGATATCCCCTCCTAATCTTACTCACTCCAAATATATCCTCAATTATTCATTCCTGTTACTCGATAACCCAATACTGAGCTAGATACCCAAAATACCCCTTGACTCGCCCCGAGTAAGGTATTGGATTTCGTTGTGACTTTCCCACTAACTTGCTCCCTAGGATTGTCCCGTGTCGAGAAACCCAAATAAAACCACATAATAATGTGGTTGCTCACATATATCACATACATGCATATATATATATATATATACAATTATGCCCACAACATGCCAAATTATGAAAAATTGCCCTTCTAATAAGAAGCGGGCACACATGCATATTTAATACCCCTAAACATGCATATCTAGTCATATTATCATATAACTCACATAATCACATAATTACACACAAATATATCTCATATAAGCATATAACTTCATAAATTTCAATCTTGACCCCCTAATTAAGGCCCTAAGCCTTATTAGGTGATTTGGGATGCTACAGTCATCGAAGCTCTCAAACTCAAGGATGGTCCAGTTTCATTTTCCCCTTACCTGCACCACATAGCACATGTGAGCCAAGGCTCATCAAGAAAACTTAAATATGGTCATAAGCAGTTAATAACATGTTACCAAACCATAATAAGCATGCCTAGCAGTATAACCCTACTCATGTGTGCATACCATTCATATAAATGACTACAACTTCATAAGGGACCAAATGCCTTAATTAAATGATTAACTGAATCATATATGGGCCCAATGCCCAAAATACATGATTAACGAATCATACTGAGGCTCAGCACCTTAATACACGATTAATAAATCATACTGGGGATTAGCTCTAATGCCTTACTACCCAGGGACCGTTACACTGTGTATTTTAAATCATGCTAAACTCGCTAAACGAGTCATTTTTCCATAATCGTGTAAGTAAATGTGATTAACAGTTTAGGGTTAAAATTTTTGGTCAAAGATACAAGCGTTTCACTAAAATGTTCACTGTATACAAGGGATCCCAAAATACATTTGAAAGGTTCATTACAATAAAAGAGTTACAACCTGCCGACCTAAGCGGAAAAATAGGGTTTGACCCTAGTTATTCTTTAAACCCTCGGTCATGGTGGTCGAGCAGTCGCATATGTACACATCATCACCTAAGCTCTCTAACTCAAGGATGGTCTAGCTTTCTTTTACCTTTGCCTGCACCACATAGCACCTGTGAGCTGAGGCTTAGAAGAAAAAATTAAACATGCTCATAAGCAGTTAATAACATGTCACAAAATCATAATAAGCATGCCTAGCAGTAATAACCATATTCATGTTGTAGAGTCCAAGAACTTTACTTAGCTAGTTAGATAGTAGTAGTAGTAGTAATAGCTAGCTAGTAGCTATAGTATGTTTATGATTGTGAATTTTGGTGCAAGCCGAGACTTAGTTGAACACTCGTAGCGACATTTACAGATTTTATAAGTTTAACCTATAGTTTAAGAATATTAATTATAACATAAGGTTTGATTAATATAATTGATCATGAATATGATATTTATTATACTATAAGGTATAGATAGAACTAATAAGGTCATGACACTTGTCAAGTGCATGTTTTTTGAGAAATTAAGTATTTTTGAGGAATAGTTTAATAAGAGAAATATTTGAAAACCCCAGAATCTGCCATCAGCTTTAACATCATTTTATGACTTTGTCAAAGCTGTTTACCCAATTCAAATTAGGCTGAAAAAGTGCAATTACGTGTATAATATTTTAGCGTATGCCGATATATCGCAGCTCTAGGGGCGATACATTGCCACGTGGTGAATATAAAAAACACGTAACTTCGCACGAACACATCGAAGAGCCTCGGGAATATAAGCCCAGGCGATATAACGCCTACCATGGGCGATATATCGACTCTAGGGCAAGTTTTTCAAATGTTTTTGAAATCGAGCTCATTTAATTCCTTAACCTCTTGATAAGCCTCTAAATCTTTTGACCGAGTCTAAGCCTCTGCTGAACGAATATTCAAACATTTTTCAATTAAATACTCATTATTTTATTCAAGCTAAAAGAAGAACTTTTTATCCTTGAACTCTATAAATAGGACCTAGTATCCAGCCATTTTTTTCATTCTTCAAGCTGAGTTCAGATTCTTCAAGCTGCTAGGTTTACTTTAGAGTGTTAAACACTTTGGTTGATGTTATAAGCTTTATCATCTTAAGCTTATTAAACACATGGGAAGTAAGGTTAATAGTGTGTTTTTTCGATGTCAAGGTGTAGTTCGGTTATAGTGCATTCAAAGGTATTCCTATTCCTAGTTCATTTCTGTATGTTTCATTAGTTTCTTATAGTTTTCTCTACTCAAATCGTAACTCAATATTTTCCATTCTTGGTTAGGCATTTAAGTTCTTTGAACTTGAGGTTTCTTTTCGGTAAGCTCTTCTTCTCGGTGGTTTAGTCCATTCTTTTCATCTCTTTCTTTTAGAATAATCACATTCTTATTGATGGTTTTTTGGAGTGTTCCAAAATCCCGTCCTTGTTCTCACATCCTGGTATTGGTAAGGAAAATAAGATAGTTTCTATATGCTAATGTGTTATGTGTATGTATAATATGTTATGATGTTATGTTATGTTATGTTTTTACCTAGGGCTCATAGTTGCTTAGTTTGCAAGCCCTAGTGTTTATCATTTTCATGTTTAGAGTTATGATATACCCTACCTCAAATATTAGATAGGGGATCTAGATGGGTTATCATACACTACCATGTGATTTACCCTACCTCAAATATTAGACAAGGGACCTAGATGGGTTATCATATGCTACTATGTGATCTGAACTACCTCAAATATTAGACATGGGACATAGATGGTTTATCACATGCCATAATGGCCATTAATAGTGTAGTCTTATGTGGTATGCATTTTTATAGTCATATGTTTATAGTTTATGTTTATGTTTATGTTTATGTTTTTAGTAGATTTTTCCTTGCTGGGCATTAGGCTCATTCCTTTATTTTTATATGTGCAGGAAAATAGTTATGGCGGTGAAAAGATTCTTGACAGCTTGGGATTGTGTATTGAGGAAGAATGGATTCGGTGGACTGCGTGAACGATTCGAGGACGACATTGTTTTAAGTCTTTTTAATTATGATTTCCATGTATTTTCCGCACTTGCACTACAACAAAAAATGCTTTTAATAACACCAAAAATGTGTTATCAAAACATACCATAACACTTTTTGATGTGTTAAGACTGAATATGTTATCGTAGGTCAGGGTACTTTACATAACACTTTATCATTGTTATATAGATGTGTTATTATACTGTCAACGATAACACACTTTCTGTGTTATTTTAATAAATAGATAAGTGTTTAATTATATTATTTATAGTCGATTATATAACACATTTCAATACTTATAAATTTGTGTTATACTACACTTTAGTATAACACATTATTTGTGTTATATAATGAAGTTTGCATAACAAAATTCTTTACATAAAAAGTGTTATTGTAATAGATATTATAACACATTTTTCGTATTATTTTAATATTTAGATAAGTTTAAATTCTCATTATATATTCATTTATATAACACTAATTTATTCTATTATATTAATTTTTTTTATATATAATTAAAATTAGCTTTCTAATATATACTAGCATCATCAAATGAACTTGATTTTCAAATAACAAAAAGTAAAAACATTCAACATTGTATTAACAATCCACAAATTAGTTTAAAACATTCAACACTGTCATCAACAACAAAATGTTCTTTAAGTATTAAAGTAGTCTTAAATATTCAACATATTGAAAAGTTACTACTTTCAGCACAAAATATTGAAGAGTTTAATTTTTTACATAATTACACGCCAAAATTTGAGTAGTTGCACACTCCTACAATACTATTTGATAGGAAAAAAACATGCAATTGAAGTTGCTTCATTGTACCAGCCACAATGATCTTCACTTCACTTCCAATTCTAGCAAAACCAACACACTCCGTGTCTTCATTGCAGACTGCTACGCAACATAATACAGCAACATTCAATGTTAAATTGATAAACTAAGTCTGATTTAGTTCTTTGAAATTCAAAGTTAAGACATGAGTGAGTTATAGAGTAATAGTAGTAGTTATCATCACCAGATTCTACTTTTGCTTGCACAACTTCCAGGAGCTGCTCAATGGCAGTCTTTATTGTCATGTACCTAGGTGGTTCATATTGCTTCTTTCCTCTAAAATTAAACAAGAAATACAGAGAAAAACTCAAAACCTGCATGCATTAATTTAAAGATCCAATCCTAGGAAGCCACAAACAGAGAAAAACTCAGAACCTGCATGCATAGGAAGATCATGAAATTTCTAGGAAGTATGAAGCATAAATGTAGAAAGACAGCTCTGACGTATTGACTTGTTCAGAAAATAAAAGTGTTACTCAATTATCAACACATAAAAAGGATAGAACAACAAGATTCAATTGCTACTGCAAAAGCAGAAAACATAGAAACAAATGAACAAAACTCCAGACAAGAGAACTGCATGTACCATTAAACACCATTCTACATATAAAGAGCAGGTTAATTGCTAAGGCAATTGCTGATACGCAATTGTTGAACCAGCTGTAACATACACTCTATGTTTATGTGGTAGCGCTTAGAGCAGTCAAGTGTGGGAACTCCATAAGAAGACCCAGCAGCTGATTGTCCCATGTCTTTTATAGAGTTTAAAGTAGCATCACTAGGAGAGTTGGTGTCGAGAGTCTGAAGCTTAGAAAAGTTGGGTGTGGTAACTTTAGAAGAGGACACAACAATGATGGTTCTGTGTCTTTAAAACTTCTTGCATCATTCATCTTGTGAAACAACCTTTAAAATGAGGCAAAAAATGTAAAGATGAAAATAAAGCAAGTTAAGGGCAGGTAAAGTTCAAACTAGCATGACTACAGTAATAATTAGTATTTTACTGGCTTCTTTATGTACAACTAAAACAAGTGATAGTAGAAAGTTTTAACCAACTCAACCAATAGGGTTTATTCTAAATATAGGGCATTTCTCTATTAGTTTAGCTACAACAACAACTAAAAATTTGAAGTAAAAACATAAATAAACAATACACAACAGAACATATTATGCATTATTTGAGAAAGCAAAAGCATAGATTAAGCCTTTCAAATTATTCCCCAAACAGAACATCACCTATCTTCAGCATAATAATAGCAATAATAAGCAAGAAAGAAAAGCATAGAAGTACCAACTTTACCTTCTTAGGAGAATCACTTTGCTGCTTATCAAGAATAGCCTCAAGTTGGACTCTATAATAATCTTCTTCAAAAGACCCATTAATATTCAAATAATCAACTTAATGTTCTACCATTAATAGCTACTAGATACCACATCAAAGCATGTTTATCGATACATGGGATATTTGCAGAGACCCCAAAACTGGAAAAATTCAAGCCAGAGAGGGTGCTCTCCTGGTAATTCAAACGAGTCTTGCTGCAATGGTTAAGTGTTTTCAGTGAAAAGTTGATGAAAAATGGCCTTGTTGACATGGAAGAGGCACCTGAGATATAAAAAAAGATGTTTCCCAGTTTCTAGCTCTCTGCCTCTCCTTTGTCATATAGGAAATGGAAGTTTCATAAAAATATGTGTTGTGACAAAGCAATTCACAACACCAAGGTTTGAACACAACTGTAACATCACGCACAAGGCAAAACACAGCAAGAACACCATCAATGCACAATATCAAACAGCTGGGACACATAACAAGAAATCAATGGGAGTACACCAGAGGTTCATATTGGCTCAGCTCAAAATGAGCCTACATCCTATCCGAGCCATCTTCACTCTAAGAATAACAAGATTTCAAGTTTTACAGCTCTCCAATTTCTCTCTCGACTCAGTAAAAAATCAACACGAAAGAACACTTGCCTTATGGCAACAATAAATCCTCAATACTCTCCACAATGTTCTAAAACTCTCCAAGAAAATACTCACTCTCACTTTCTCTCTTTCTTGGACCCTTAACACTGATCTTGATCTGATCCCCAAGCAATGATAGTTGTGAGTATATATGGATGGGTTTCAGTGCCGACTAAAGGAGCTATCAAAACAGATTGAAAAGAATGGATTGAGAAAGTAAGATGTTGTTAAGATTCGATTTTTTAGAGACAAGGACAGAACCTTGCTTTGCGATGGTCAATCTTGTCTAGGACTCTACTGACTGATCTCATCATCAGTCTTGGCAAGAGACAGCATCTCATTTGGTGCTACTACGGTCAAACTAATTAAGCCAATCTTTTATGTGTGTCATAACATAATTTTAGTTTTAGTGATCAATCCTAACAAATTTTTGTTTCATGTGCTTTTTTTTTTTTTTTTACTTTAGTTTTGTTGTTGTCACAAAACTATGTGCATATAAATTCAAGTCCAGAGGTGAAAATATCGTGATAAAAAGAAAGGGAAACATTAACTAAAACATATACCACTTTCTAATTTGAGGACATGTTTGTAGTTGGGGCAGACACATGTAAAAATACTAATAGAGATTACTAAACTTCCTTACATACAAACTATAGTGAGTGAAAGTGACACTGAGGGCATCATCCAACAGACCCAAATTTTGCCACATAAACACCAGACCTTTTCTTTAGTAATACATGGGCTATTTAGGTTTACATGTCACTACAATTTTACAAGTCTAAGAGAACAACAAACAACAACAATCAAAGAATTGAACAAAAATTAGTTCTGTAGTACATATTTGCAGAGAAGTTCAATATTACATGACAAAGAAATAAATAAAAAGAAAAAATACTCAATGAATCGCCTAAAAGAACATTATGTCCAACACAACCCTACAACAAAACATGATCTTATGTGAAGTGTGAACTATGTCTAAAACAACATCTAAAAGATTACACTTTTTCCTCTCTTTTATCGGGGGAAACTTGTTAAAGCTATGAAGCATCAATAAAATTCTAAAGTTGAAAGGTGAAAGTCCGAAAAGTTCATATGCAGAAAAAATATAGGGCATATCACAAAAACATACCTCAAAAGGAGCAAGACCAGGCAGCACATCCAAATTCAACATTGAAAATCCCATTATCAATCTGAACAGAGGCTCAGCAGCAGAATAGCTAATCATAGAAATAACAGAGCATATCAATCTCATTTCATTTTCGCTTGATCGGTGGACCAATATATTTTTATATGTTATGTATGTTTCAATATTATGATTAATGCTTTTCTTTTATCAGTATACTCTTTACTAAAACTAATTATTGATGATAGTGGTTAGTCTAAGCAAAACCTAAAGATTTCAAACTTTGAGCAACTATGCCTGAACTCAGAAGAAAAAAAAACATGACCTAAATGATAGCCAATACTATTATACTATTGGACATATAACAACAACACACCTGCATGAATTAAAAAAGAAAATAATATATTAAATATATAGTAATACCAATCTAAGCACTTATACTTGTAAGCAACAATAGACCTTTTTGCAACAGAAGTGATGAATTAAAGAGGAAATGGATTTTTGGGTTGGCCAGGTCATTCTGGATATTCTTCAATTAATTTATGGGGTGGATGGTGTTGATACATATTGGTTTCAGTCACCAAGAAATATGCCGGGAGATGCAGAGTATCAATAAGCAGACGCAAAAACCTGGACAATGTTTTTGCAGCTTAGGAGAAATTAATAGAGCTAAAAGTACAAAGATATTTATCTTATTTTATTTACAAAAATAATGAAATTTGTACCTTCTCGTAGGAATATCAGGATAACCTCGACCTTGTAACAAAAATTAAAAGGTAATGGCAACATATCTAAAGCCAGTTTAAGACTCATATGATAGGCACTCTTACCGTGATAACAATGCAACGGTTTTTGCTGCAGAATTGGTCATTTGCCATTCGTTGGAACACTAGGCCAAAATCTAACAATACATGCTTAGTTGATAGAAATGCATCTAGTAATCCAAGAAACATGAATGGCCAAAGGTACCTGATTCTTTCTCCACAACAAGAATGTATTGGGCAACACTAACTACATCTACAAGATAGAGTAAAGGAAAATTCTATCTATTTGAGAAAATTTATCATAAGATACATCCAAGAATTAAGAGTTTACATTGGCAAAGAAAACATTGTCAAAAAGAGCTTCTAAGCATTAAGCTAAGTTATTATCTAAATTATGTTTCTCAAGGGTCTGGATACCTTTAACTTCTTCAACGTGAATAGGAATTGGGTGAGCCTATAAGTAAACCAAAGGCAGAGATAGAACTCAAATACAGAGGAAGGAAGAAGATACATTCCAGAGCATACATATATATATGGGTACACTCTTAACGGTTACTACCCATGGATGGTTACTTTAATGTTAATCATTGGATTAAGATCAATGATCCATATTTATAGTTGTTAATTAATATTGCTAAAAGTAAAATTTGATTTTTTTCAAATTTTTTGAAAGATTACCTGATGAAAAACGTGTATTTATTATGAAAATATAATATTGTAAGCTTTTCATTTTTCAAATGCATGTCAATTTCTAAATATAGCTATTGTTTCTCATTAGTTCGAAACACCATTAATTATAGCAAAAAATATTAATTAAATTAGAAATTAATGTAGAAAAAAAATATTTACTTGTTGGTGACTTGGTATACCAAGTCACTATGTTGCCAAATCATCATAATTGTTAGTACTCATCTATGGGTAGTAACCATTGAGAAGTCTTTCATATATATATATATGTATATATTATAAATAAAATATATTTTTATCCTCCATTCTTACAGTGATTAGCCTATTTATGCAATCAAGTATCTTTTGAGATTCTGAGAATCTAAGCCATCCCATCACCAACCTATAACAAGAATGAGAGCTAGTTAAAGATTGATGGGTAAGTACACCTAATGGATGCCTATAGTGATAACAAATTAACTGTGGAAAACATTAGATATATGTTAACAATACGGGGGTGGGCTGGGGGTTAATGTAATGAGTAAAATTATTATTCATGCGATCTTGAGTACAATACATTTTAATGTCTACAATGAAGGTAATTAACATGAAAAGATAACATCAAATAACAGACCAAGAAATTACATATCCAAATATAAAAATGATCAAGATTTTCCATTTCAAATATAATTAAAAATCAAAACATAAACTTATGCCATGACGCGAGCTCAGGTGCATACCCATTTCCAACAGACACCTGCAAAAATGATGGAACGTGAAGCATCTCAAGAGCTGAATGTAGTGTAAAAAAGCAGCTTATGCATGCAGCCTAAGAAGTGTCGCTGAAACTACTTTTGAATGACTGAAATTACCATGTCCCTTCTTTTGTTCGACTAACCATATGGAAATCTGAAATCTAAAACAAATGAGAGGCGTAGTGTGCAAACAACATTTTAACTTAAAGAACAAGGTTCAAGAATTTATATGAAAAAGGGATAACATAGATTAAACAAGAATTCGAAAATCTCTATTATTTAACCCAAAAACTTGATATGTTCGTTAATGAAATGTATGAAGCCTACCCACCGCATTTAAATTGTGTCTACTGCAGCGCATAAGGATGCATATGTCATTGATTGCCCAGTCTACAACTGACTGGTCTGTATTGCAAAAATAAGCATTGAGCATTACTTCGAGAGCCCAATGAACATCAATTGGAAATAGTAATCGACATCTTCCAAAAAGACAACTTCAGACTTTAAAAAGAATGGATTTTTCATCACATGAGATAGCAAGAATACATTTGTAATCAACATCTGAACTGAAATTCATGAAAAACTCACCTGAAAATACAGCTGGGTGCATGTAATAGATATCTCTTTTGGAACCATGTTTATTTTCTTGCTTATAAATATCAGTAGAGTGTACCACTACATCTGGGCGAACTTGGAGGCTTCTGCTCGCATGGAAGAATGACGACGAAGGCTTGCGGGGATGGAGTTTCGACGGTGTCTGGTCTTCCTGGTCCGGTGCTTGAACGATGGCGAAAATCGATGGGTATCCGTTCGGGGTTGGCAGAGAGCAAACGAAAGAGAAAGGGAGAAAGGGATTGGTTATGGAGGGAGAGAAAAAGAGATTTGGGGATTATATTTTTTTATTTACTTATTTTATAAATAAAATTTGATTATATTTGGGACCGTGTGAAATTTTTGGGGGGTGGGGAAAAATTAGGCGCCAAAATTAAGTCCCACATACACCTATACACTTATTTATCTATTATAATACTTTTTTAAAAGTGTTAAATTTTTGTGTTATGGAAATGGGTTTTTGTTGTAGTGTTGATTTTGTAACAAATTTATTTAAGATTTAAGTTATGTTTTATTTTATTTTCAAACAACGGGATCTCATACCATACTCTGAATTTTATGTATTTCAACATTTCCTTTATGGTTTTTAATAAAGTTATGTATGTTTTCTTTAGAATTGTGTCTATGTATAAGTAGTTTTAATGGTCCAAAGTCTAGAATTAGTTGGGTCATTACACATGCATGCATGCAAGTACAAAAAAAAAAATGATTATGGGATCATTCTAGGGCTTGCAGCCCTAATAAGATGACCATGGGGTCATTTTCCCTGAATAGATGACCGTGGAGTCATCCTGGGGTCCTGCGTCCTGAATATATGACCATGGAGTCTGGGGTCCCTTGCCCTAATAGATGACCGTGGAGTACACTTGGGGTCCTGTGCCCTGGATATATTACCATGGGGTCAACCTGGGGTTTTGCCCTGAATAGATGACCATGGGGTCATCCTGGGGTCCTATGCCCTAGCCATGTGACCATCAGGTCACTCTGGGCCTTTTAGCCATGGCTTTGAGTAACTACCCATGGAACTAGTCAAGCGCTTTAGTTTTCTATTGTTAGGAGTGTGTCCTAAAAGCATGTAAAGACATTTGTTTTTTCTGTGAATAAATAAATACAATGGTTTATTATTATTGTCATATTTAGATTGTTAAATTATTGTTTGAATAATTTTGTAAATATCATAAAAATTCCATATTCATTAGTGAGGGTGTGATCTTGTATTAGTACGAGAGAATTAAGATCACATGAATGAATAAAAATAGTCAACAACAACAAATTAAAGTTATGGAATTCTTTAATTGGAGTTGTAAGTACGGTTTACTGAGTATCATAATGATACAAATAATCTAGATTCGGATTATTGATGTGGAAAGACATCTCGGTAAAGGTGCTTTATATAATATGATTATATATGACATGGACCGATGTGAATTAAAGTCTTTATCCAAAAACCATTTAACAATAAAGACTTGTAATTTATATCATAACTGATGATCATTTATAGATCAACCTAAATCCTGAGTGTTCATGAACTCCTGTTCATATTTATTAAATATTTTGATTCACTTGTTAAGGTCTCTTCAAAGCATGAGGCTAATGACTTTTGTTTTGGAGATTTAATATCATGGATGGCTGGGAACATGTATCAACAATACGGAATCTAATCTTTCCTAACGGATCGTATATTAGTTCCCTTGAGGGTTAATTCTGGAACTGAATGATTTTGAGCTCAAATCTATAATTAGATTATAGATTAATTATTCACTAGTGAATTAATGGTACTTAAGGAATAAGAAGTAAATTAGAAAGGTTAAATGGTAATTCTTCCATTCTAATTTATGAACTAATAAATTAGAGGGTTGAACTATTGTAAGATGGTTATATCAATGGACGACTTAAGAAAAAGATTTCTTTAAAAGTATATCTATAACATAAAGAGTGCAGTTCTGAATTTATAGTGGAGTAATATCAGAATTAATAAATTAACTTTTATAATTAAAGAGTTTAATTATTTAGTTTCAATTTATTGGAGCTTAATGTTATAGGTCCATGGTCCCCAGAATGGCTCAAACAATCACTGTCAAACACTACTACAAAATACACTTTACAGGACACTTTTTTAGGACACACACCTAAATGCAAGTCCTTAAAAATATTTATGGAGTTTTTAGGACACTCATTGAGAGTCCTGAAAAAACACAATTTAGGACTCGCAATAAGTGTCCTAAAAGAATATGCGAGTCCTAAAAAAATCTGGCTTATAAAAATAAGTGTTTTACTTAATAATATTAAGGACTTGCTTTGGGAGTCCTTAATACTCTTTTAGGACTCGTAATGAGTGTCCTAAAAAAATATGCAAGTCCTCAAAAAATCTGGGCTAAAAAATAAGTGTTTTACTTAATAATTTTAAGGACTTGCTTTGGGAGTCCTTAAAAGTTTGAGTTTTTTTTTAAACAAACACCTCTTGGACTTTTTAGGACTCGCATTGAGAGTCCTAAAAGAATGTTTTTAGGACTCGCGTCACGAGTCCTAAAAACCGATGCGTGTCCTAAAATGTTTATTTTGTTTTTTTAATATACACCTCCTAGATTTTCTTTTATTTCTAAATTTTTAATATTATATTAACTTTTTATTTATAATAATTTATATATTAAAATTTAAATTAATTATGATATAATGAATAATTTGCTTAAATTTTATTTATTTAACATATTTATGATAAAATTAATTAAAAAGAGTTATTTTATTGATTGGTTAAATATTGTAAAATAATTTTAAAATTTCACTAATGGTGTTTTTATTTTTTAAAATCCATGTTGAAAATATTAAAAAAAAGAAGAAGCAATAATTCACATTAAATCAAATTTTATTTAATTAAATAAGAAAAGGGAGATGAAAAAACTAAATCCCTAAATTAATCTAAAAAATCCCCTTCTCTCTCCTCTTTCTTCTTCCCAGTCGATACCCCTCATTCTTTTCCTCTCTCGCATTTCAGTCGGCCAGACCAGATGAGCCATCTCTGGCCACCACCCAATGACACGCACCCCACCACGAGCTTCCTTGGCCCCCGAAACCCCCAACCCGTGAAGCTCGCCTCCCCACTCGCCGGCCTCCGTCGCGATTGGCTCCCCGAAGTTCCGTCGCCGCTGTGAGTTTGGAGGATTGTTCTGGCCTCCATCGTGGACGATGAAGGCTCCTGCTGGCGATGACGATGGGGAAGGCAACGGCGAAGGCTCCTAAGCTGGTGAAGTTCTCAGGCGTGGGTGGTGCTGCCATTCTCTTCAAGGTAAATTTGTATTAATTGACACTTATGTTAATACCATCTCCTATTAATATTAAGCTTCATATGATTTGGGCATTTGTTTATCTTTTCCTTTCTTTTTGTTTTGGTTTTGTCAGTGTATTCTTATTCTGAAAAAAAAAATTCCTAATTTTTGATGTTTTTGATGTTTTGTTAGTTGTCCAGACCACTTGTATTCAACTCTTTGGATGTGTTTATTGACAACCATCCAATCTGCAATATATACATTTGTGACAGAGCCTGATCTACAAGTATGGAATCTTCATTCCTATTTAGAACTTGGAAGTTGTTTGTATGCAGTACGTACTTTAACTTATACTTGCTCTTTCTTCTTAATTACCTTTTCATTATTCTTATGCTAATTTAAAGTTTTCTTCTTCTAAATATGGCTTGATTTGAACTGCACATTTAACTGTACAGGTAATTGGTACTGCTGTATCTTTTTTTGTTCAAGCATGGTGCATACAACTAAGAGGTCCTGTCTTTGTTGCAATGTTCAGCCCTCTATGCACTGTTATAACAGCCATTATAGCCTTTTTGTTTCTACATGAGAAGTTATATGCTGGAAGGTACTTTACAATATTACATTGATATATAGTTTCTCTCTGCTTTTTACGTAGAATATATTATAGTATATAATAATCTTTATTTTACTATATGATGAAAACTTGTCTTTTTCTTTAATTATCAGCTTGGTCGGTGTAAGGAAATATATGTATAAATATTATATATATGAATAGATTTATAATGCCTATATATTCTGTTTTGTAAGGTTTCGTATGAAGTTGTTTGGAGGCTTTGATGTATTCCAATTATTTGGCTTGGTGTATTTTGAGATTTGGGATTCGTTGGCTTGGTGGCTGTGTGATTTGGGATTTAAATTTTTGCTTGTTTATCTTAAAATTTTCTTGTAACTCTAGGATATTTTCTGGTTAGTTTCTGATTTTATCTTTTGGATGTTTTTTGTCTTGCGCTGGAAAGTAGTGTAAGGAAACCAGGGCATATGGATCTCTTAAACTAATGGTTGATGCTCTTCAAGTGTTTGAGAAATTGATGCAAAGAAACTACAGAATATGATTTAATGAAACTATGAGTGATTCTAGTTTTTGTGTGCTCAAATTACTACTGCCTTTTGTTATTATTATTGTTAGATGATTAAATATAATATATATTTATAATTATATAACTCTTTCGTGGCCTCTCTTTATTATATTGAGCTTTTTCTTAGTATATAACATGGTAGCTACTTGTGTGTATATACTGTATATATATGCTATACTATACATATGCAGGAGTGCTTAAATGGAGAGTTTCTTCAAGTTGGTCTCAAGTTTGTTCCACTAGCTGGATATCACTGGTATCTACACATCTTTTCTTTTGATCATTTTATAAGTTGTATTAATCAAATTATAGGTAGTGAAAAAAAGTTGTTACCAATTTTTTATGTTTTGGAGGCAATGCCACTGCCAAAGCCATTGCTTGAAGTCTTTTTCTTTTTTCTCATTTAATATTGCTTTTTCCCAAAACCCCAAATGTTGTTTATATTTTTTGTAATCCTTATAACGCTATTACACTGTCATTCTCCATATTCTTATCCTTCTTTACTGTTTGTTGGGATATTATTACTAACTAGAACTAAAATAGAGTAATAATGGATTCGTGTTTCTCTACCTTGTTAACTGGAAAGAATTTGTTCTTTGTCTTGGTACTGTATTTAATTGAGCCTATTGGTGAAGTTGGAATCCAGAACCTATAGAATAACACAGAAATAAAGTTTGTTGACATTAGGAAGAAGGTTCTAATTTGTTTAATGTGTTTGTTTGTATTAAATGCTATCATTGTGTTTCCCTCTCGATTTTTCAACTATAAAGAATTTATATATTCAAGTAATACTATTTTTATTAGGTGATGAGGATGAGGTCAAATAAATGGAAAATAAACTATATGTCTGACTGTTTTGTTCTCAATTGTGCTTGTTTAGTTTTGCTCAGTTTTCGCAGTGTGCTTCTGTTTTTGGTTTTAGGTATTTTAATAATTTTATTCATCACGTTTTGGTCTCTTGAAAACCATTTTTTTGATAGATTTTGAGCTTAGTTTATTTTGTTTCGAAGGGTCACATTTCTCTTTTTGTCATTTAACCTCCTTATTGGAAAAATCATAGCGTAATAATTTTTTCAGAATAAATAAATAAATTAACTAGTTCAGATGTAAAACTATTATTAGGTGGTTATGTGATAGTTGGAAACAAAAGATTTAACTTAACTGAAAGCAATAATAAAGAGAAAAGAGTAACAACAAGTCTTGAGCTTTCAAAACTCTCTCAATGATTTTCTTACTTTGAATAATGTAAAATGCTAGTCTACAGATAAGAAACTGATCTGGTTATTATCATAGGACTTAACCAAACTTACTAAAATTAGTAAACCTAGGACTAATAACTGAATAAACAACCTTGTATTTTATATAAAAGTAAAGTCTTCTTGAATTGAGTGTTGTCATCTTGGTCATTTGAAACTAACATGTATATTAGGTGTCAGATTTGGACACTGATTTTGTTTCCTTTGCTCTGTGTGCAGGTTTGATGGAGATGGGTATATATATTGACTTCATTATTCTAAAAACTTATTTAATGAGTATATATATTGACGTCTTCAACAAGAAGAATACTTTGGAGCTCCCAAATTCATGAAGGTAATAATAACAAGAATTACTTAAGAATTTGATTAATTTTCAATCATCATTTAGGCTCAAGTTGTCAGGTGATTGAATATTCATGAAATCAAAGTTTTCTTCAAAATTATTGGCTCTCCCTTGTAATAATAATGCTTATGAAAGATTAATTAAAGTGTCCAAAGTAATTCTGAGTTGTAAGATTACAAAATCTGGTTTAATTAATTGAGCTTAGATTTCAAATTAATGTTTATTAGTTTCAAACTTCATTTGATTTTAATGCAAACTTTCAGATTGGAGACCTGAAAGGGCATTTTGGATTACTCGCGGTGATCATGCAAATTCTGAGAGCAAAGCTCAAAGTATTAGATCTTTCGTATGGAAATGGAACAGGTATAATTAAGCACAACTCAACTACACATCTGGTACTGAAATATCTGTCTTCATGTGAATGTAATTTTAGAAATTAACAATTTTATTATTTTTAAGTGAGTTATGTCGGCAAGGATAGGAATGTCCTATGGAGGCTTTATGAGTGATCTTTTTCATGCCATATTAGTAATCTCTTTAAACTGTATATTAGTCAAAATTTGAAACTTGTGTGCACAAAATGTTAGTTGTTATTCATATCTTGGCTTCCTTTGTAACTGTATAACATGAATTTGTTGAGGATTATGTAATTTTTCTTGAAATGTACAACTAGTAGTATTACTGTAAAACAATCACATATAGCTTCTTAAGTGGACTCAATCCTCCTTAGCTTAGCTATACTCAAAACTCAATTAATATTTAACTCAATAAACCACATACTAAAGAAATTGACGAAGTTAGAGAAGAATGGGCAATGTCATATTTACAATTGGTTAGAGCAAAATGAATGATATTATAGCTAGCTAATTACAATACATGTTTAGAAATTTTAAATTTATTTCGTAAATTTTTTTTGCCATTTTTTTAGTATTTTCTTTTCAAAATTCTTTTGATACATATTCGACACTCAAATGGATATATATTTTTAAATCAAAAATAAAATTGTAGCTGTATTTTTTTTTTAAAAAAAATTACTTTTAAGGGCATGCAAAGCGAGTCCTAAAATATTACCCGCGAGTCCTAAAAAATCTGGTTGAGTGCCTATAATTAAGTTTTTAGGACTCGCATTGCGAGTCCTAAAAACATTCTTTTAGGACTCGCAAAACGAGTCCTAAAAACTTAATTATAAGCACTCAACCAGATTTTTTAGGACTCACACAGATTTTTTAGGACTCGCAGCGAGTCCTAAAAAACCTTAGTTTTTAAGGCTCTCAAATAGAGGACTCGCGCATTGCGAGTCCTAAAAAATTTTTTAGGACTCGCAATGCTAGTCCTAAAAAACCTTTTTTGTAGTTGTGAAAGGCAAATACAAAAATGGGCAAAAATGACTTATGTGATAAGTAAAATATTTTTCTATGTATCAAACATAATTATTGTTTAATTATGTGTAATTAATTAATTAAGAATTAATTAATTATTTGATTTAACAAAAATATAATTAATTTTGAATTAATTTATTTTTGGGATTTTTTGGTATTTAAATAATAATAAAATTGGGAAAAATCACATGCCTGCACATGCATGTGGTACACGTGTGGCACAGTGCACATGCACTGTGCTACACGCATAAGAGATAGACTTGGTCTCTTGATTCCACAATTTTATTTATTTAAATATTAAATAAATAATGAGATATTTTGATTTGATTTAAAATATTATTATTTAAACAAAAATCTGATGACTGATCAGTTATTTTGAATTTGTTTAAAATAACAAATATTTTAATATATTGGATATTATTAAATATGGGACATCAGTTTTTCACAGAACGTAAGTTTTTCAGGGATAGAAAAATATCTAGGATTCTCTCAGAGAAAAGAGAACAGTGACAAAAACAAAGGTCATTGTTCTTCACAAAACCTAGGTCCAAACTTTATCAGATCTCATGTGTTGAGAATATCTGATAAATAGTTATTGCCTATTATTTGTATAGCGAGCCCACACTTGTTCTTTGGGTGACTGAGAACATTTTGGAAGATCTTGGTGTGAGATCTCAAGGATTTAGCCATACGAAAAGATAGCAGCAAGGAAGGACCTGAGGTAATGTTTCTATTCTTGTCATTGATTCAATATATATATATATGAGTGTGAAGAAGTAGATCTAGAAATCTTATGGGATTAATCTGACAATTTGATTGTTGTTTCGCTGCGCATAATCTCTGATATGATCAATAAAAACCAACATCTTTGACCATAGGGTTGAGCGAGCATATAATTCTCTGTTGACTAGATCTAATCATATAGACCAACGCTCGATGTGCTATTGCATCTCTTGACTAATAAGTCAGTGCTTTACAACCAGCGCTCAATGTTATTGTCGTTCTTGACTAATAAGTCTGTAATGACCCAACTACTCTAGACTTTTGGACCATTAACGAAAACTATACCTACTAATCCTTAATAAAACTTACAAGTGAAAATACCATAACTTTATTAAGAAACTTGTAAAAATAAGAGTTACTTACAAAATATCAAGAAGGATATGGGATCCCATTGTCTTAAAAACAAAACACAATTTAAAATAAAAGAGTTACATAGAAAGTGCGGAAAAATTACACATAAACCCATAAATAAAAGACTACATCCTCAAAATCGAACTCTCGACTCCTTGAATCCATTCACCATCGATACACAATCTCCAAGCATCCACGAACCTTACCGCCACTAATAGCTATTTTCCTGCACATTTAAACAAAAAGGAATGAGCCTAATGCCCAGCAAGGAAAATCTAACACATACTTCATATACATAAATTTCATAATAAACATAAAGACATAACATAACACTTATTACATACACATACTATAATGGCCATTATTACTTGGGGTCCCATAGACTAAACAAGTCATATGCCCATGAGATTAGTGGGGTCCTACTAGCTAAGTAGGTCATATGCCCATAATCTATTTGGGGTCTTGTTAGTCATATGGGTCATATGCCCAAGCCTACAAACATACATATCATAACACTTATCATAACATAAGAAACATAAGAAACATAAGATAACATATAGAACATATAACATATGCATTTCTATCCTATTTTCCTTACCAAAGTTACCGGGATAAGAGGACAGCGTTGGGACTTTTGGACCACTCCTAAAACCATTATGAAAGAGTGAGTTTAATGAAGAAAAGGAAATGAAAGGAATGGAAGGAATGGAATGACTAAACCTTTGAGAAACATACTTACCAAAAACTTATGAACAAGTTCTTAGATTTCCTAACCAAAATAAGAATAAGGTTAGAAGACTGAGTAGAAGACTATGAGAAGGAAAAATAACATAAAACCAATGAACTAGAGAGTGTGGAAATACCTTGAAGATTTGTAGACCAATCTAAACCTCGAACTGAAATACTATGAAATCTTACTTCCCAAAGTGTTTGATAAGCTTATGATTCCCCAACCCAGGTGTTTACACTCTCACACTCACTTAGCACTTGCAACCTCTGAACTTAGAGTAAAAGGTGAATAATGGCTGGGTACTAGGTCCTATTTATAGAGTTTAGGAATGAAAGGATCTTAATTTTACTTGAATAAAAATAATAGCTTTTTAGGTGAAAATAATTTGAATAATCGTTCAGCAGAGGCTGAAGACTCGTTCAAAAAGGTGCTGGACTTATCAAGAGGTTGAATGGCTGAATGGAAAACAAATTCAAAATGTTTCAAAATATGCTGAAGGAGGCGATATATCGCCTGGGCCAGTATGCCCGAGGCTGTCGTGCATCGTCTCGTGTTTTCCGTATCTACGTGCTGCGATATATCGACACACGCTGATTATTTAAACACAAAATTACACATTTTTAGCTAAGTTTGAATGGAGTAAACAACCTTGACTAAGCCCTCAATGTATTCAAAGCTGCTGACTGACCTTATAGCATTCAAACTTTACCTCTTATTAAATTTAATCCTAAAAAATACTTAATCCTTAATCATCCATACATAACATGTGCTTAAAATCCTATTGGTCCTTATCTAAACCTTATAGTATAATAAATATTATCCTTAATATCAGTCATATAATCAAACCTTAGGTTAAACTTAATATTCTTAAACTATAGGTTAAACTTAGAAAATCTATAAGTACTACTATGAGTGTCCAAATAATTCCCGGTCTGAACCAAAAATCCACAGTTACAAAGATAATGCTATAAATACTATAATACTACTATCTAACTAGCTAAGTAAAGTTCTTGGACTCTACAATTCTCCCCTACTAAAAAGAATTTTGTTCTCGAAATTTACTTACCAAATAATTCCGGATACCGGCCTTACATGTCCTCCTCCAACTCCCACGTTGCCTCTCGTTCAGAACTATTACTCCATAGGACTTTGACTATAGGAAAGTTCTTGGACCGTAACTGCTTCATCCCTCTATCTAGGATGCTAATCGGTCGTTCCTCATAACTTAAGTCTTTCTGGAGCGCTATTGTATCATACTTGAGGACATGAGATGGGTCTGACACATACTTGCGTAACATCGAGATGTGGAACACGTTGTGACTATCGGCTAGTGCTGGCGGTAGGGCTAGTCTATACGCAACTGGTCCCACTTTGTCCAATATCTCAAAAGGACCTATGTATCGGGGACTAAGCTTGCCTTTCTTCCCGAACCGCTTGACACCTTTCATAGGAGATATCTTCAGGAAGACTTGATCTCTGACATGGAATTCCACATCGCGTCGCTTGGCATCCGCATAGCTTTTCTGATGGCTTTGAGCAGCAAGCATACGTTGTCTAATCAGCGCTACTGCTTCTTGAGCTTGTCTAACAGCTTCGGGCCCTAGAAGCTGCCTTTCTCCTACCTCGTCCCAGTGCAACGGTGATCGGCACCTTCTTCCATCAAGCAACTCATAAGGTGCCATCCCGATCGTTGACTGGTAGCTGTTGTTGTACGAGAACTTGATCAGCGGCAAGTACTTGTTCCATGATCCTCCGAAATCAAGTACACACGCGCGTAGCATATCCTCTAAAATCAGAATCGTACGCTCGGACTGCCCATCGGTCTGAGGATGGAAAGCTGTACTAAGACTTAACTTAGTACCCATAACTTGCTGTAAACTTCCCCAAAATCTTGACGTAAACACTGATCCTCTATCTGACACTATCGTCTTGGGGATTCCATGCAACCGTACAATCTCTTGGATGTAGATGTCTACATATTGGTCTGCCGTGTATGAAGTTCTAACAGGCAGGAAATGAGCCGATTTGGTTAGTATATCTATTACTATCCAAGCGGAATCATGCTGCTTATTCGTCTTTGGCAGACTCGTCACGAAGTGTAGAGTCCAAGAACTTTACTTAGCTAATTGTTTAGTAGTATTATAGTATGTTTAGTGTTATCATTGTTACTTTGGATTTTTGGTTCAGACCGGGAGTTATTTGGACACTCATAGTAGTACTTATAGATTTTCTAAGTTTAACCTATAGTTTAAGAATATTAAGTATAACCTAAGGTTTGATTAATGTGTCTGATATTAAGGAATATATTATTATATTATAAGGTTTAGACATCAACCAATAGGATTTTAAGCACATGTTTTGAATGGTAATTAAGGATTTAGTATTTTTGAGGATTAAATTAAATAAGGGTAAAAGTTTGAATGTATAGGGTCAGTCAGCAGCTTTGAGCACGTTGAGGGCTTAGTCAAGGCTGTTTACTCCATTCAAACTCAGCTAAAAATGTGTAAATTCGTGTTTAAATATTCAGCGTATGCCGATATATCGCAGCTATAGGGGGCGATATGTCGCAGCACGTAGATACGGAAAACACGAATCGATGCACGGTCGCCTCGGGAACAAAGGTCCAGGCGATATATCGCCTATAGGGGGCGATATATCGCCTCCACCAGCATGAATTCAAATACATTTGAATTCTTTTCCCTTCAGCCATTCAAACTCCTTCAACAGTCCAGCATCTTCTGAACGAGTCTTCAGCCTCTGCTGAACGATTATTCAAATGATTTTCACCTAAAAAGCCATTATTTTTATTCAAGTAAAATCAAGATATTTTCATTCCCAAACTCTATAAATAGGACCTAGCACCCAGCCATTATTCACCATTTGCTCTAAGTTCAGAGGCTGCTAGTGTTAAGTGAGTGAGAGAGTGTAAACACTTGGTTTGGGGAAAAACTATAAGCTTAAACATCATAAGCTTATCAAACACTTGGGAAGTAAGTGAGTGCTATAGTATTTCGGTGGATGTTAGATTGATCTTGCAATCTTTGAGGTAAACCCAAAACTCTAGTCCTTTCTGTATTCTATGTTATTTCTTTTCTCAAAACCTTCTACTCAGTCCCCTAACCTTATTCTTATTTTTGGTTAGGGAATCCAAGTTCTTAAGCACTTAAGTGGTGGTAAGCATATTTTCGTTTAATGGTTTAGTCTTCCTATTCTCTTTCATTTCATCTCCTTTCTTTAGACTCACCCTTGTTCATTGTGGTTTTAGGAGTGTTCCAAAAGTCCTAACTCAGTCCATTTTATCCCGGTAACTTTGGTAAGGAAAATAGGCTAGAATTAATATGTTATGTGCTTATGTTATCTATATGTTTATGTTATTAAAAGTGTTATGATATGTATATGTGTATGTAGGCTTGGGCATATGACCCATATGACTAACAAGACCCCAAATGGGTTATGGGCATATGACCTACTTAGCTAGTAGGACCCCATTAACCCCATGGGCATATGCTTGTTTAGTCTATGGGACCCCAAGTAATAATGGCCATTATAATAAGTGTATGTTATATGTATTATGTTAAGTCTTTATGTTTTCTTATGAAATTGTGTATAATAATGGCCATTATAATAAGTGTATGTTATATGTATTATGTTAAGTCTTTATGTTTTCTTATGAAATTGTGTATAATAATGGCCATTATAATAAGTGTATGTTATATGTATTATGTTAAGTCTTTATGTTTTCTTATGAAATTGTGTATATGACTATGTGTTAGGTTTTTCCTTGCTGGGCATTAGGCTCACTCCTTTCTGTTTATGTGCAGGAAAATAAGCTTAGAGGCGGTAAGATTCGTGATGCTTGGGAGGATGTGTATCGATGATGAATAGAGTCAAGGGGCCGAGCGTTATCGATTCGAGGATGTAGTCTCCTTTTATGTTTTTTATGGTTTTACATGTATTTTCCGCATTATTATGTAATGTCTTTTATTTTAAATCTTATTTTGTTTTAAAGACAATGGGATCCCAAAATCCTTCTTAGTATTCTGTTTCTTTGTAAATAACTCTTATTTTCAAGTTACTCAATAAATTATGGTATTTTCGTAAAATGTAAGTTTTTATGTATAGTTTCGATAATGGTCCAATTAGTCTAGATTAGTGGGTCATTACAGTTGGTATCAGAGACAAACGGTTCCTTCGCATGAAGTTCTCCTCGATACACATGCTCAAAGCTCCGAATCGGACCGCCAAGTAAGTGTTTAAGTTACAAGTTACAAGTTACTTTGTCTATGTGTATAGCTAACAACTTTAGTGTTTATGTTTCAGTTAAAAATGAATGGAGCTTTAACCTACCAAGATATCCGAGCCATTAAGGCCTTAAAAAGAATAAGGGAGCCAAGAAACACCGTAGGAGCCTTAGAAAGGATTACACGAAGGTTGCTTTTGTTTCACCAAGCAATAGGTGGCCTTCAAGAGGCTAAACAAATAATGCTAAGATCAACAGAACAATATGTATTAGTGATTAGGTTGTTTAAAGATTTCCATCCTGTAATAGCAGCCTTAGAAGAAATATGGGAAGAAATGAATGATGAGGATGAATCACCATTAGCAATGAGATACTATTTCCTCTTAGTTAGGTTCACCGCAAAATTTGAATTTCAATTCACCAAGGAGCAAAAGAATAGGATTCTCACAAACCTTCCTAGAGGGCATTTTGATGCTCATGATAATGATGACTATGAGGCTATAGATGATGATATGTTAGATGACGGATCGGATGTAGAAGATCCCGATTTTTAGATTAGTAGTTTTTATTTGTTTTATTTACTTTTATGTTATGATTGTAGTAAGTGAAATTGTTTTCCAAATGAATAAACATGCTATTTGAATATCATGTGTGAGTTTGAAATTTTTTTTCACAATCATAATAAATACTAAATAAAATGAATAATGACTGAGTTCGGTGAGGGTGGATACGAATCAATGAACCTGGTTTCCTTGTTGAGAGTTAGGGGGCCTTAGTAGTGGGAACGATTTTACTGATCCCAGCCCTCCCTCAATATGGTTAACTTTGGAACAAAGATAAGTTTCGAGCCTGAGAATTAAGTCATATAGGATGATTAGAAACACACTTAGAAAATAAACATGACTTGTTTTTCTAAGTATAGAAACCCACTCTAATAATAAATAAAGACCTATATAATTTTTCATAAAAAGTCATAATAAATAGGTCCGAGATATGTTTGTTTTAGAATAAGTTTTTGCCTTAGAGCCTATTAGGAAAAAGTTCTAACATGTTTCTTTTAACTGTTAGAACTCTGCTACGATATCTCTCCGAAGATCTGCTCGCACCAACGGGAACGCTTCCAACGATGTTCCAGCGACCAATGCGGTCCCTACCGTTCGCCGAAGGAGAGTACGTGTTACTGCTCGCCGCAACGCACCGGCACAGCCAGCTGACAACACTGCAGAGATTGCCAGACTACGACAGCAAGTCGAGGAACTTCTGCAGCAACAACGCCAACAGGCTCAATCTCAGCCTCAGCCTCCGCCACAGCCGCAGCCGCAGCCCCAGCCAATGGCCCCAGCACCCCAACAAGTTGGTCCGTATGGGGGATGGCCTATGACGAACTACGCTCCTTATCCTGTTCAGCACATGGAGCCAGTGTACGAGAGGTTCCGCAAGCAGCACGCTCCGAACTTCGAAGGGACTACGGACCCCTTTGAAGCAGAAGAATGGCTAAGGAATGTGGAGCCGATCCTAGCCCACATGAACCTTAGTAATGCAGACCGCATATCCTGCGTCTCATCTTTGCTCAAGAAAGATGCCAGGATATGGTGGGACTTGGTCCAGCAATCCCACGATGCTGCCACCATGACGTGGACCCGATTTGTGGAGCTCTTCCACAAGAAGTACTACAATTCAGCAGTGCTTGCTACGAGAGTTGAGGAGTTCACCAATCTGAAGCAAGGGAATTTAACAGTGGCGGAATATGCTCGTCAGTTCGATCGCTTAGCGAAGTTCGCAGCAGAGTTGGTTCCAACCGACTATCTAAGGGTGAACAAGTTTGTTAGAGGACTTCGCCCGAAGATCGAGATGGGGGTTAAACTAGCAAACCCGGGAAACACTTCATATGCCGACGTTCTTGAGACGGCAATTGAAGTAGAAAGGTTGCAAGCCAACGTGAGCAAAGAAGAAGCCAGCAAGCCGGAACCTAGGCAGCAGAGCCAACCTCAGGCCAGTCGGAACAACAATCAGTCCAGCAACAGTCAGTCCAACAACAACGGTAACGGACAGAAGAGAAGGCATCCTGACAACAAGCAAGCCGACAACAATAAAAGGGCACGACCAAGTAATGGGGGAAATAGGTCGGGCTACGTGGAATACCCGCCATGTGCCAAATGTCAGAAGAAGCACCCCGGAGAATGCCGTGCCAACACCAAGGAGTGTTTCAACTGTGGTCAAGAAGGGCATCGTAAAAGAGACTGTCCTCAGCAAAAGCCGGAAGGAAAGAAGGACGAAAAGATGGTTCTTGCTCGGGTTTTTGCTTTAACCCAAGGAGAGGCGGATGTTAGCAACAAGGTGGTCACAGGTCAGGTTTCCATCCTCAATAAATTATGTCATGTATTATTTGATTCGGGAGCCACCCATTCGTATATTTCGTTAGGAATGATAGATAAACTAGACAAACCTAGTGAAAGATTTAGAACTAGGTTTGCAACCGAGTTGCCTTCGGGCAAAGTAGTTCTATCATCACGAATTGTACGAGGCGTACCAATCAAGATTGAGGACAAGGAACTAGAAGGAGACCTGATAGAGCTGGTGATCAAAGACTTCGACGTCATACTAGGCATGGATTGGCTAGCACGGCATGGCGCAACGATCGACTGCAGACGCAAGAAGGTGACATTCGATACTCCTGACGGCCAGAAACTGTGCTTCATGGGACAAGCTTCAGGACTACGCACACCGTTAGTATCATCTCTCAAAGCTCAGAGAATGATGGAGAAAGGATGTCAAGCATTCTTAGCCAGCATCACGAATGTGGAGAAGGAGACATCACTCAAAGTTGGAGATGTTCGAGTCATACAAGAATTTCCAGAAGTTTTCCCCGATGACTTGCCAGGATTGCCGCCAACTAGAGAAATAGACTTCACGATAGAATTAGTACCGGGCACCGAGCCTATCTCTAAGGCACCATACCGGATGGCACCTACGGAACTCAAGGAGTTAAAGACGCAGCTACAAGAACTCCTAGACTTGGGTTTCATTAGGCCAAGCCATTCACCATGGGGAGCTCCGGTACTATTCGTGAAAAAGAAGGACGGAAGTATGCGCATGTGCATAGACTACCGTGAGCTGAATAAAGTAACGATTAAGAACAAATACCCGCTACCTCGGATTGATGATTTGTTTGATCAACTCCGAGGCGCGACTGTATTCTCTAAGATCGATTTACGGTCCGGGTATCATCAGCTCAAGGTAAAGGGGGAAGATATTCCTAAGACAGCCTTTAGGACTCGTTATGGACATTACGAGTTCTTGGTTATGTCTTTTGGTCTTACTAACGCGCCAGCCGCGTTTATGGACTTAATGAATAGGGTCTTCAAGGACTACTTGGATAAATTCGTCGTTGTGTTCATCGACGACATTTTAATTTACTCCAAGGATGAAGTGGAGCACGAGGAACACTTGAGGATAATTTTGACGCGATTGAAGGAGCACCAACTCTACGCGAAGTTCAAGAAATGCGAGTTTTGGCTCTCACAAGTGGCGTTCCTCGGGCACATCATATCGAAAGACGGAGTTGCAGTAGATCCATCGAAGGTAGAGGCCGTGAAAGATTGGCCTAGACCAAAGAACGCGTCGGAAGTAAGAAGCTTCTTAGGGCTAGCAGGTTACTATAGAAAGTTTGTAGAGGGCTTTTCTAAAATAGCCACTCCACTCACCAACCTGACCCGGAAGCAACAAAAGTTTAACTGGAATGATAAGTGTGAGGAAAGCTTCCAGTTGCTTAAGGATAAGCTTTGCTCAACACCAGTACTTAGTGTCCCAACACCCAACGACAAGTTCGTTGTCTACTGTGATGCATCAAAGTTAGGATTGGGATGCGTACTGATGCAAAATGACAAGGCGATAGCCTACGCGTCACGTCAGTTAAAGGAGTATGAACAACGCTATCCAACTCACGATATGGAGTTGGCAGCGGTGGTCTTTGCGTTAAAAATCTGGCGCCATTATCTTTACGGAGAACGGTGCGAGATTTATACGGACCACAAAAGTTTAAAATACTTCTTTACTCAGAAGGAGCTTAACATGAGGCAGCGCCGGTGGTTGGAATTAGTAAAGGATTACGACTGCGAAATCCTATACCACCCGGGGAAGGCAAACGTAGTTGCCGATGCACTTAGCCGAAAAAGTTATGGGAACTTAGCAGCCTTATCCGGAATAGAAAAGCCACTACAGCAGGAGCTTATCAGTGCCGGAATAGAAGTGGTTGTAGGCAAGTTGGCTAACTTGTCTATCCAATCGAATATGCTAGAAGACATACGGAATGGTCAGAGACATGATGATTCACTAGCAACGCACATGGATGCAGTCAGAGAAGGCAAGACTACAGATTTCTCAATATCCAGTCAAGGTTTATTGAGATATAAGGATCGCGTATGCGTGCCAGACGATCAAAGTATTAAGAAGACGATCCTAGAAGAAGCGCACAACACCCCATACTCGGTTCATCCAGGGTCTACCAAGATGACTCATGACATCAAGGCAGTCTATTGGTGGCCAGGGATGAAGAAGGACATAGCGGAATATGTATCTAAGTGTCTGGTATGCCAGCAAGTGAAGGCGGAGCATCAGCGGCCTGCAGGATTATTGCAACCGCTTAGCATACCGGAGTGGAAGTGGGACGATATAGCCATGGACTTCGTGACGGGTCTGCCAAAGACAAATAAGCAGCATGATTCTGCTTGGATAGTCATAGATAGACTAACCAAGTCGGCTCATTTTCTGCCTGTTAAGACTTCTTATACGGCAGACCAATATGCAGACATCTACATCCAAGAGATTGTACGATTGCATGGAATCCCCAAGACGATAGTATCAGATAGAGGATCAGTGTTTACGTCAAGATTTTGGAGAAGCTTACAGCAAGCCATGGGTACTAAGTTAAGTCTTAGTACAGCTTTCCATCCTCAGACAGATGGGCAGTCAGAGCGTACGATTCAGATTTTAGAGGATATGCTACGCGCATGTGTACTTGACTTCGGAGGATCGTGGAACAAGTACTTACCGCTGATCGAGTTCTCGTACAACAATAGCTACCAGTCGACGATCGAGATGGCACCTTATGAGTTGCTATATGGAAGAAGGTGCCGATCACCGTTGCACTGGGACGAGGTAGGAGAAAGGCAGCTTCTAGGGCCCGAAGCTGTTAGGCAAGCTCAAGAAGCAGTAACGCTTATTAGACAGCGTATGCTTGCTGCTCAAAGCCGACAGAAAAGCTATGCAGATACCAAGAGACGCGATGTGGAGTTCCAAGTTGGAGATCAAGTCTTCCTGAAGATATCTCCTATGAAGGGTGTCAAGCGGTTCGGGAAGAAAGGCAAGCTCAGTCCCCGATTCTTAGGTCCTTTTGAGATATTGGACAAAGTGGGACCAGTTGCGTATAGACTAGCCCTACCGCCAGCACTAGCCGATAGTCACAACGTCTTCCACATCTCGATGTTACGCAAGTATGTGTCAGACCCATCTCACGTCCTCAAGTATGATACCATAGCACTCCAGAAAGACTTAAGTTACGAGGAACGACCGGTTAGCATCCTAGATAGGGGGATGAAGCAGTTACGGTCCAAGAGCTTTCCTATAGTTAAAGTCCTATGGAGCAATAGTTCTGAACGCGAGGCAACGTGGGAGTTGGAAGAGGACATACAGAGCCGGTATCCGGAGTTATTTGGTAAGTAAATTTCGAGGACGAAATTCTTTTTAGTAGGGGAGAATTGTAGAGTCCAAGAACTTTACTTAGCTAATTGTTTAGTAGTATTATAGTATGTTTAGTGTTATCATTGTTACTTTGGATTTTTGGTTCAGACCGGGAGTTATTTGGACACTCATAGTAGTACTTATAGATTTTCTAAGTTTAACCTATAGTTTAAGAATATTAAGTATAACCTAAGGTTTGATTAATGTGTCTGATATTAAGGAATATATTATTATATTATAAGGTTTAGACATCAACCAATAGGATTTTAAGCACATGTTTTGAATGGTAATTAAGGATTTAGTATTTTTGAGGATTAAATTAAATAAGGGTAAAAGTTTGAATGTATAGGGTCAGTCAGCAGCTTTGAGCACGTTGAGGGCTTAGTCAAGGCTGTTTACTCCATTCAAACTCAGCTAAAAATGTGTAAATTCGTGTTTAAATATTCAGCGTATGCCGATATATCGCAGCTATAGGGGGCGATATGTCGCAGCACGTAGATACGGAAAACACGAATCGATGCACGGTCGCCTCGGGAACAAAGGTCCAGGCGATATATCGCCTATAGGGGGCGATATATCGCCTCCACCAGCATGAATTCAAATACATTTGAATTCTTTTCCCTTCAGCCATTCAAACTCCTTCAACAGTCCAGCATCTTCTGAACGAGTCTTCAGCCTCTGCTGAACGATTATTCAAATGATTTTCACCTAAAAAGCCATTATTTTTATTCAAGTAAAATCAAGATATTTTCATTCCCAAACTCTATAAATAGGACCTAGCACCCAGCCATTATTCACCATTTGCTCTAAGTTCAGAGGCTGCTAGTGTTAAGTGAGTGAGAGAGTGTAAACACTTGGTTTGGGGAAAAACTATAAGCTTAAACATCATAAGCTTATCAAACACTTGGGAAGTAAGTGAGTGCTATAGTATTTCGGTGGATGTTAGATTGATCTTGCAATCTTTGAGGTAAACCCAAAACTCTAGTCCTTTCTGTATTCTATGTTATTTCTTTTCTCAAAACCTTCTACTCAGTCCCCTAACCTTATTCTTATTTTTGGTTAGGGAATCCAAGTTCTTAAGCACTTAAGTGGTGGTAAGCATATTTTCGTTTAATGGTTTAGTCTTCCTATTCTCTTTCATTTCATCTCCTTTCTTTAGACTCACCCTTGTTCATTGTGGTTTTAGGAGTGTTCCAAAAGTCCTAACTCAGTCCATTTTATCCCGGTAACTTTGGTAAGGAAAATAGGCTAGAATTAATATGTTATGTGCTTATGTTATCTATATGTTTATGTTATTAAAAGTGTTATGATATGTATATGTGTATGTAGGCTTGGGCATATGACCCATATGACTAACAAGACCCCAAATGGGTTATGGGCATATGACCTACTTAGCTAGTAGGACCCCATTAACCCCATGGGCATATGCTTGTTTAGTCTATGGGACCCCAAGTAATAATGGCCATTATAATAAGTGTATGTTATATGTATTATGTTAAGTCTTTATGTTTTCTTATGAAATTGTGTATAATAATGGCCATTATAATAAGTGTATGTTATATGTATTATGTTAAGTCTTTATGTTTTCTTATGAAATTGTGTATAATAATGGCCATTATAATAAGTGTATGTTATATGTATTATGTTAAGTCTTTATGTTTTCTTATGAAATTGTGTATATGACTATGTGTTAGGTTTTTCCTTGCTGGGCATTAGGCTCACTCCTTTCTGTTTATGTGCAGGAAAATAAGCTTAGAGGCGGTAAGATTCGTGATGCTTGGGAGGATGTGTATCGATGATGAATAGAGTCAAGGGGCCGAGCGTTATCGATTCGAGGATGTAGTCTCCTTTTATGTTTTTTATGGTTTTACATGTATTTTCCGCATTATTATGTAATGTCTTTTATTTTAAATCTTATTTTGTTTTAAAGACAATGGGATCCCAAAATCCTTCTTAGTATTCTGTTTCTTTGTAAATAACTCTTATTTTCAAGTTACTCAATAAATTATGGTATTTTCGTAAAATGTAAGTTTTTATGTATAGTTTCGATAATGGTCCAATTAGTCTAGATTAGTGGGTCATTACACGAAGTCCATGGCTATGTCGTCCCACTTCCATTCTGGTACGCTAAGCGGTTGCAATAAACCTACAGGGCGTTGATGCTCCGCTTTCACTTGCTGGCATACCAGACACTTAGATACATACTCCGCTATGTCCTTCTTCATCCCTGGCCACCAATAGATTGCCTTGATGTCATGAGTCATCCTGGTAGACCCTGAATGAACTGAGTACGGGGTGCTGTGCGCTTCTTCCAGAATCGTCTTCTTAATACTTTGATCATTTGGCACGCATACCCGATCCTTATATCTCAACAAGCCTTGGCTAGATATTGAGAAATCTGTAGTCTTGCCTTCTCTGACTGCATCCATATGTGCTGCTAGCGAGTCATCATGTCTCTGACCAATCCGTATGTCCTCTAGCAGATTCGATTGAATAGACAGGTTAGCCATCTTGCCTACAAACACTTCTATTCCGACACTGATAAGCTCCTGCTGTAGCGACTTTTCTATTCCGGATAAGGCTGCTAAATTCCCATAGCTTTTCCTACTAAGCGCATCGGCAACCACGTTCGCCTTTCCCGGGTGGAATAGGATTTCGCAGTCGTAATCCTTGACTAACTCTAACCATCTGCGCTGCCTCATGTTGAGCTCCTTCTGTGTAAAGAAGTACTTTAAACTTTTGTGGTCTGTATAAATCTCGCACTGTTCTTCGTAAAGATAATGGCGCCAGATTTTTAACGCAAAGACCACCACTGCCAACTCCATATCATGAGTTGGATAGCGCTGTTCGTACTCCTTTAGCTGTCGTGAGGTGTAGGCTATCACCTTGTCGTTTTGCATCAGCACGCATCCCAATCCTAGTTTTGATGCATCACAGTAGACAACGAACTTATCGTTGGGTGTCAGTACACTGAGTACTAGTGTTGAGCAAAGCTTATCTTTAAGCAACTGGAAGCTTTCTTTACACTTATTGTTCCAGTTAAACTTTTGTTGCTTTCGGGTCAGGTTGGTGAGCGGAGTGGCTATCTTAGAAAAGCCCTCTACAAACTTCCTATAATAACATGCTAACCCTAAGAAGCTTCTTACTTCTGATGCGTTCTTTGGTCTAGGCCAATCCTTCACGGCCTCTACCTTTGATGGATCTACTGCAACTCCATCTTTCGATATAATGTGCCCGAGGAACGCCACTTGTGAAAGCCAAAACTCGCATTTCTTGAACTTTGCGTAGAGTTGATGCTCCTTCAATTGAGTCAAAATCAACCTCAAATGTTCCTCGTGCTCTACTTCATCCTTGGAGTAAATTAAAATGTCGTCGATGAACACAACGACGAATTTATCCAAGTAGTCTTTGAAGACCCTATTCATTAAGTCCATAAACGCGGCTGGCGCGTTAGTAAGACCAAGAACTCGTAATGTCCATAACGAGTCCTAAAGGCTATCTTAGGAATATCTTCTCCCTTTACCTTGAGTTGATGATACCTGGACCGTAGATCGATCTTTGAGAATACCGTCGCGCCTCGGAGTTGATCAAACAAATCGTCGATCCGAGGTAGCGGGTACTTGTTCTTAATCGTTACTTTGTTCAGCTCATGATAGTCTATGCACATCCGCATACTTCCATCCTTCTTCTTTACGAATAGTACCGGAGCTCCCCATGGTGAATGGCTTGGCCTAATATAACCCAAGTCTAGGAGTTCTTGTAGCTGCGTCTTTAACTCCTTGAGTTCCGTAGGTGCCATCTGGTATGGTGCCTTAGAGATAGGCTCGGTGCCGGGTACTAATTCTATCGTGAAGTCTATTTCTCGATTTGGCGGCAATCCTGGCAAGTCATTGGGAAATACTTCTGGAAATTCTTGTATAACGCGAACATCTCCGACCTTAAGTGATGTCTCCTTCTCCACATTCGTGATGCTGGCTAAGAATGCTTGACATCCTTTCTCCATCATTCGTTGAGCTTTGAGAGATGATACTAATGGGGTGCGTAGTCCTGAAGCTTGTCCCATGAAGCATAGTGTCTGGCCGTCAGGAGTCTCGAACATCACCTTCTTGCGTTTGCAGTCGATGGTTGTGCCATGCCGTGCTAGCCAATCCATGCCTAGTATCCCGTCAAAGTCCTTGATCACTAGTTCTATCATGTCTCCTTCTAGTTCTATGTCCTCAATCTTGATCGGTACGCCTCGTACTATCCGTGATGATAGAACTACCTTGCCCGAAGGCAACTCGGTTACAAACCTAGTTCTAAATCTTTCACAAGGTTTGTCTAATTTTTCTATCATTCCTAACGAGATATACGAGTATATTGCTACCAAATCAATCGATACTAGAACATATACTATCGAGGATAGGAATCTGACCTGTAAATGCTTGTTACTAGCATGGGTTCCTCCCCGGGTCAAGGCAAAGACTTTGGTCTGGAACCATCGTTTAATCCCTCTTCTCCTCACTAACATTCATCTGAATCCTTTTACTTCTATTGCCGTTTCTAGAACATTGGCATAGGTAGTATTTCTCGGGTTTGCTAGATTAACCCCTAATTCCATATTTGGACTAAGTCCTCTAACAAACTTGGTCACCCTCATAAAGTTAGTTGGAACCAACTCTTGGTGCAAACTTGGCTAATCTGTCGAATTGACGAGCATATTCTACCACCATTAGCGATGACTGCCGAGGTGTAATACTTCTTGTGGAATAGCTCCACAAATCTTGTCCATATCATGGTGGTGACATCGTTAGTCTGCTGAACTAAGTCCCACCATATTCTGGCATCCTTCTTGAGTAATAACGAGACGCAGGATATGCGGTCCGCATTACTGAGATTCATGTGCGTCAGAATCGGCTCCACGTTCCTTAGCCACTCTTCTGCCTCAAAGGGGTCTGTAGTCCCTTCGAAGTTTGGAGCGTGCTGCTTGCGGAACCTTTCATACATTGACTCCATATTCGGTACTGGATGTGGCGCGTAGTTCGTCACTGGCCATCCCCCATATGGACCAACTTGTTGGGGTGATGGGGCCATTTGCTGTGGCTGCGGCTGCGGCAGAGGCTGAGGCTGAGTTTGAGCCTGTTGGCGTTGTTGCTGCAAAAGTTCCTCGACTTGCTATTGCAGTCTGGCGATCTTCGCAGTGTTGTCAGCTGGCGATGCCGGCGCGTTGCGGTGAGCAGTAGCACGCACTCCCCTTTGGCGAACTGGAGGGACTTCATTGGTCGCTGGGACGGCGTTGGAGGCGTTTTCGTTGGTGCGTGCGGGTCTTCGGAGTGACATCTTCACCAAAAGTTCTAACAGTCGAGAACATGTTAGAACTTACCCTAATAGGCTCTAAGGCAAAAATTATTCTAAAACAAACATATCTCGGACCTATTTATTATGACTTTTTATGAAAAAATTTATAGGTCTTTATTTATTAGTTAGAGTGGGTTTCTATACTTAGAAAAATAAGTCATCTTTATTTTCTAAGTGTGTTTCTAATCATCCTATATGACTTAATTCTCAGGCTCGAAACTTATCTTTGTTCCAAAGTTAACCATATTGAGGTAGGGCAAGGATCAGTAAAATCGTTCCCACTACTAAGGCCCCCTAACTCTCAATAAGGAAACTTGGTTCATTGATTTGTATCCACCCTCACCGAACTTAGTCATTATTCATTTTATTTATTATTTATTATGATTGCGAAAATAAAATCAAACTCATACATGATAATAAAATAGCATGTTATTCATTTGGAAAAAGTTTTTCACTTATTACAATCATAAAACAAAGAAATAAATAAAATAAACAAGGAAAACTAACTATTCTAAAAATCGGGATCTTCTACTTCCGATCCTTCATCTATCTCCTCATAATCATCATTGTCTCGAGCCTCAAAATTTCCTCGGGGAAGATTCAAGAAGATCCTATGTTGTTGCTCATTAGTGAATTGAAACTCTAAATCATAGGTGAACTTAAGTATGAGAGAATAATATCTTAGGGCTACTTGTAAGTCATCATCATTATTTATAGTCTCCCATATTTCTTCTAAAGTTGAAATTACTGAAGGAAATTCTTTTAAAAGCCTAATTACTAAGACATATTGTTTTGCAGCTCTCATCATGATTTGCTTAGACTCTTGAAGGTAACCTATCTCTTTGTGGAACAAGATCAATCTCTGAGTGATTTTCTCTAGTGTTCCTACGGTGTATCTTGGCTCCCTTATTCTTTTTAAAACCTTAATGGCTCGGATATCCTCATTGCTTAATTGTAATGACCCAACTACTCTAGACTTTTGGACCATTAACGAAACTATACATACAATTCCTTAGTGAAACATACATTTGCGAAAATACCATAATTTTGTTAGGTACTTGTAAAAATAAGAGTTACTTACAAAAATATCAAGAAGGATATGGGATCCCATTGTCTTAAAAACAAAACACAATTTAAAATAAAAGAGTTACATAGAAAGTGCGGAAAAATTACACATAAACCCATAAATAAAAGACTACATCCTCGAAATCGAACTCTCGACTCCTTGAATCCATTCACCATCGATACACAATCTCCAAGCATCCACGAACCTTACCGCCACTAATAGCTATTTTCCTGCACATAAAACAGAAAGGAATGAGCCTAATGCCCAGCAAGGAAAATCTAACACATAGTCATAAACATAAATTTCATAAGAAATGTAAAGACATAACATAACACTTATTACATACACATACTATAATAGCCATTATTACTTGGGGTCCCATAGACTAAACAAGTCATATGCCCATGAGATTAGTGGGGTCCTACTAGCTAAGTAGGTCATATGCCCATAATCTATTTGGGGTCTTGTTAGTCATATGGGTCATATGCCCAAGCCTACAACATACATAGCATAACACTTATCATAACATAAGAACATAAGATAACATAAAAACATATAACATATGCATTTCTATCCTATTTTCCTTACCAAAGTTACCGGGATAAGAGGACAGCGTTGGGACTTTTGGAACACTCCTAAAACCATATATAACAGGGTGAGTAGATTGAAGAAAAAGTAATGAAAAGAATGGAAGGAATGGAATGACTAAACCTTTGAGAAACATACTTACCAAAAACTTATGAACAAGTTCTTAGATTTCCTTGAAGACTTGTAGACCAATCTAAACCTCGAACCGAAATACTATGAAATCTTACTTCCCAAAGTGTTTGATAAGCTTATGGTGATCAAGCTTATGAATCCCCAACCCAGGTGTTTACACTCTCACACTCACTTAGCACTTGCAGCCTCTGAACTTAGAGCAAAAGATGAATAATGGCTGGGTACTAGGTCCTATTTATAGAGTTTAGGAATGAAAGGATCTTGATTTTACTTGAATAAAAATAATAGCTTTTTAGGTGAAAATAATTTGAATAATCGTTCAGCAGAGGCTGAAGACTCGTTCAAAAAGGTGCTGGACTTATCAAGAGGTTGAATGGCTGAATGGAAAACAAATTCAAAATGTTTCAAAATATGCTGAAGGAGGCGATATATCGCCTGGGCCAGTATGCCCGAGGCAGTCGTGCATCGTCTCGTGTTTTCCGTATCTACGTGCTGCGATATATCGCCCCCTATAGCTGCGATATATCGGCACATGCTGATTAATTAAACACGAAATTACACATTTTTAGCTAAGTTTGAATGGAGTAAACAGCCTTGACTAAGCCCTCAACGTATTCAAAGCTGCTGACTGACCTTATAGCATTCAAACTTTACTCCTTATTAAATTAAATCCTCAAAATACTTAATCCTTAATCACCCATTCATAACATGTGCTTAAAATCCTATTGGTCCTTATCTAAACCTTATAGTACAATAAATATTATCCTTAATATCAGTCATATAATCAAACCTTAGGTTAACATCAATATTCTTAAACTATAGGTTAAACTTAGAAAATCTATAAGTACTACTATGAGTGTCCAAATAATTCCCGGTCTGAACCAAAAATCCACAGTTACAAAGATAATACTATACATACTATAATACTACTAAATAATTACCTAAGTAAAGTTCTTGGACTCTAAATTAATGCTCCGTTCATACTTAACTGAAAACATAAACACTAAAGTTGTTAGCTATATACATAAGCAAAATAACTTGTAACTTAAATACTTACTTGGCGGTTAGATTCGGAGCTTGTGAGTGTGTGTATCGAGGAGAACTTCATGTGAAGGAACCATTTGCTCTGATACCAACTGTAATGACCTAACTACTCTAGACTTTTGGACCATTAACAAAAACTATACCTACTAATCCTTAATAAAACTTACAAGTGAAAATACCATAACTTTATTAAGAAACTTGTAAAAATAAGAGTTACTTACAAAATATCAAGAAGGATATGGGATCCCATTGTCTTAAAAACAAAACACAATTTAAAATAAAAGAGTTACATAGAAAGTGCGGAAAAATTACACATAAACCCATAAATAAAAGACTACATCCTCGAAATCGAACTCTCGACTCCTTGAATCCATTCACCATCGATACACAATCTCTAAGCATCCACGAACCTTACCGCCACTAATAGCTATTTTCCTGCACATTTAAACAAAAAGGAATGAGCCTAATGCCCAGCAAGGAAAATCTAACACATACTTCATATACATAAATTTCATAATAAACATAAAGACATAACATAACACTTATTACATACACATACTATAATGGCCATTATTGCTTGGGGTCCCATAGACTAAACAAGTCATATGCCCATGAGATTAGTGGGGTCCTACTAGCTAAGTAGGTCATATGCCCATAATCTATTTGGGGTCTTGTTAGTCATATGGGTCATATGCCCAAGCCTACAAACATACATATCATAACACTTATCATAACATAAGAAACATAAGAAACATAAGATAACATATAGAACATATAACATATGCATTTCTATCCTATTTTCCTTACCAAAGTTACCGGGATAAGAGGACAGCGTTGGGACTTTTGGAACACTCCTAAAACCATTATGAAAGAATGAGTTTAATGAAGAAAAGGAAATGAAAGGAATGGAAGGAATGGAATGACTAAACCTTTGAGAAACATACTTACCAAAAACTTATGAACAAGTTCTTAGATTTCCTAACCAAAATAAGAATAAGGTTAGAAGACTGAGTAGAAGACTATGAGAAGGAAAAATAACATAAAACCAATGAACTAGAGAGTGTGGAAATACCTTGAAGATTTGTAGACCAATCTAAACCTCGAACTGAAATACTATGAAATCTTACTTCCCAAAGTGTTTGATAAGCTTATGATTCCCCAACCCAGGTGTTTACACTCTCACACTCACTTAGCACTTGCAACCTCTGAACTTAGAGTAAAAGGTGAATAATGGCTGGGTACTAGGTCCTATTTATAGAGTTTAGGAATGAAAGGATCTTAATTTTACTTGAATAAAAATAATAGCTTTTTAGGTGAAAATAATTTGAATAATCGTTCAGCAGAGGCTGAAGACTCGTTCAAAAAGGTGCTGGACTTATCAAGAGGTTGAATGGCTGAATGGAAAACAAATTCAAAATGTTTCAAAATATGCTGAAGGAGGCGATATATCGCCCCCTGTAGGCGATATATCGCCTGGGCCAGTATGCCCGAGGCTGTCGTGCATCGTCTCGTGTTTTTCGTATCTACGTGCTGCGATATATCGGCACACGCTGATTATTTAAACACGAAATTACACATTTTTAGCTAAGTTTGAATGGAGTAAACAGCCTTGACTAAGCCCTCAACGTATTCAAAGCTGCTGACTGACCTTATAGCATTCAAACTTTACCTCTTATTAAATTTAATCCTCAAAATACTTAATCCTTAATCATCCATACATAACATGTGCTTAAAATCCTATTGGTCCTTATCTAAACCTTATAGTATAATAAATATTATCCTTAATATCAATCATATAATCAAACCTTAGGTTAAACTTAATATTCTTAAACTATAGGTTAAACTTAGAAAATCTATAAGTACTACTATGAGTGTCCAAATAATTCCCGGTCTGAACTAAAAATCCACAGTTACAAAGATAATGCTATAAATACTATAATACTACTATCTAACTAGCTAAGTAAAGTTCTTGGACTCTACAAAGTCAGTGCTTCCTCAATGAGGTAATGCAAACATGCATATATCATATGTCAAATATTCAAATATAAGACACTCAACATGCTTAATCAACAATCATAACCATAATCATAATCATGCACATTTACAGAGACTCAAGCTCTGATCAATTCCATATTCAACATTCATGCCATGCCATAATCACATGCATCACATACTGGGTGTAGTTTTCTACCTTTGGTCCAAGCACAGGTTACCAATAAACGACCCTCGTGCACGATCCTGTGAAACCCTAGAAATTACCTAGCGACAACCATAATATAGAATCCCGTAAAAATGAGTAAATAAATACTTTTGGATCGAGTCCTTACGTCCGGGAGGTCGAATCCTACCAAACTGGGTGGTAGGATCAATCCCGAGCCCTTAGGTTTAAGTTCCCATGACTAAAAACCCAACCTAGACAAAACTACACAGGCGGGCCGCGACTTGGCCCCAGGGGTCGTGGCGCGCCTCCCAAACAGACATGCCTCTACCTGGGCTTCAGGGTGCGGGCCGTGACTTTCCCTCTAGAGTCACGGCACGCCCCCCAGGTAGAACCCCTCCTGGTTCTGGGTTCACACAAGTCGTGACTTCCAAGAACAAGGTCGTGACCCAACCTCGAACCCTGCCATTTTTTTTTTCGTTTTTCCCATTTAAAATCCTCTGAAAACCTATCCAAACATATTCAAATCCATAAAAAAAAAAGTTCCCAAACATCCCAATGCCCAAAACCATCAAAACCTAAACTTTAAACAACTCAGAAACTCATCAAAGCATAAAATCCAATCAAAGCTTAAAACTCGAAAACTCAAAACTTAAAACTTGGATTACCTCTAATTGAGTCATTTCCCAATTAAATCCTCCGACTAATAAGCTTCTAAGCTTCCCTAGAATCGTTATGACTAAACCTTGCTTGAATCTGAGTCTAAACCTCGTGTTTCCTTCAAAAATGCTAATGGAGTCAAAAAGAGAATGGGAGAGAGAATGAACGTACTGAACGTTCTTTTTATATTTCTAACAGGTTACTTCGAGCTTAAGTAACCTCAAGCAAATCCTAATGCTCGGGGTCCCAAAAACGCCCCCCGGGGTAAGATAGTCAAAATACCTGAATTCCCTCCTGATCTCACTAACTCTCAATATATCATCAAATAATCATTCTCATTACCCAATATCCCAGTAATGTGCTAAATACCCAATATACCCCTTAACTCACTCTGAGTAAAGTATGGGTCTCGTTGTGACTTTCCCATTAGCTTATTCCCTAGGATCGTCTCGTGCTGAGTAACCCAAACATATCCACATAGTAATGTAGTACCAGACATATACCATATATATGCCAAATATACCCATAGCGGGCTAAATTACAAAAAATTTCCCTTTTAAATTGAAATGGGCCCACATGCATGTTCAATACACCTAAACATGCATATCAAGTCATATTATAATATAACTCACATAATCACATAATGATGCACATATATCACATAATTCCATAATTTGCCATCCTAGTCCCCTAATCAAGGCCCTAAGCCTTATTAGGAAATTTGGGACGTTACAACTATCCCTTCCTTACAGAAATTTTGTCCTTGAAATTTTATCTGAATTGTCTGGAATATCAATCACGCATATCTGATTCCAGTTTCTAGGTTGCTCCCTCGACCTTATTGTTTCTGTATCATACCTTAACCAAAGATATAGTTTTGTTCCTCAGAACTCTGTTCTTTCTGTCTCATATCTGGACTGGCTATTCCTCATGGGATAACTTAGCCTTTAATTCCAGATCCTCATAACTCAACACATGAGTCTCATCTAGCACATGTTTCCTCAACATGGAAATATGAAATACATTGTATACGGTCGACAGTGCCGAAGATAAGGCCAATCTATAGGCCACCTGACCTATCCTATCTAGGATTTCAAATGGTCCTACTAATCTAGGGCTCAACTTGCTCTTATCTCCTCACCCCTTTACTTTAAGGAAGATATAGCCTTCCACTTGGAACTCCATGTTCCTTCACTTCAAATTAACATAACTTTCCCATTTACTCTGAGAAGTGAGCATCCGGGCTTTAATCTTTTCAATAGCCTCAATAATCCTCTGAACTACCACATGATCCAAATATAACATCTCACTCATCTCATCCCAGTGAATAAGCGATATACATTTCCTACCAAACAACTTCTCATAAGGTGTCCTTTTAATAACTGAATAAATCCCTCTGATTTACCATCTATCTGAGGATAATAAGCTGTACTGAACTCCAACTGTATACTCATCGCCTTCTGCAACTTCCCCACAACTTGGAAGTAAATGCAGGGTCCCTATCCATCAGGGTAAACCTCAAAGTCCCCAAAAGGCATACTATCTCTCTTTCATAGAGATATCTACATATTGGTCAACTATTATGCATCCTTACTGATAAAAGCAAGCTGACTTTGTATACTGGTCAATAATAACCCGAACCGAATCATGGTGGCCCACTATCCTAGGCAGCCCCATCGCAAAATCCATCACGATGTTCTCTTACTTCCACTATGAAATATACAAAGGCTGTATTGGCCTTATTTATTTTTGATACTCTGTCTTGACCTACTAACAGGTTAGGCACTTTGCCACGTATTCAATTAGGTCCCTCTCCATCCCAGGCCACCAATATAAAGCTTTCACATCCTAGTACATCTTCATGGTTCCTGGATGAAGCGAATAAGGGGTAGTATGAGATTCATCCAAAACCTCCCATTTAATCTTAGTGTCCATCGTAATACTAATCTGATCCTTATACCTCAATAAATTCATGTCTGGCACTATATAGTCCTTAACTAATCCAGCTAAGCAATTCCCGTCAATCCTTCCCATATGTGGGTCCCTAAACTATTTTTCCTTTAATCCTCTCTAAAGAGTAAACTGGAGCGTAATATTGGCCAACTAACCCACCAGTAACTCTATTCCAGTTCTGGTCATATCCTTCGGCTAACGTAGTGCATAGGCAATCACCTTTTCTGTCAATGAGGTAACAATTCTTGAGAATACTTTCACAAAACCCATGCAATATCCTGTCCATCCAAGGAAACTCCTAACCCTTGAGGGGTTCCTTAGCCTTGGTCAATCTCTGTCTGAGAGTATACCACAATATCATCGATCAAGACAATCATAAACCAATTCAAATAATCTCTTAATACCCAATTCATCTTATCCATCAAAACAACTGGGGCATAAGTCAAATCCATAAGACATAACTCAACACTCCTAGTGCCCATATTTGATATAGAAGGCAGTCTTCTGCAAATCCTTCTCCCTGATCTTCAGCTTGTAATAGCCAGATCGAAGATCCACCTTAAAGAATATCGTCTTACTTAATAACTAAGCCTTTAGTTCCTACAGCTTTGCTGAAGCCGTTCAATACTATGCCCTAGACATGCTTCCGTCCCTTGCACCAACCTAATCACCATTCTCCCTCTTTGTGTAAAGGTAACCCTGACAAATACCCTAGAACACATCAAGACACTCACAGAATAATCCAGCCTATCCTGGTCCCACTGGCACAACCTGAGTGGTATCCACCACACTAGCTAAAATTCCTATGCATCTCTCATGCAATAGGTCTCTAGCTCTAAGTGTAGATGTCATAAGCACATGGGGTCCATGCACAGTGCTAACAAATACAAGGGTTTTTTTATCACCCTCAAGCCCAAGAGTTACCATCCTTTCCTTGCAATCTATCACTGCCCCAAACTTGGCTAACACATCCATATTCAAGATCATATCAAAGTCAGTCATAACCAACTGTATCAAATAACTTGATGAATCATTTCCACAACAATCTAACTCATCTCTTAAAATTACCAATAGAGTACCACATTCGCATCACAACATAACCATGTAATATGCATATCAAGTCTAGGCCTCTCTATGTGCAACAAAGCAAAGAACAACATGGCACCAAAACCAATCTACAAAATACAAAAATATCAAAACTAAAAAGCTGACCAGCCACTACTGACGAACTAGCCCCAGTCTCAGTCTCTGACTTTGACTGTGTCAGAGCGAACACTCAAGCTGGGGCCGAGCTGTTCGCCCCCTTTGGCTCATCCTTCCTTTGCCCTGGGAAATCTCTCCTAAAGTGCCCAACCATTCTACTTAAGAAACATGCCTTTGCTTGGCATTCTCCTAAATGACGCCTCTTACACCGTGTCCATTTTGGGTAGACTTTCCAATCCTTGTCCTTGTCCGATCTAATAAATGGAGGTATCACTGTCTGAGCTCTGTGCTCGCCGGCACTCTCCTTCTCAATCTCATTTCTTGTGCTCTCAACAATAAGAGCATTCCTTACCACCTGAGTGTAGGTAGAGATTTCATGTACTGGGCGACTCTAACGCTCTGAGCTATTCTGGGATTCAATCCCTGGATAAATCGTTCTTTCTGAGCCATATCCATGGGTATCAATCAAAAGCAAACTTGCCCAACCCATCAAATCTGTTAAGATACTCGGTTACTGTTACATTTCCCTAAACCATGTTCAGAAAACTCAATTGTCTTAGAATTCTTGACTGCATCACAGTAATATCTTTCATTAAATAGCTGGCTAACTTCTTTCCAGTTCATCGCAGCTGTGTCTCGTGTCTGGGATACCATTTTCCACCACATTTGGGCATCTTCTCGCAACACATAGGTAGCACAGATCACCATATAGTGACCTACCACTAGGGATGCACATGGGTATGGGGGGGGGGGGGGGGGTGCATGGAATGCATTCCCCGCCCTCCTAATTTTTCCCCGCCTAATCCCTGATAGGGAATGGGGCGGGGAATCCCTGTTGGTATTGGGGACCCCTTCGGTGAACCGTTTTCTTATAAATAAAAAAAATAAAAACTATTTAATTGGAATATTTCACAATCAAAGAGCATTTGCAACCACCAAATTTAAACAATATAGAATTAATTTCATCATTCCATGATCCATAGTTATATAGATAAGTTCTAAAATTAAGCATAATCCATGCAAAAGTTAAAATAAAAACCCATAAACTTAAACTTAAAATTCAAACAAACATACAAAACAAAATATAATCAATAATTCATAATAACGTCTTCAACTTTGTTAAATAGTAGTAGTCACCACCACCACCATCACTTGAGTCTTTAATTCATTCTTCAAGAATAAAAATCCACAAAACTTGGACCCTTAAATCATAACTCCAATTATAAGTGAATAGAAAAATATTCAGCAATAATAATGTAAATAAAAAAATAAATGAAAACACAACTTACCGCTTCATCATATTTGACATCTTCAACCGATGTTCAATATGAAGCCTTCTTTTGTGATACATCTAAGAAATAAATAACATAGGCATTAGAATAATATTTATGTAAAGGAGAATAAATTATTAGAACAAGCTACAAAAAACATACCTAGTTTCTCATCCCATAACCAACCTTGTGTACATACTAATGCCTCCAATGTATCTGGATGAAGCCTATTGCGACTAGGAGTCACATGTCTTCCACTAGTACTGAAAAAAGACTCAGAAGCAACTATAGACACTGGTATAGCCAAAACATCTCTAGCAACTTTTTGCAATGTAGGATACTTAAGACCATTCGGCTTCCACCAAGCTAAAATATCAAATTCTGCAATCCTAGGCAGAAATGCTTCCTCCAAGTACAAGTCTAACCCAGACTTGTAAGTATCTACATTTGAAGTACTAGTGTTGACTTGTTTTTTAGCCAATTGACGCGGAGTCAAATAATTAATTATAGAGCTTTCAATTTGACAATCAATACACCATAAATGAGCCAAGAACCTGATAACAATGAGCAATAAATAATAGAGAACACCAGGCTTCATAGAGGTTCGGCCCCAAAGATTGGTAATGACCTACGCCCTCTTAGATTTGTATTAATTTTGAAGGCTTACACTAGATCACAAAGGATTACAAGTTGATTTCTATATGTAGAGGATAATACAATATGGCAGAGTCACAGCTACATACCGAACCAAGCTACTTGGTATGTTCCTAATACTGATCAGTAGTCTATTTTTCTCCCCCCTCCACTGTGGTGGAGAGTTTGCATTTATACTATTCCTCTCAACCAAGGGTAGCGCCTGAGCATAGTTGATGGGGAAATATCCCTTCCTTCTTGCAGGTGGTTGCTGTCCTATTTGTTGGGAGGTTTGACCGAGTCTTCTGGGCTGTTAGGCGCTCTTTGCGGGTGGTTGGGTGATTCTTGCGGAGTGCTAATGGAGAGTGTAACTGCTTTCTTCTGAGCATGTATGTTTGTTTGTCATATCGATCAGTTGCTGTAACGCCCTACTTCCTTAGAGCCGTTACTAAGTGAGTTTTTAAGACGAAATAGTGTGCAATGAACTCGCTAACCGAGGTTTTGAGCAAAAGTGTGACTAATTAAAAGTTAAGGCTGTAATCTTTGAAAATGCGTCGTTTCATTAAAACTTCTATCATTAAACATTTGGGATCCCAAAATTAGGTTTGAAAACTAATTACATCTTGAAATAAGGTTACAGTTAAGAAATCATAAAATCATAGATTATTACAGCCATTTTCGAATAAACCCCCAACCAAAGCAGTCGGGCAGGCCAAACATGTACGCGTCGCTTCACGCTCTCCGTACTCATGGTTGGTTGACTCAGTCATTGCCCTTACCTGCAACATAGAGCACCCGTGAGCTGAAGCCCAGCAAGAAAACTCATGCAGAACATAACATATGCAGTTTATACAGTTTATCATAACAGATAATCCACAGATAAACAAGTCTACCATTAGACTAAGCAAACACGGCCAAGCCGCCCCAGAGCCTTACCGAAGCCTGGGGTATCGGTTATCACCGCGAGGATAACTCATGTATCCCTTGGGTCCCACCCTGAATATAGCATAACACATGCATCCACCGGGCCCCGCCCTGACTATAGCATCCCATGTGCTAGGTGTTACTTTCGGCCCCACGGCTGCCCCGGCCTACGCCGTACTCGGCCCCACGGCCGCCCCGGCCTACGCCGTACTCGGCCCTTGCCGTTCATTTCATCATAATCATACATATAGTACATTCGAAATGAATATTCACACACATCACGGTTTGTTTAAGGTTAACATTTACACATAATACAATCCGGGGCCATGCCCTACAATCACACAGTGGGGCCATGCCTTATTATCGGGTGTTACGGTTTTCTTACCTTTCCAATCAGTAGCTTAGATCACCTGACTCCTTGAGCACGATCCCACCCGAGCCTTAGCGCACACCTAGGCACAAACATAGGTCAAAGTCAACACCGAACCCCAAGTCCGAATACCTAGCCTCGGGACCAATCCCGAGCCCCCGGGAAGTCCCAAATCCCCAAAACAATGTGGCAGAAACGAGCCCCGAACCCTAGGTCAAAATCCATCATCAAAACTCAAAAAATTCCCCTCTGTGAACAGTGCAGCGCTACAGCGCTCTAAAGAGGGCGCTGTAGCGCTACAAGCAGAATGCACTCCCCAGAAACAGGGACTAGCGCTACAGCGCCCACTGACTAGCGCTATAGCGCTAGTTGCAGCCCAGAAATCCCAAAATCGCATTTCTGCGATTTCTTCCAACCAATCTCAAACCAAACTTCCCCAAACCTTTTCCAAACCCAAAATCAATCTTATAAACACCTCACACTCATCCCAAGCATCCCAAGAACTCAATCCCAAGCTCAAGCAACCCAAAACTCAAAATCTACCATGATCAACCCTAAACTCAGAACTTCAGTCAACAACAAAGTTAAAGGCTTAGAATTCTTACCATTGATGCAAATTTCGACCTTGATTCAACCCTAGACCTCCTTAGCTTGTTCCTCATCAAGGCTTGCCCAGAAATTCCCTAAAATTCCCATCAACTCAGCTCAAAACACAGCTCAAACCATCAAAAACCCTTAAAACTGAAATCTCTAAAACTTACCTCAAAAGTTGATGTGTTCTTGCTAATCCTTGCCAAATCTTCAAGTATAACCTTAAGATTCTTGATGCCCAGCCTATCCTAGCTCTCCACCAAGCTTTTCCCCAAGAAAAACGGAGAGGAACGGTGCAAGAACGCACAAACCGTTCCTTGAGAAAACCCCCCCTGTTTTCTCTCTTTTCTTTCTTTCCTTCTTCTTTCTTTTCTTTTTCTTTCAGCATTCCCTCTCTCTATAAAGCCTTATAAAAACCTATCTCCAAAAGCCAAATGACCAAAATGCCCTCCCTATAAATTCTAAATCTTTTGTTCAAGTAGGGCCATTTTAGTCATTCACCCAATTCCCGCTAATCCTCAAGTGTCTCTAATATTTTCCCGTTGCTTCCCAATACCTGATAAATCACCAAATAATTATCCCCCATCATCAAAATAAATCTCAATCTATTTCTCTGAATTCCTGTTCATACCCCCAGGCTCGCCCCAAGCTGGGTATAAATTCCTGTCAACACTTTCCGCTAGCCTGCTCACTGGGATCGCCTCGAGTCACAAAGCACAGATACATCCACATACCACTGTGGCCTCAACAAACAACACATATCAATACAGTTACGCCCAATCATGGCCAAAATTACAATTATGCCCTTCTAACACGATCCGGGCCTACATGCACACTAACTTACATAGTCATGCATCTCAGATAAACAAATAGTCATATAACATGCTTTAAATCATAACCATGCATTTAAATCATTAAAATCACACATAAATCCCATCATGCCCTCCTGGCACGCTAATCAAGGCCCTTAAGCCTTATTAGCGAATTTGGGTCGTTACAGTTGCTCTTCTGGAAAGTGCACCGAACAGTGACTGATATTCATTTGTCAAGTGTATTCCAACCAGTTGGGCCTCAGTGATAGTATGTCGAGTACTAACTTGTCGTATACCCTGCAGGTATACACCGACCAACCTACTGAGGGGTTTGCCCAGTCTGCTCCACATGTCCAAGTTTACTTCCACGTCAGATATGCCAATTTTTGGGATAACATTTTCCTCCCAAGTTTGCAATGGTGCTAAGTAGCATGGAAACTTTCTTCTGGGGACCATCCCGTCCAACCTGGTCAGGGGTATATGCTCCTTGCTACGTGGCATAGCATCTGGTATAGTTAATAGCCTTTGTATTTCTTCAAGTTTCCAAGAAATGACTTTTCACTCTTTCCGGCCTCTTTTTGATACCATAAAGTGTCATATGATGGTTTCTCTTAATAAATGTACCGACGATTGTGCAGTCATCGAAGAGTGGGTTGACGTGTGTGGTAGTTGAGGAGACGTGACTGGAGGGACGTTCCTGCAGCAGTTGAGGGGACTACAGAATGGACGGTTCCATTAATGCCTTGTAGGAGAGTGGGTATCTTCCTTGTCTACAAATCAGAGCAATTTTGGAGCTATGAGGCTCTTTTTGGAGCTGTGCAACTCTGTTTGGAGCTATACAGCTCTAAGCTGTTCAATTTTTTCGAATGAGTTGTGAACAAAAACTGTTCAACCCTATCTACAAAAATTGTTTTATGGCTCTTTTTGTTGCTTGGTTTATACCAAGAAACACACAAGCACTTTAACATTAATAAAAATTAATGTTTCTAAGTCCTTTTAATTACACGCTTTTTCCTCTGTTTGTCCATATATGACTATGGTGGCCCCCAAATGACCTAGCAAGATTCATAACTGTTGGGTTATCCTCTTGGTTACTTGCTAACTAACCAGAGTTGCTCGTAATAACATGTTCGGCACCACTTGGGTTTGCAAAAACCTATAAAGGTTTCATACATTGCCGACAATCCGTGAAATAAATCACTAGCTAGCAAGATAATCATTGTAAAAGTAAGGCTTGTAAAAATGGACAAAAATCGTGTCTTATTGGTTAAAAATTAACCATACAAGTCGTGTCACTACAATTGTAGCTTACATTCATAAATATTAATTATTACAATAAATGGGCAAATCGTGCCTATGCATAATTAATATAGCTAACTTGAGCTGGTCGGTGGTATGGGCAGTTCCTTCCTGTACCGGCTAGTCAACGATCACTTAAAAGTGATCTTTATTGCTAGTACTTCCTCAGGTGTTCCCTATTCTAGTAACGGGGGACAGGTACTAACTGGAGATCTTGGTCATACCGTGCTAGCTTGTACATGTCGGGTGGTACTATTTCTGTGACATGGTAAGAACCTTCCCAGCTTGGCCTTAGCACTCCTGCCAAGGAATCTCGAGTTTCTGGGAATATTCTTCGCAGGACTAGATCTCCCACGTCAAAATTTCGTTCCTTAACTCTAGAATTGAAGTACCGGGCAACTTTTTGCTGGTGGGAAGCCAAGCGTATATTAGACGTTTCACATTTTTCTTCAATCTGGTCTAAGGACTCGGCCATTAATTGGTGGTTATGATCTTGGTCAGACATTGTACGTCTATTAGAAGGTGGAGTCATCTCGACGGGCAGCATTGCATCATACCCATATGTGAGTGCAAATGGGGTATCACCAGTAGTTATTCGCTCGGTAGTCCTGTATGACCAGAATACCTCAGGCAATTTCTTAGGCCAGTTTCATTTGGCCTCTTCTAGACGATTCTTCAGGGTGTTTTTGAGAGTTTTTTTAACTGTTTCGACCTACCCGTTTGCTTGAGGGTGCAAGACTGCCAAGAAATTTTTTGTGATGTCATGTCGGCACAAAAATCAGTGAATAATTGGTTGTCAATGTAACACCCTACTACCAAGGGACCGTTACGATGTGCATTTTGAGTAGTGCTAAACTCGCTAATCAAGTCATTTGGCCATAATCGTGTAACTAAGTATGATTAGTAGTTTAGGGTTAAAATTTTTGGTTAAGATACAATGTTTTAGTAAAACGTTTACTGATAATATTGGGATCCCAAAAATATAATTTAAAAGTTAATTACAACGAAAGATTTACAACCAGCCGACCTAAGTGGAAAATAGGGTTTAACCCTAGTTCCTTTTTAAACCTTTGGCCGTGGCAGTCGAGTAGCCGCATAAGTACACATTGTCACCTAAACTCCCCAACTCAAGGATGGTCTAGCTTTCTTTTACCTTTACCTACACCACATATCATCCGTGAGCCGAAGCCCAACAAGAAAACTCAATATATTCATGAAGAGTAATAACATGTTACAAAGTTATAATAGGCATGCCTAGTAGTAATTACCCTACTCATGCATGCAATTAAGTCCAAATAATGGTTGTGGGCCCTGCCCTTTGTATAGATGATTCATGGGCCCTGCTCTTTTTATTGATGACTATCAAGTCATAAAGAAAGTAGATGGCCAATGTGTCCATCTAAAATAAGTGACTCAAATAAGTGACAATTAAGTCATGCACTGGGGGTCTGTACCCTAATCAGATGAGTGAATATCACTTTATGATATTGTTAATCATACTGAAGCTTTTAGCCCAAATCAGATGAGTGGTTAACACTTTGAGATTCTGGTAATCATGTTGGGGCTTGTAGCCCTAATCAGATTAGTGACTATGGAGTCACAAATTTGGGGTTTACACCATAATCAGATGAGTAACTATGGAGTCACAAACTTGGGGTTTACACCCTAATCAAATGAGTGACTATGGAGTCACAAACTTGAATAAGATAAGTGACTAATGTGTAAGTCACGAACTTGGGCTCCGTACCCTTAGCCATGTGATGATGCAGTCACTTGGGCCTTCTGGCCCTTGCTCTAAGTAACTAGCCTTTAGACTAGACAAGCGCTTTTAGTTTTCATCGAAATTAAGGTCAGTCAAGCATTTCATGCTTATGATGATAATGCTTATGTCGATTAGATCTAATATTTTTAGCTTGCGTTAAACACGCTAATACCGTTCTTGATTCTTAAGCCAATACCATACAACCAGCGCTTAGTACTACTGGCGAAATTGACTAGTAAGTCATAGCTTCACAGTCAATACTGAAACCATTGCCAATTCCTAACTCATAGGTCAGTGTTATTCACAGATAAGCAAGATTGCTAAGCATTTAATATGTAATCAAAGTCCACAATTAAAACACTCAACATGCCTCATTAATAATCATGCATGTCACATATGGGGTGCAGTTTTCTTACCTCTGGTTCGAGCGAGAAATACGTTAAAAATGACCCTTGAGAATGATCAATCCTTTAATTCCTTAGCGGTCACCTAGTCATAACCAAAAATAACTTCCATCAATGAAAAAGAGAAATAAAAGGTTCTTGACCTAAACCTCACTACCGGGACCCCAAATCGTACTCAAACAGTTAGTAGATTTGACCCCGAACCTTAGAAATTGAAACCTCGAGCCAAAAACCCTCAAAAGTGCCCAAAATATGCATCAGGGAAAATAGGGTAGCGCTACAGCACTGCCCCCTAGCGCCCCAGTGCTACAACCAGAGTTGTTTGGCCCTAGACAGCACTATAGCGCTAGGACCAGGCTGAAACAGCCCTGGTTCTTCCTCCTTCAATTTTTCCATTTCCAACCTTCAAAACATGATCCCAAACTTCATCCAAACCCCCAAATGAACCCAAATATCTATTCTACATGTCCTAGGCATCATGACCCAAGAAACCTTTGCCAAAAACTCCCATCAATTCTCACCTATCAAATCAAAATCCCAATTGAAACTCAATTAGAAAAACAGAGCTAAACCAGAGTTTTAATGGCTAGAAACTCACCTCAATCTCAAAATAACACCCTCTTCAATGGTACAACATAACCCTAGATCATCAAAGCTTGGTTCCCTAGCTTGGTTCCTCAAATAGAGCTCAAAAATTCAAAGAAAGAAGGGGAGAAGAAGATGATTGAGAAAGGGAGAAATGATGCTCTATTTTCTATAGCCTTCTAAGCTTCTAATGGCTGATATATATCCTTTAGGGTCAAAAGACTAAAATACCCTTAGGTCATTTAAAATCCTCTTAAGGCTACCAAGGGCAAAATCGTCCTTTCTCCTATATCTCGTTAATCATAATTAACGCCCTCCAATTCCTGTTATTCCTAATATTCTCAAATGCTAAATCATATTATCTATTCTAGTCATATCATATAGTTGACCATAGGTCAATTCAATCTCCATTCTGAATGGTTAGTAGTCTAACTGATTGTATTATTTGAGTTCTTTGACTTGTTCGTTACCAGCTTACCCTACGGGCTAGCCCATACTTACGTCTTGGGAACTCAGTAGTATAATTGAGTAGGAGTGTTAATTATAGAAATGAACATATGTAGCTTCTGATGAAGAATTGAAACGATGGTTTTCTTTTATTTTGGTTCAAGGTGTTAAATGATAGAGATCTCATTTCAGTAATTAAATTAGTTTACTGAAATATCATTTACAAGGAACTAAATGTTTTAAGGATAAAATACAATGATGGGTAAAACGGTATTTTAGTCCTATCTCATTGTAGACCGTCTATAGAGGATTGAGTGACAATTATGGTTGTAACAATGGATAATTAATAGCGTATCTATATTTGTTATATAGCATTCTATGAATTCAAGAGTGCAATTCCGAGTCTATAGTGGAGTCACGAGGAATTAATAAGTTAGTAAATTTATTTGTTAGATTTATGATAACTTATTGGAGCTTGATTTCATAGGCCCATGGTCCCCATTGTACCTTGGATAAAATCATCTAGATAGTCTCAATTAATTGATTTAATTATCAATTAGAATTATCAAAGTTGACCAGGTCAATTTTGGATAGTTTCACAGAGTTGTGTAATTTTGAGAAGAAAAGAGAAATTATGGCAGATTTATTAATTAAGATAAATTGGTGTCTAAATTAATAAATAACTTTAAATCAAGGTTCAAATTATAAATAATTAATTTGATAAAAGATTTAAATAATTATTTAATTAATTAAATCAATAGAAAATAATACATGCCTTGATTTTAAGTCCAATGGGCTTATAATCAAATGGGAAATTTCACGGGCCTATAGCCCATGATAATTTCGACCTAGGGTTTCAAAATGGCTATTATTTTATTGATTTTTTAATTAAATTAAATTGCCTAATTGAGTCTATAAAAGGAGTGCTTAGAGAGAAGTCAAAACAGAAGTTTGATAAGTCACAAGTCAGATTTTTTGATAGTTTTAAATTCTCTCTAAACACAAGACCTTTTCTAAACCTCTTTGTTATTTTCTCTTCTTCTCTCTATATCTATCTCATGTGTTGAGAATTTTCCACACTAGTCTAGGTGTGTAACGCCCTACTTCCCTAGAGTCGTTACTATGTGAGTTTAAAAACGTGCTTTCAACTCGCTAATCGAGGTTTTAGTTCAAATAGTGTAATTAAGTCGTAAACAGAGTAAAAACTTTAGAAATAATAATTTCCATAGAAAAATCATAAATTTTTTACATTTGGGATCCCAAAATATAGTTTAGAAACATTTACAATGCATAAATTGAACCAAGTCGACTAAACGACAAAATCTAGGTTTATTTACAAGCATCTCCCAAAATCCTCTGGCTGTGGCAGCCAGGCTGGCCAAACATGTACACGCCGCCTCGCGCCTGCTACACTCATGGTTGGTTGACCTTCTCTTTACCCTTACTTGCACCATAGAGCATCTGTGAGCTGAAGCCCAGCAAGAAAACCCACAAACAGATAACATGTGCAACACATAGTTCAAGCATACAGACAGGCCACCAATGGGCTAACACATACGACCTAGCCATCCCAGGCATTTACCAAGCCTTGGGTTTGCGGTCTATATCATGAGGATATACCAGGTATCCTTTTAGGGACTCTCCCTGGCAACTCGCACTCCACATGCTCAACGCTGCTCCCGGCCCCTTGCCGTACTCGGCCTTGCACTCAGCGTGCCTATCACCGTTCCCGGCCTCTGCCGTCTTCGGCCTACACTGTTCCAGGCTCTTACCGATCACTCACATAATAGCATTCATAGCATAATAAGCAAATATAGAATTCTAACTAATTCAATCAAAGGGCTACGCCCTGCAGTTTAAACACATTGGGCTCAGCCCTGCATAACAGTTCTATTCAGACACATTGGGCTCAGCCCTGCATACAAGCTCTATGGGAACAAGGGTTTTCTTACCTGAGCCCCGAGCTTTCCGAGCACCGATTACTCGAGCACAGTCCTCTAACTTGAGCCTCACCGAAACCCTAGTCACAATACATCAACAATATCCAACCATCAAGTTCTAATCCATTAAATAACTTCAAGCCAAATCTCTAACCTCCGGGACCTTGAATTCTATCAATCCGGGTGATAAAATCCATCCCAAGCCCTAACCATTGAGTTCCCAAGCCTAAACACCCTTAAAAACACAAGCTGACACTAAGGGTCGCGGCTCCACCCTCAAGCGCCGCAGCTAGCCTCAAAACAGAGGCTAGCATCTCCCTGGAGCACACACGGGCCGCGGCGCGCATCACCAAGCGCCGTGGCGCGCCTCAAGCCACTCGGCCTCCCATGGTCGCGCACTCACACGGGCCGCGGTGCGCCCTTCCTAGGGCCGCGACCCTCACCTCCAAACCCAGATTTCTCACCCTTTTCCCTGCATTTTCTTCAAATCATTTCACCCAAAACTTAACTAATAGTCCCAGATTATCACCACATAAGTTCTAACACAGTCCCAATATCAAAACCCATCAAGAACCAGCTTCAAAACTCAACCAAACAATCAAGAACATCCCAACCTAAGCTAACATGCAATCTCTAATAACCAGCAGAAGTTCTAGACATAATCTCTATAATTAAATCTTGCCCTTGCTGAATTAAACCTCTGAATCAGCTCCATATGCCCTAAGCTTCAAGCTCCCCCTAAATCCCAGCTGCAATCTCTTAGCTTCAAGTTGATTTCCCAAAGTTCCCCTTGAGTTTGTCTTAGAGAGTGGAAGAGAGAAAAAGAGATAAGAACTATCCTCGGCTGAAAGAAAAGAGTAAGTGTCGGTTTCTTAAGCTTCTACATAATTCTTCCTTTTTGTTTTATTCACTTAAGTCTATGCAGTTACCCCAAGGCTCGGGGTACTAAAACGTCCCCGAGGGCAAAATGGTAAATTTCCCCAACTTTCCCTCCTAGACATTCTATCCTCAAATATATCTCCAAATATTTATTTCCATAACCCGATAACCCCGTAACACATATAATACCCAAATTACCCCTCGACTCGCCCCGAGTCGGAATCTCAACCCCGTTGTGACTTCCTGGCTAACCACTCCCTAGGACTGTCTCGGATCGTGCTGCACAGTCATATCACACATATAAAGAATTTATCACATTTATACCCCTAATATCCAAACGGGGCCCACATGCACATTTAACTCAACTAAACATGCATCTTTATCACATATTCACATTAATTCATATATTAGCATATTAATTCATTTATTGCCCTTCTGGCACACTAATCAAGGCCCTAAGTCTTATTAGCAAATTCGGGTCGTTACAAGGTGGTTCTAAGGATACATTGGAAGATTGTGAAGAAAATAGAAGATCGGTTCAGTTTTTTGATAATACTCTGCGACAGAAAGGATACAAGAGTTAGAGAAACTAAAGAAATGACTCTTTAATTCCACTGTGTATACTATAAGTATTCTATTCTTTGTTTCTCTTTGAATTCAATTTTAGAAACATGTTTTAGGCTATCTCGTATTAATTTTTTTAATATTAGATATACATGAAAATAAATAAAGATCTTGTATAAGCTAATCCAACAACTGGCCTCAGACCCTTTGGTAATCTTTATTTTCATGCATGAACATGTTTAAAATTGGCTTATTTGATATGTTTGAATAATTGGATGGTTTTCATGTTTTTATGAAGCATATTGATTTTATGTGAATTTTAGCAATTTTTAGGTTATTTTGTTGTGTTTTCTATGCTATTAATTTTTATATATGCTTTATTTTGTATAAAACATGTTAAAAATTAATTAGAAAATGGTTTTGGTTTGAAAAATTGCTCAAAATGTTTTTTTGGAAAAATTTGCAATGGCTGCCATGTGTCACAGGCTGACATTCTGACAGCGGAAATGCCCGTGCGGCACCTTGACTCCTCTGAGCCAAGGTCAGCCTTCCAACCGTTCGAATAACAATGGGCACATTTTTCGCGCGACCGTGTGCCTCTGCACACTTCCGTCTCTCGAACAACTCTCGCTGAGTCATGCTCTCAAGCATCTATGAGTGCCATCATGCATCAAGGCTATCTAGCCAAGACACTCACACTGTCCATAGGTTCTCACTATGGCAAGGCAAATCCCAACACTGATGCTCACCCAGACATTCGCAAGTCAAGGTAGCATGTGTGGCTAGGAGCGAACACCTCCCATCATGTCCCATTCGATACTATCCGATTAGTTCATGTCACAGACCAAGGACTCCCATATGTCCATGGTCCAATCCTCAAGGCACCATACCATCATGCATGTTGGCAGGCCCTCGAGACTGGCTGCCGGACTAGTAGCACACACTGGACCTCTGTCCTGCTTAAGCATAGTGCACCCTCCAACGCTTGCATGCTAACAAGTCCCACGAATGACTTCCCGTGCCATCTCGTGTAGAGATTCATGGCCATGGCGCGCCATGACATCTCTCGGAGGTTTGGGCCACGTTCCATGCAAGCGGCATCCCGGCAAGCCAAGGGAACCGTACCCTTAAACCTTTGGCAGCACACTTCGACGCACTACCGGGGCGGCCCGGTAATGTCCATGAGTACTCCTACTCATGGAGACATATGAGTCCCCTCGTGGTCCTCATATGCCCGCCCTACTAGTCCTCCCAACTAGTAGTAGCTCACTTGACGCACCTGCGCCAGGGGGTGGTGGAGAGCTGACACCAGGTGCTCCCCCTACAAAGAGCCTTCTGAGCTTTTAGCCTTCTACCAGGAACATATATGATTTTTGCTTGGGAGACATATTTGGCTTCCAGCTCGCCAATTCTCCGAATCTCCCAAATCCGATCATACCATTGCGTTCATTGACCCTTCAATATGGAACCTACCAAGTCTCGTCCATTTTCGGGCAATATTGAAGATATTTACGAAAATGCCACTGCCATACAAACTAGGCATCAGCATGCTCACCAGCCTGCACCCTCGCGTGCGCATCTGACCGAGCGCCATCCTAGCTTGTAACGTGCCCTCAAGGCCGGCACGTTACACCATGCGCGCGCGCCTTACGCGCACCACCCGCACGCCCCGTGCACGCGATGAACAATACCCCATGGTACTGTTCATCCATTTTTTTCAAATTAATAAAATATGTAGAAATAAATTATTTATAATTAAAACCAAAAATATCTTGTTTGTTTTATCATTTAATTTTTTTTTAAAATAGGATATTTTTGTTAGTCGAGATTTAAATAATTAGATATTTTCTACAAACATTCAAATTCAAATTTAAAAAATAGACTAACAACTTAATTTTAAATATTTTAATATATTAAAATTTTAGAGTTATGATATCAGATATTTAAGATATTTTCATTTAAATTCTTGATATTTTTATTAAATATTTATTTGAAAATATAAATATCTTTTTATTCTATAGTTTTTAATATTAAAATTATTTGAAATTTGAACATTGTTAGTTATATATTTTTATGGATATTTGAATTTTTTTTTTAACTATTTTGAGATATTTTAGGGTTGTTATAACTATTTATATTTTATTTTTTTTAATGGTTAAAATATTAGCTAATAGTTATAACAACACAATATATTTTGGAAAATAGTTAAGATATTGATTTTAAAATTTAAAATTGGTTAAATTTTGAAAAATATCATTTTTTCAGCCAATTAGTAAAATATTTTTTTAATGGGATTTAAATTAACTTTGATTAATTGTTGATAAATTCTATTTAAATTAAATTAATATTTTTTTTATCAAATTAACCTAAAACCAAGTTGATTGTTGATAAATGAAATTTAAATTAACTATTGTTAATTGTTGATAAATTTCATTTAAATTGACTTATTTTTTGTAAAATTTTAATTAATTTGAATTTTTTTTTTGATAAATTCTAGTTAATTAATTGTGGTATTTTTGCAAATAAAATAAATTGTGGTATTTTTCCATAAATTCATAGAATTGCTCATATAGAAACATGATTAGGCCCATCCAATTATAACATGTCTGTTTACACTATATGTGGTATTTTTGCAATTGGGCTTAGATGCATATAGTGGCCCATATGTTTGTTAGATATATGGTATTTTGCCAAATAAAATATTCATAAAATGATAGGTTTTATTTGGGCCCATTAGAAAATGTGAAGTTTAAATTCCTCTCTCATGGGTGATTCCACTTGTGAAGGCCCATTTGCTTTGCATGACTATAGTGGGCCTAATCAATTAATAACAATTAATAAAACAAAGGTTTAAATTCCTATCTTTTGGACCTTGTATGGAAGATATGGGACCTTTGTAGTGGGAACGACATACTGGCCCCAGCCCTCCTCCATACAAGCCCAATTGTCAAGGCCCATTTACCTGAGTTGGACTTAATTGTATAGGTTCATTATATTAGTTAAACCTAAATATTGATTAGCAACAAATTAATTCTAAATTAATTGAATTTGTTTCAATATGACACTTTAGAATTAATAAGAAATTATAGGACTTTGGTTTTAAAAAAATTTAATCTGTTTAATTTTTTTGGGAAAACCATAGTCATTAATTTTCTAAAAATAAATAATAAAAATACTAATTTTAATTTTATAATGAACTTATTTTAAGAATTTTATTCGATCTCCACCGTTGGTTTAACATAGTCAATAGCTTAATGGGGCCTCGAGGCGCTTTGATTCATCCCCCTACGGAAGGTGTTCATTAGTTATTTTGACAAGGTTAGATTTCGAAAGATAGATAATTATAGGTCAAATTCTACTAAACTCACCCCTACGGTGACTACTAGGACTAAATCTATGCTTATTGAAACCGTGGGTCTAGCTCATAAAATAAGAGATTTTGTTTTCTTATTTTGATCGAATAGTAGGTTGTTAATAATGGTGTCCATTATTAAATGAGTTTACAACTCTATTTAACTAGTGGTTTTTTTTTACTCTCGCCAACCGGGACGAAGGATATCATAGATTAGTTAAAAACCTAAAGAAATAGAGATAAGATTGTTTTTGGTATTTTTTTCTCATTTCTTACATATTTTGGTATATCTTGTGCTATTTCTTGAAATTTGTGTGAATAGAAGTTTTATTGAGAAAATGTGATTGATTTCTATTTTATTGGTTATTTGTAGTTTTAAGTTAAGTAATGTATGTGTCTACTCCCATCCTTTCTCAACTTTCGATGGAGAAACTCACTGGAATAAACTTCCTTAATTGGAAGCAGAATATCAACATAGAGTTGATTGGTGACAACTCCGAGTTCGTCATGATTGAGGAATCACCAGAACGAGCTTTGTGTCCGCACATACGTGATGGAACCGTCAATGCTCGTGATGGTACCGTAAATGCTTTGATAGCACTGTCTCTGCATGTTCGTGATGGCACCGTAAATTCTCGGATGGCACCGTGTCTGCACGTTCGTGCTCAACTCAACTATGGTCTGACGCAGCTCATGAACGAGCTTCAGATTATTGAACCTGTCATGGGTGGACCTAGTAAAGGAAGTGAAAATAAGACTACTGATGGTTCTACTGATCTAGCTAAGGTTGAAGCTCATCCAGCTTCGTCTTCGAAAGCTGGAAACAAGAGGAAAGGTGGACAAATAAACAACCCCAAGCCTGCAAAGGCTGCAAAGATGAGTGGACAACCACGTGCACAGATGCCTAAGGGGAAGAACAAGAAAGGTAAAGATAAGTTCTTTCACTGCAAAGAGAAGGGGCATTGGAAACAAGATTGCCGTAAGTTTCTAGCAGCGAAAAACAAAGGTAATGATTATAGTTCATTTATCTTGGAAACATGTGTTTTAGAGAATGATAAATCTGTTTGGATTAATGATTCTGGAACTACTAACCATGTTTGTAACTTTTTACAGCATCTTGAATCGTGGGAGGAAGTGGACGAAGGCGGCTTAAAGCTTAGAGTTGGGAACGGAGCGTTCGTTGCGGTCCAAGCTAGAGGAAGAGCTCGTCTGAAGTTCGAAAATAAATTTTTAATTTTAAAAGATGTATTTTTTATTCCGGATTTTCGTAGAAATTTAATTTCAGTTTCCATGTTGCAATTAGAACGATTTCTTATGACTTTCACAAGTTTTAATATATCTATTTCTTTCAATGGATCAAAATTGTGTATTGCATGTTTGGAAAACGGGCTTTATATTTTGTGACCTAACGAACCCCTCGTTCTTAATAAGGATTTATTCAAAGTAGCTAAACCTAGGACCAATAAACGTCAAAATACCGATAACAATAATATGACGTATTTATGGCACTTGAGACTAGGTCACATTGGCTATGGTAGGATTCAAAGACTTACAAAGGACGGACCTTTGAGGGAACTCACCATACGTGAATTACCTGTCTGTGAATCTTGTCTAGAAGGCAAACTGACCAAGCGTCCATTCTTTACAAAGGGTGATAGGGCCAAAGAACCACGTGGTCTTGTGCATTCAGATGTTTGTGGACCTTTGAATGTACAAGGCATGGGTGGTTTTGAGTATTTCGTCACTTTCATTGACGATTACTCTAGATATTCATGCCTTTACCTAATGCATAGGAAATCAGAAATATTTTCAAAGTTTCAGGAATTCCTAGCAATGGCTTAGAACCAATTAGGTAAAACGTTAAAGATCTTGAGATCTGATAGGGGTGGAGAATATTTGGATATGCAGTTCCAAGATCATTTAACTGAACTTGGCATTTTATCATAACTTACTGCCCCAGGTACTCCGCAACAAAATGGTGTAGCGGAACGCCGAAACAGAACTTTATTGGAAATGGTTAGATGCATGCTTAGTTACTCAACTCTACCAACTTCGTTCTGGGGACAACCAATTGAAATCGTGAATGACATTCTCAATGTCGTGCCGTCAAAATCAATCCCCAAAACACCTTTAGAACATTGGAATGGTCGTGAACCTAGTTTACGCCATTATAGAATATGGGGGTGTCCCGCTCATGTCCTGAGGAAAAATGAGGGAAAGCTAGAACCGTGAACTGAAGTTTGCATGTTTGTTGGCTATCCTAAGGTACTCGGGGTGGACTTTTCTATAGTCATTTAGAAAAGAAAGTGTTTACTTCTACAAATGTTACTTTTCTGGAAAATGACTATGTCCAGAACTTTAAACCTCACAGCAAAGTAGTTTTAGAGGAGATGGTTAAAGAATTGACTCCAACCAATGTTCCATCATCATTAACGCAAGTCAATGATGTAATTCCCACTCTTCATGTACAACCGACGCAAGTTGATTTAAATGAAGAAAGTACCACTGTTCCTGAGCAAACAGTCACGGAGCCTCGTCGTAGTTGGGGGGGGGGGGGGGTTCTAGAAACCTAGTTCGCTATGGTTTGGATGGTGAAACCAATATGGTTGTTGGTGACACTAATGATGATGATCCATTGTCTTTCAAACAGGCAATGGCTAGCCCTGAAAAGGAACTATGGCTCGAAGCCATGAAACAGGAAATGGAGTCCATGTACTCAAATTCTGTCTGGGATCTTATGGAAGCACCTAGTGACTTTAGGGCCATTGGGTGCAAGTGGATCTACTAGAAGAAACGAGGCGTTGATGGAAATATCGAGACTTATAAAGCTCGATTAGTGGCAAAGGGTTATACCCAAAGAGAAGGCGTGGACTATGGGAAACTTTTAGTCCGGTAGCCATGCTCAAATCCATTCGCATCCTCCTATCCATAGCAGCCGCTCTCGACTATGAGATCTGGCAAATGGACGTCAAGACAGCTTTTCTTAATGGAAAGCTTGACGAAGTCATTTATATGGATCAACCAGAAGGATTTAAAGTATCTGGACAAAAAGGAAAAGTTTGCGAGTTGAATAGGTCCATCAATGGACTTAAGCAAGCTTCTCGTTCCTGGAATCTTAGGTTTGATTAAATAATCAAAACCTATGGCTTTGAACAAAATATTGATGAGCCCTGTGTTTACCAACTGAAGGAAAATCAAATAGTGGTATTCCTGGTTCTTTATGTAGATGATATCTTACTCATTGGAAGCAATGTTAAGAAATTATCAGATGTGAAGTATTGGCTAAGCACTCAATTCCAGATGAAGGATTTGGGTGAAGCAAGTTATGTTCTAGGTATCCAGATCATCAGGGATAGAAAGAACAAACTTTTAGCTCTATCTCAAGCAGCTTACATTGATAAAGTGCTTGAACGTTTCTCAATGACAAATTCCAAGAAAGGGTGTCTACTGTCCCGCCATGGAATTCATCTTTCAAAGATGCAGTCTCCCCAGAATCCTGAAGAGGAAGATGTAATGAGAATAATTCCTTACGCATCTACAGTTGGAAGTCTGATGTATGCCATGTTGTGTACTAAACCAGATATCTGCTATGCAGTGGGAGTAGTGAGCAGGTATCAGTCAAACCCAGGACCAGAACATTGGATAGCAGTTAAGCATATCCTGAAGTATTTGAGACGGACTAGGGATTATATGTTAATCTACAAGGGTGGTGTTCTGAATCTTGTAGGCTACATCGATTCAGATTTTCAGACTAATGTCGATGACAGGAAGTCTACTTCTGGAATGGTGTTTACTCTTGGGGGTGGAGCTGTGATTTGGAGAAGCGTAAAGCAGTCTGCAATCTCAAATTCCACCATGGAGGCTGAGTACATAGCCGCGTCATAAGCAGCTAAGGAAATAGTCTGGCTAAAGAAGTTCTATTCGGATCTTGGTATTATTCCAGATATGGATAAACCGCTTGTGTTGTTTTGTGATAATACAGGAGCGATAGCCAACTCGAAAGAACCTCGAAGTCACAAGAGAAGTAAGCATATAGAAATGAAGTATCACATTATTTGAGAATATGTGGCCAGGGGAGATGTTAAGGTTATGAAGATTGCAACTGAAGACAATCTTGTGGATCCGTTTACAAAGACACTACCAGAAGCTACATTTGATAAGCATATCAAGGAAATGGGATTAGTAGAAATAAGACATTAGTTTCAATTAGTGCAAGTGGGAGTTTGTTGGGGTTTTATGCCCTAATTAAAACCCAAATTCTTTGTAATTTCATTTTGTTGACGCGGTTCTTCGCCAACAGGTAATTAAGAAAATAAGAGAAAAGGATTAGTGCTAGATAATGAACCGAAACAAATGAATAATCTTAAAATGAACTGATGACAAGACTACCTTTTTTAGATGGTTCAAAGGTTAAAATCCTTCTACTCCACCAGCCAATATTATTGCTATATTTCTAGTATTCTTTACAGGGTATTTTGTTACACAATAGAATCCAACCCCTTGCAACTCCCAGGGTCTCCATATTTATAGGAGAGGGCACCTACGATTTGGTAAGGGGGGTCATCCCGTGACCTTCTGACCCATCATGTCACTTCTGTCACATTCATGATTAATTCCTAAAACCTGACAAATGAAGTGTGGTCTAATCAATAGGTAAGGGGGATAATGGGCCGCATGGCCCAACCCAGTCGTGGGTGCCTGAACACGCACGTTCATGATGCGTGTCCAAGAATTCAGGGATATATCAGACACGTGATGTCTGATATATGCATGTTTACATTGCGTGGTTGACTTTATAAAGGGTCACAGCTTCCAACTCCAGCTCGTGCCTCGAGCTGGACGCCTTCTTGATCTGCGGTCTTTATTTTCCTGACTCGGCCCTTAAATAATCTTGGTAAACCTTTGGTTACCTCGAGCTAAAGAGGTAGGACCTGATGACAGCAGCTCTGGCCACGTGGTATCCACGTGGCTGATATAATTAGGCCATATCTCAGCTTGCTAATAGCCCGTGGAAAATCAGGGTGTACATTTGCCCCCCAAGCCTCTGCTCGTGGCACACGACGTCATGTGGGGCCACAGTGGGGGCTTTGAGGCTTCTCCATGGACTCTCCATATTCCACCTATTATGCAGACGCCGAATACGTGGAGCATCGTGGTTGGTGATGGTACGTCTTCCGAGAACCGCATTAAATGGCCTAGCCTATACTCAGCCGTCGCTTCGCCTTTCGAGTGGAGAGCCTCGGTTCCCACATCAGGGCAATCTAATGGCCCTCCTCACATGGCCTTTCACGTATATAAAAGGGGTGGCCACCTTACGCATGGGCCACCCGTTTATTTGAAAATTTTCTAAATTTCCCATCTTCTTCTCTCTTCTCACCCTCAAAAAAACCCTTTTTTTCTCTCGGTTACCGTTCCCAGCATTCCAGAAGATCAGGTGCAAGAGCTCCTTTGAGTTTTTGGTACCAGCCATCCTGTCGAGGCCCCAACCCAGACGACCCCTTCATCTCCCCCACAGCAAAACATTTCGTAAGTTTTCTGACCGTGCATGCTTTAAATTTTCTTTTCACTGTAGCCTAGGTAAATAGTTACTATAGCTGCATGCAATATTCTGCTGGTTTTTGTGAGTATGGAGGGTGTAGGTTTTTATTTTAGGGCATCGATTGTAGAAGAAAACCATTTAGGAGCATGGTTCATAGGGTGCGTTTTCTGGGGAAATCTTCTGGGCAGGATTTTTTTTGGTATGCTTGTTTAAAATATCCAACATTTTGGGTGCAAAACCTAGTAGCTTAGGGGACACGCTTCACAGGCAGTTTGCACTTCTTGCTTACCGAAACTTTCCTTCCAAGGAAAACTTTTATCCTGACCCTCCTGACACACGAATTCCGAGTAATCGGGGATCTGTTGGGAGCATAGGCGCGTGATCATAGATCTGCGTGGTCTCACTCTCCACGGGCTGAGCTTACCTCAGCCCATGCAAAGGAAACACTTCTCTTCAGATTCTTTCTTATGTTTAGGTTGCCCTTTCTAAAATTTCTTCTTTTGTTTGTTAGGCGACCAGATGGGACCCAAGAAGAACGCTCCTAAGAAGACTGCAGGCTGCTCGTCCTCCCAACAATCCAAAGGAAAGGTGGTGATGACAGACTCCCCAATCCCCGTCTTTGGGCCGGCCGTTGAGCAGGAGCTCGAGGTGGCACCTGATGCTTTCTTCGAGGCCAAGAGGATCGTCTCGAAGATCACCGACCAGGGGATAGTGAATAAAATATTCCTTTCCCACAACATCGAACTAGGGAGGGGCGCCCTGATTTCCCGACCTCCCGCAGAAGGTGAACGAAGCTGTGCGCCGCTCGACGAGGAATATGTGGCTTGGAGTGATGAGCACTTTAAGGCTAGGGCCTTCCTCCCGCTGGACCAATACTTCACCGACTTCCTCAACTACGTGAAGTTGGCTCCTTTCCAGCTCCCCCCCCAACTCTTACCATTTGTTGGAGGTCCCCACTCCGACGGACATCTTATATTTTTTCTACCTCAAGGCTAGCCCGGAGCAGTGGGGGCAAGGCGACGGGTTCTACTACCTGACCCGCTTCCCAAACACGGCTGCGGTCATCGAGCTGCCCAGCCACCCCAATGACTTCAAAAAATAGTTCTTTATGTCCAAGGGGTTTCGCAACTGCGAACTTCATTTCTTCAACCGTCCTTGTAAGTACCCTTTATTCTTAGCTCGTAAGTTAAGTATTGATTAGCTCCCCTTTATCATCTGACTTAGAACAATTCTGCAGCCATTTTCGCGAGGACAGACAAGTCTGTGATCCTCGGGAGTCAGTACGAGACACTGGCGGGTCTACCCCCTAGTGAAAAGGACTATCACCAGCTCGTGACAGACGAGACGATGTTGGCATGCAAACTGATCTCTCCAGGCCAGACTTTGGCCCTGAGGAGACCCCGGGGGCTTCCACCAGCTCGCGAGATGAGGCCCATCCTCGAAGAGGAGGCTGCGGGGGAAGGAGAGGATGAGGACGAGGTGCCCCTAATAAGGACGAGGAGGAAGCAGGCGCTGGAGGTCGCCCAAGGAGCGGACGAGGAGAGGATTCGGTCTGGAGCAGCCGCAGGTCCCTCTGGGCAAGGTAATCCTTACATGTTCAAGGGCTTAGATAGGGTCATCGTCGATCCTCGGTTAGCTAGGTTTAATCCCAACCAGCCCGTCCAACGCCATCGAAACGACCTAGCCCTCCACGTAACCCTACTCCAGTATGTCGACCGACTCGTGCTGGATTACGAGAGTAGCCGCCCTAGGGGTACTGTAGTCGTAGACAACACCTTAGCCTTTAGGTCGGCCCTCTTTGAGGAGTATGGGACTAATCTCCAGTCGTGGCCCTCTCTTCGAGAGGGTACTATAGCTCCGGGCCTTAGGCAGTATGTAGAAGAGTCTAGTCCCGAACCAGACTCGGACCCAAAACCTGTTCCAGTTCGCGAATTCATTGTCTTAGATTCCCCCGCAGGAGCTCCGGGGCCGATGGTCGTGACCATAATTTCCTCTTCTAGCTCGGGGGGTAGGATCCCTTTCAATATATATACTTGAGTTCCGCTTTTCCCCCCTTATTTTTGTTGTTCTTGCATAAATGCTTACTTGTATACTAATGTTGTCTTTGTTTTTCCAGAGGAGATGTCTCAGCCCGGGAACAAAGACCTGCGAGCTATGTTCACCAGAGGGAACTCTTCTGCTGGGGCCTCTAGGCCCAAAATAAAGAAGCTCCAGGTGGCGAAGAAAGCCGCTGGGACAACATCCAAGTCCCCTGCAAAGGGGAAAGACCAGACCCCAGCTGCCTAGGCCAAGGTACCTCCACCTCCTGCAGCAGTGGAGAAAATGCCTCCGCCCCCTCCACGAGCTCCTGCCTTTGTTTGGGATATGGAGGCGGAGCCCGTGATTTTGGCAACCAAAGCCCCCGAGGTGTGCATTCCGGTGGACCCTCAGGCCTTGGAGAAAATTCCTGACGTCTTTCGGGGGATGGTGTACGAGACGGCGACCTACACCGTCGACCACTACTACGGCGCCACCGAAAGGGACCTGCGGGCGATCAAAACAAGGAGCCTGGAGAGCATGATGGAGTCTTCACTGGGAATGGCTCTAATGGTAAGCTAGCTTTACATTTTGTACTCTTTGGTTACCATGCATCACACGTTCTTTCCTTTTCTTTCTAAGGCAGTTGCCTCTTTGTTTTGCAGGGTGCCTTGGCTCTTCACCGGAGCATATCTAGGTCCAAGGATCACCTCGAGGACATGAGGGGCGAGCACCAGTCTGTTTTGGCCGCCCAGCAGACTACCTTGGCCGCCCTGAAGACTGCCCAAAAGCAGGAACAAGAGGCTAAGGATGCCTTGGCATCCGTGCGGGTCGAGCTGGACGCGTCCCGTCCCAAGCTGCAAGAGGTCGAGGCTACCAAGGCCGTGCTAGAAGCTGTAACAGCCGAACTCGAGGAGGCCAAGGCTGCCCAGGTCGTGCTAGACTCTGCGAAAACCGAGGCCGCGAAGGCCAAGGCCACATTGGCAATGGAGAACGCAGATTCCAGCTCCGCCATGGAGGACATGCTATACCACTGCTGGGTTTTCAACCCGGATGGCGACTTCTCCTTCCTAGGAGCGGATGTCTGGGAGCCCTTCCTGGAGGGGTTTAAAGCTCGTCTTCAACAAGAGGCACCCTCTGAGACCGGGGAGACCTCCACAGTGGCCGAGCAGGAGGGCGAGACAACGACCTCAACGGAGCAGCCCGGTGGGGCCTACGGCATTTCTTTTTCGAACACTTTTTTTTTGTAACTTTTGTATGAGATTTTTCCACCTCGAGACAATTGGCTTTATCCATTTTTTCTTCTATACACTTCAGTAATAGTCTTGGTTTGTTTTTCTTTTTGTTGGTGCTATGATTGATGCTTTTATACTTTTCTTAGGAAAAACATGTTAACCAATCTTGACCCAACTTCTAAGATAAGTCCTCGTTGCATTTCAGACATTTCATTAAAAACTTAGTTCGCGTTAACTTCTTATTGATATCTCGTGCTTTTTAAGAAAAACAACGATCAATCAATTTGAATTAACTTCTAAGTTTTATGACCTGGTTATGTCCAGGACGTTAGTTTGAAAACTTAGTTCGCGTTAATTTTTATCAATATCTCGTGTTTTTTAAGAAAAATATTGATCAATCAATTTGAATTCACTTCTAGGTTTTATGACCTGGTTATGTCCAGGACATTAGTTTGAAAACTTAATTCGTGTTAATTCTTGACTAATATCTTGTGCTTTTTAAGAAAAACACCGATTAATCAATTTGAATCAACTTCTAAGTTTTGAGCCGACCTGGTTATATCCAGGATAGGACTTAGTTCGCGTTAACCCTTTATCAATATCTCGTGTATTTTAAGAAAAAAATCGATCAATCGATTTGAATCAACTTCTAAGCTTTTAAGGTGACCTGGTTATATCCAGGATAAGACTTAGTTCGCGTTAATCCTTTATCAATATCTCGTGTTTTTTAAGAAAAATATCGATCAATCGATTTGAATCAACTTCTAAGCCTTTAAGGTGACTTGGTTATATCCAGGCACCATATGCCCCCCAAGTAACTAGGAAAGGGTCTTTCGTGGTTACTTGAGATTACACCCGCAAATATACACAATAATAAACAAAGATTTAATTCTCATTGCTTAAAAAAAAAGTGGCCTTTAAGCCTTACAATGGTGCTACTGATAATATTTCTTCAAATGGATGGTGTTCCAAGTTCGTGGGACTGCTTCCCCATTCAGCCGAGCTAATTTGTAAGTTCCTTCCTTAATGACCTCGGTGATTTGATATGGCCCTTCCCAGTTCAGTCCAAATACTCCATCTTTGGGATCCTTACCGGCTAAGAAGACTCTCCTGAGGACCAGGTCACCAATGCTAAAGGCACGTTTTTTGACCTTTGAGTTGAAATAATGAGTGATTTTTTGCTGGTAATGTGTGGGCTGAAGCTGGGAATCTTCTCGTCTTTCATCAATCAGGTCGAGGGATGTGCAAAGTAGTTCATGGTTGCAGTCCTGGTCATATGCCTGGACTCTATGCGAAGATACCTTAATCTCGACAGGGAGGACTGCCTCACTCCCAAAAGTCAGGGAGAAAGGAGTATGACCCGTAAGAGTCTGATGCGAGGTCCGGTATGCCCACAGAACCTGGGGGAGCTATTCTGGCCAGACCCCTTTTGGCTTCGTCTAGTCTCTTCTTAAGGCTTGCCTTTAGCGTCTTATTGACAGCCTTGACCTGGCCATTTGCCTGGGGATAGGCCACGGATGAGAAGCTTTTCACAATTCCGTACCTTTCGCAAAATTCGGTGAAGAGGTCACTGTCGAACTGAGTCCCATTGTCAGATACAATTTTCTTGGGCAGCCCGAATCGGCAGATAATGCTCTTGACCACGAAGTCGAGGACTTTCTTGGAAGTTATTGTTGCCAAAGGTTCTGCCTCAGCCCACTTCGTGAAGTAGTCGATGGCCACCACAGCGTAGCAGACCCCGCTCTTTCCAGTAGGGAGGGCGCCAACCAAGTCGATTCCCCAGACTACAAATGGCCATGGGGACGAGATCATCTTTAGCTTGACTGGGGGAGCTCGGGCAACTATTGCGAATCGCTGGCACTTGTCACATTTCTTGACATATGAGATCGAGTCCTTTGATAGAGTGGGCCAGTAATACCCTTGCCTTAAGACTTTTAGGGCCAAGCTTTGCCCCCCAGTGTGATCCCCACAAAAACCCTCATGCACTTCCTGCAGGATGGCCTTTGCTTCACCTGGCAGAACACATCGTAGGAGAGGTAGGGAATGCTCACGTTAGTACAACACCCCATCTACTATCGTATACCTTGGAGCCTGATACAGTACCTGTCGTGCGTCATTACGCCCCTCGGGTAACTTTCCTTTGGTAAGGTACTCGAGGATGGGGGTCATCCAGGTTGGTCTGGCGTCAATCATCTCGACCTCCGCCCCGACCTCTTCTATACTTGGTTTTTCCAGGAACTCTACAAGTACTAACCCCAAAGCCTCCGTCTCCCCAGAGGTAGCGAGCTTGGCGAGGGCGTATGCGTTAGCGTTTTGCTCTCAAGGTATCTGCTCGATTGAGCCTCGTTCAAACGCGGACAGTTCGACTTTTACCTTGGACAGGTAAGCAGCCATCTTGGCTCCCCGTGCTTGATACTCACCTAGCACCTAGTTTACCATGAGCTGGGAATCGCTGAAGCACTGAACGGATCTAACCTTCAGCTCCTGGGCTATCCTTAGCCCGGCCAGCAAAGCTTCATATTCGGCCTCGTTGTTTGAGGCCTTGAATCCGAATCTCAGCACTGAGTGGAATCTATGCCCTTCTATGGATATCAAAATGATTCCAGCCCCGGAACCGTTCTCATTAGATGAGCCATCCTTGAAGATCTTCCATGACACCTGGGTCGAGGTGACCTGGGGTGACCCTTCCACAGGATCCTCCTTGAATCCTGTGCACTCTGCCACAAAATCGGCCAGGGCCTGACTCTTTATAACATTTCAGGGGGTGTACAAAATCTCAAACTGACTGAGTTTGATGGCCCATTTCAACAGGCATCCCGATGCTTCAGGTTTTTGGAAAACCTGCCTTAAAGGTTGATCGGTCATGACATGTATTGAGTGGGACTGGAAATACGGCCTGAGCTTTCGTGAGGCCGTTATAAGACAGAACGCCAATTTTTCCATCAATGGGTATTGGGATTCGGCCCCGAGAAGTCTCTTGCTGATGTAGTAGACCGACTTCTGAACTCGGTCTTCTTCACGGACCAACACGGCACTAGCTGCATCTTCTGTGACAGCTAGGTAAAGGAAAATAGGCTCTCCTGCCTTTGGTTTGGACAATACGGGTGGCTCGGCCAGATGTGCCTTCAGGTCGAGGAAAGCACTCTCGCACTCCTCTGTCCATTCGAACTTCTTATTTCCTCGGAGTAGATTGTAGAATGGCAGGCACTTGTCGGTGGATTTTGAAATAAACCGATTGAGGGCTGCCACCCTTCCTGTCAGGCCTTGAGCGTCCTTACGTGACCTGGGTGAGGGAAGCTCAAGCAATGATCTGATCTTATCGGGGTTCGCCTCGATTCCTCTAGTGTTGACAATGAAACCCAGGAATTTTCCAGACGCGACCCCGAAAGTGCACTTCTGAGGGATAAGCCTCATGCCATATTCTCTTAGTATCTTGAAGCATTCTTCCAGGTCGGAAACATGGTTATCGGCAGTCTTTGACTTGACCAGCATGTCATCAACGTACACTTCCATGTTCTTCCCGATCTGGTTGGCAAACATTCTATTCACTAATCTCTGGTATGTAGCACCGACGTTCTTCAGTCCGAACGACATGACCTTGTAACAATAGACGTTAGTTGGGGTCATGAAGTTTGTGTGCTCCTGGTTTGCCGGGTTCATGATGATCTGATTATAGCCTGAGTATACGTCCATAAAGGACATGAGCTCGTGCCCCGCTGTGGCGTCCACCAATTGGTCGATCCTTAGCAAGGGAAAGCAATCTTTGGGGCGGGCTTTATTCAGATCAAAGAAGTCGATGCAGGTCCACCATTTCCCATTGGGCTTCGGGACCAGCACAGGATTGGCGACCCAAACCGAAAACTTGGCTTCACGGATAAAGCCACATTTCTTGAGTCGGGCTACTTCTTCTTCTTAGGCCTCAGCCCGAGTTGTTCCTAGGCGCCTCTGTTTCTAGGACTTTGCAGGAACGCGCCTATCCAAATGAAGGGTGTGCATGATGACATTTAGACTGATTCCCACCATGTCCTCGTGTGACCATGCGAACACATCCAGGTTCTCCTGCATAAATTTGATCATCTCCGCCTTCCTCTTGCCACAGAGGTTTTTCCCGAGCTTAACCATCCATGAAGGATTTTGTGGATTGATATTTACTTCCTCGAGCTCTTCGATGGCTTGGAGCTCGAATTTGTCCTCGCCTATTCGGGGGTCAATATCCTCACTTAGGACGATACTTTCCCCCTCGGCGCTCTGAGGTTTTTCAATCTCAGGATTAGTCAAAGGTTCCTGAGATTCCTCTTCTCCACCTTGGACGGCCATTGTTAGCTGCCCGGGTTTCGATTTTCCCTTCATGAAAATGTTGTAGCATTCCCTGGTAGCAAGTTGATCGCCACAGACCGTGCATATCCTTGTGGAAGAAGGGAATTTCAGTGCGAGGTGGCGAGCGGAGGTGATGGCTTCAAAAGCTATAAGTGTAGGTCAACCCAAAATGGCATTGTATGCAGCGGGGCAGTTGATGACCAAGAACTCAAGGAGTTTCGAGACTGTCCGAGGTCCCTCTCCTAAGGTGATCACTAGCTCGATCATCCCTATAGCCGTTGATCCTTCTCCCGAGAAACCATACAGCATCAGGGAGGTCGCCTTCAGCTCGGCGACAGTCAAACCCATCTTCTCCAGCGTGGACCGGAATAGAAGGTTTATCGAGCTCCCATTATCAATCAGCACTCTCCTAACCCTCTGATTAGCGAGCTGCACTGCTACGACCAGAGGGTCGTTATGAGGGAACTAAACGTGGCTAGCATCTTCAGTAAAAATGATTGGTTGCCTTTCCAATCACTTCTGCTTTGGCAGATGCTGCTCAGGGATGAACTCTACTCCATTTTGAGCCTTGAGTTCGTTGACGTACCTTTTTTGGGCACCCCTGCTCGTGCCAGCCAAATGAGGACCTCCAGAGATTGTGGATATCTCTCCTCCTATCACTAGAGGAGGGACGTATTGATCTACCCAAGACCCGGGCTGACTGACTGGGACTTCCGGAGCAGGTCGGCTTGCTGGAACCCTGTTCCGCGCATACTGAGCCAAGGGGCGGCTCTGATGAGAGTCTCGATCTCATCTTTCAGGTGTCTACAATCATCGGTATTGTGGCCAACGTCGTTGTGGAAACGGCAAAACTTAGAGGTGTCTCGCTTCCTCTTCTGGTGCTTTAACAGCTTCGGCTTCTTCCAGGGGAGGCGAGCAGAGTTTGCTAGGAAGATGTTCTCCCTAGAGTGGGTGAGCTTCGTATAAAATTTTTCTACGGACCTATTCTTCTTTGGGCCGTGTTGGTTGCCCTCGCCGTTCCCCTTTCTCTTGCTTCAACCAAACTAGTTATTCTGTGTAACGTTCTGGGTCATTGTCATGACCTCCGTTCCCACCCCAACGGGCTGCTCAGGGACCTAGCTAGTTCCTGCAGTTGAGGCTTGAGCCTCCTCCAAGTTGATCCACCCCTGGGCCCTATTTAGGAATTCATTTACTGAGCTGACTCCCTTCCTTTGTATTTCATTCTAGAGTCCCCCTCCGACGAGGATTCCAGTCCTCAAAGCCATGAGCTTGGAGCTGTCATCTGCGTCTCTGGCCTGAGCAGCGACGTTCGCAAACCTACTCAGGTAAGCCTTCAAAGGCTCGTCGGGTTGTTGCCTCACATTAGCCAGGGAGTCGGCCTTGACGCGGGTAGCCTGGGAGGCTCGGAATGCTCTTTTGAAGTCAACAGAGAAAGTTTTCCAGGAGCTGATTAACTGCTTCTTATTTTGTTTGAACCACTGTCTGCCCGGCCCAGTCAGTGTAGAGGGAAATATCAGACACCTCAGCTCGGGGCCAATGTTGTGAGCCATCATCAGTGTATTGAACATACCCAAATGATCTAACGGATCTCCGTCTCCGTTGAATTTGGACAGGTGCGACATACGGACCAGGCGGGTATGCCGTTGCTACTATGCTGGGGGCGAAGAGCTCAAGCTCGTCCCCCGAATCATATCCGTCTTTTTCTTTCTCCGACAGGAGCTTCCTCATCACCTCCTCCATCTAAGCCAGGCGCTCAAGGGTTTTGTCCTGATCTCCTTGGTTATTCCGGTGTTCTTCAACAGCTCCGGATCCATTGTATACGTTTGGTGGGTTATTGCCCCTCCTATCTTGAGATAGGTTGTTTGGGAAATTCTCGTCGTTACGTACCTCGGACAGGTATCCCCTCGAGCGAGCATGGCTGCCACTTCCTACTGGTTCCCCCTATGAGAGTTAAGGCGATCTCATAGGTCACCCCTTCGGGTGGCTTGAGGAATTTGCGCCGAGCTTAGGCGTTGGCGCAGGTCTCCGCCAGAAAGGTCACTTCGGTGACTTCCGGTCCAGTAGCTCCCGTTAGAGAAGCTTGGAGCCCACCTCTGGGGGTGAGGATCCGGGCTTCCTCTGAGCGCCCTGCCACGATGGGAAGGTCCTGCGGATGATGGGTTTCTCCCGCTGCTCCAATAAGCTGGAATATCCCGGATAAGCTGGGGAGGAGACGGATATCTTATCGGTGAAGGAGGATGTCTGACCGGGGATGCAATCCTGGTTCCGTCAGGGCGGATCAGGTTAGGTGGGGGCCTTTTGGCCCTGCCAACTTGCGGGCCTTGCGCTTGGCGATCTGGACGGGGTGCAGGACGGCTAGCCGTGACGGGCTGTCACTGTGAGCCCTCCCCGAATCTCCTTCTAGAATTCCCTCGAGCCCTCCTGAGCGCGCTCGAGGCTGGCTATTAGCTGGGAGTTGAAGTTTGGACCGAGCAGCTATACTATTGTTCAGTCCTGGGTAATTCTTCGAAGTTTTCCTCTCGGTGGTGCGATGAGGGAGTAGAGTTGGGTGTCGGAGGTCTGGCCCAGCGGCTAGGCCTGGACCGATTACCCCAGCGGGACTTATGAGTCTCGCCTTGCCTCTTTCTGACGTTAGCGTCGGTTGTAAGAGGGGGTAGTCGGGCCAACACCTCCTTAATCTGTTGACTAGCTTTCACCAGCTGACTCCTCAGCTGAGCATTCTCCATCTCTACCGCCGTGTAAAAGTTTGGGTTTGGATTAGGTGGCCGGGGTGCTGAACTTCCAGCGTCATCCTGGCCTATTGGTTGCTTGCCCGGCCACTGCTGAACTTCAAGGTTTTGCTCACCGGAGATGGCGGCATGATGAGCCTCCTGCCCATCATGTTGTTCCGCCTCGTTACCGTGTCTTGATCGAGTGGTCACCATAGTTGGATGTTTGCGATAGCACCAATCTAACTAGCTCTCAATGAAAGCACCAAACTGTTGACGCGGTTCTTCGCCAACAGGTAATTAAGAAAATAAGAGAAATGGATTAGTGCTGGATAATGAACCGAAACAAATGAATAATCTTAAAATGAACTGATGACAAGACTACCTTTTTTAGGTGGTTCAAAGGTTAAAATCCTTCTACTCCACCAGCCAATATTATTGCTATATTTCTGGTATTCTTTATAGGGTATTTCGTTACACAATAGAATCTAACCCCTTGCAACTCTCAGGGTCTCTATATTTATAGGAGAGGGCACCTAAGAGTTGGTAAGGGGGGTCATCCCGTGACCTTCTGACCCATCATGTCACTTCTGTCACATTCATGATTAATTCCTAAAACCTGACAAATGAAGTGTGGTCTAATCAATAGGTAAGGGGGATAATGGGCCGCACAGCCCAACCCAGTCGTGGGTGCCTGAACACACACGTTCATGCGGCATGTCCGAGAATTCATGGATATATCAGACACGTGATGTCTGATATATGCACGCTTACATTGCGTGGTTGACTTTATAAAGGGTCACAGCTTCCAACTCCAGCTCGTGCCTCGAGCTGGACGCCTTCTTGATCTGCGGTCTTTATTTTCCTGACTTGGCCCTTAAATAATCTTGGTAAACCTTTGGTTACCTCGAGCTAAAGAGGTAGGACCTGACGACAGCAGCTCCGGCCACGTGGTATCTACATGGTTGATATAATTAGGTCATATCTCAGCTCGCTAATAGCCCGTGGAAAATCAGGGCGTACACATTTTATTATCAATAAAATAATATAAATCATTTTTTGACTTGGTCAATCACTTTGCTCACATGTTTTATTTTCATGATTATTTGTTTAATATAAATTTCTATTAAATCCTGAGCATATAGCTAATCTTATTTATAGTGACGTAATCACAGTGGAATATAAATATGATTATATGTTCAAAATAAGTTAGTCCTAAGACTAGTCAGTGCACAGGATTTACACTAACTTGCCAATCTACGATATGATCTACTTACACATTATAGTGTTATGTTCTTTCCAGAACATTAGCAAAGTAGATATGATCAAATGTATTTGTTACATCGGACAGAACCAATATTGACAGTTGATAAGATAAGTAAACATACCGTTATTATCTATTCTAGTCATATCATATAGTTGACAATAGGTCAATTCAATCTCAATTCTGAGTGGTTAGTATTCTAATTGATTGTATTATTTGAGTTCTTTGACTTGTTCATTACCAGCTTACCCTACGGACTAGCCCATACTTACATCTTGGGAACTCAGTAGTATAATTGAGTGGGAGTGTTAATCATAGATATGAACATCTGTAGCTTCTGATGAAGAAGTGAAATGATGGTTTCCTTTTAGTTTGGTTCAAGGTGTTAAATGATAGAGATCTCATTTTAGTAATTAAATTAGTTTACTGAAATATCATTTACAAGGAACTAAGTGTTTTAAGGATAAAATAAAATGATGGGTAAAACGATATTTTAGTCCTATCTCATTGTAGACCGTCTATAGAGGATTGAGTGACAATTATGGTTGTAACAATGGATAATTAATAGCGTATCTATATTTGTTATAGAGTGTTCTATGAATTCAAGAGTGCAATTCCGAGTCTATAGTGGAGTCACGAGGAATTAATAAGTTAGTAAATTTATTTGTTAGATTTATGATAACTTATTGGAGCTTGATTTCATAGGCCCATTGTCCCCATTGTACCTTGGATAAAATCATCTAGATAGTCTCAATTAATTGATTTAATTATCAATTAGAATTATCAAAGTTGACCAGGTCAATTTTGGATAGTTTCACATAGTTGTGTAATTTTGAGAAGAAAAGATAAATTATGGCAGATTTATTAATTAAGATAAATTGGTATCTAAATTAATAAATAAGTTTAAATCAAGGTTCAACTTTTGAAATTTTAATTTGATAAAGGATTTAAATAATTATTTAATTAATTAAATCAATAGAAAATAATACAGGCCTTGATTTTAAGTCCAATGGGCATATAATCAAATGGGAAATTTCATGGGCCTCTAGCCCATGATAATTTCGACCTAGGGTTTCAAAATGGCTATTATTTTATTTATTTTTTAATTAAATTAAATGGCCTAATTGAGTCTATAAAAGGAGTGCTTAGAGAGAAGTCAAAACAGAAGTTTGATAAGTCACAAGTCAGATTTTCTGATAGTTTTAGATTCTCTCTAAACACAAGACCTTTTCTAAGCCTCTTTGTTATTTTCTCTTCTTCTCCCTATATCTATCTCATGTGTTGAGAATTTCCCACACTAGTCTAGGTGGTTCTAAGGATACATTGGAAGATTGTGAAAAAAATAGAAGATCGGTTCATTTTCTCGATAATACTCTGCGACAGAAAGGATACAAGAGTTAGAGAAACTGAAGGAGGGACTGTAAGTATTCTATTCTTTGTTTCTCTTTGAATTCAATTTTAGAAACATGTTTTAGGCTATCTCGTATTAATTTGTTTAATATTAGATATACATGAAAATAAATAAAGATCCTGTATAAGCTAATCCAACAAAAACATGATTGGTTTAGAGGTTTTGTCAACTCTCTCCAACCATTATTCAAGCATGTATCTCGAACGACTATTAGGAGGGATATATTTAAGATATATGAGAGTGAGAAGACTAAGACAAAGAAATCCATAAGTGATAATCGTAGTAGAGTTGCAATCACAACTGCATGTGGACATCAAACAATCATAAGAGATGGTATATGGTGGTGACTACACATTATATTGATGATTCTTGGATTAGGTAATATAATAATTTGTTTAGAAAAATTGTGTTTTATGTCTATATTTAATATTATTGTATACTAACTACTTCATATATGCATTCATCTATATTGTAGGTTTATATATGTGTCTGCCCCTCATACTGCTAAACTTCTAGCAAAAGAGTTGATGGAGTGTTTGGTTGAATGGTCTCTTGAATGTAAGTTGTCTACCTTAACTTTAGATAACTGTAGTGTGAATATTTCCATGATGGATCAAATGAAAGGAAAATTGAGAAGTGCTTCTTTACTTATGAAAGGATAATTAGTTCATATGAAATGTAGTGCACATATCTTGAATTTGATTATTCAAGAAGGATTAGGGGCGATTCAAAGTGGCACAGAAACTATTCGTGAGAGTGTAGTTTTTTGGACTGCCACTCCATAAAGAGTTGAAAAGTTTGAAGAGGCCAAGAAAGGACTGTCATGTTCAAGCAACAAAAAGCTAGTGCTTGATTGTAAGACTAGGTGGAATTCCACTTATCTTATGCTTACTAGTGCCATTGTTTATAAAGACGTCTTTTAGTCGTCTAATACACACCGAGAAAAAGTATAAAAAAGAACCTTGTGAGCGTGATTGGCTTTTGGCTAAAGTTATGTGTGAGAAATTGAAGTTGTTTTACAATGTCACTGAGATATTTTCTGGGACCACATATCCTACTGCTACTTTATTTTTCCCTAAGACTTGTGAAATTTGGTTGTTGCTTAGGGAGTGCCTTCGATCTTCATATGGTGAGATTAAGATAATGGCTGCAAATATGATGGAGAAATTGAGCAGTATTGGACTTTCATACATGGGATATTAGACATAGCAACTGTGTTGGATCCAAGATTTAAGATGAAATTGATTGAGTATTACTTTCCTCAAGTTTATGGCGGTGAATATAAAAATGAAGTTGAGAGGATTAGAATGTTGTGCTATGATTTGGTGAAGGAATACAAACCAAATGATGGAAAAGAAAGTCTTGTTGATCCTTTGTTCCATGGTTCTAGAGCTAATGAGGATAATGATGAATGTGTAGATCCTTTGGCTGGTTTGATTGTTAGTTAGTAGTTGTTATCCTAAAAATTGGCATATCTAACATGGCACTAAACTTGGACATGTGGAGCAGACTGGGCAGACCCCCCGGCAGGTTGGTCGGTGTATAGGTATACGACAAGTTACTACTTGACATACTGTCACAGAGGCCCAGCTGGTCAGAGTACACTTGACAGATGAATATCTATCACTGCTTGGTACGCTTTGTAATATCCGTTTTCCCGAAAGGGCAATTTCGTAATTTTCCCACTGTGTGCATCCTTGTTATTTTTTTTTTCTTTTCTTTTCCTTTTATGGATTATTGGATATGTATGACTTCCAATGGAAATAAAATTCCTGGTTTCTCATGTTTGAGTTTATGTGGAATCACAACATGAGAATAATGTCAAGTGAATAAATAATGGCTCGGGTTAAGTTATTTATTTATTTAAAAATTATTATTATTATTATTATGAGCATAATAGTAATAATAATATGCTTGAAATTATTTTATCATATTATGTGTAATTTTTGGTTTGCCATAATATTAAATATTTGAATTTGCAAAAAGACCATAATACCCTTAAGTTTGGGATTGGTTCAAGGGGCATTTTAGATACTTTATTTCTTCTATTATAACATGATTAAATATTCATAAAATTGGTTAAATTTTTTAAATTTAATTAATAATATCAGTTGTGGAACTTAGTCATTTTATTTTATTTTATTTTTAAGAAAAAAAAATAAAGAATACCTTGAAAATAGGATTTACCACTTCAAACGCTAACTTATTTTCTAAACCTATTCTAAAATGTGTTACCATGATAATCTGAAGGAGAAATCGTGGAAATATTGAGGGAAGCAAAGGATTGAAGAGAGAGTGTGTGTTATTATCATTTTTTTTTAAAAAGAGAGGAAATTTTTGAGTTCTTGCACTTGGGAAAAATCTGGGCAGTAATGAACATTGTAGAACCATTCTAGGGGAGGAAATACATATTTTGAGTGTGAGAAATACATTTATAAAGCCTCGGATTGTGATTCACCATTTTTATCCAAGAAAATGCATATTCTTGGATAATTTTGGATTTAAGTGTATTCAAGAGTGTATGGTGTGCGTGGTTGGTGATAAACAAGCTTAGGGGACTCCAAGAATCGGTTTTGACGTGAAGAAATAGGCCGAAATGGTCTAGAGCAAGAAAAACCAATTTTGAGCTCCATTGTTGGCAGTACACCGGCGTTGGAGAAGAAGACTTCAACCAAGGCGGCTGTGGCATGGTTTTTTGTGTGTCTTAGGATCGTTTTGGACTGCTGGAACACGTGTGGGAAGTTTCCAAGTGGTTTGGAACGTTGGGGTAGCCGGAAACAAAAGAAACAACCTTGCCGGCGTCGAAGAAGAGAACAACTCCGGCGAGAATTCTGGCGAACCCGATCTGGGTGTTTATTGAGGTGTTTTGTTTGGTTTTTCAATCTTCAAAATTAGTACATTAATTTTAGAGCATTTTCCAACTGGTTTCATATTTTTTATGATTTTTCTTTGAATTATTATGATTTATTGAAGTTTAAATAAAGATTAATTATGAAAAATATTTTTATTGTTCCGAAAAATATGATTTTATGTTTCAATGATATTTGTATGATTTAGAATGGCTTTTTATGTTTGGATTTAAGTTTTGATCGTATTTGATCATTTTCTTCAATTATTTGCTTTTAAATATGTGATTTAAGAAAATAAATGTGAAAAATTATTTAAAGTATTCTAAAAATTATAAAATTGTTTGTATAAGTTTAAAATGAGATTATAAGGCTCTCTGTAATTTTATTTCGAATTTTTATCATTTATATAATTTTCATGATTTATTTGGATTATTTTATATTTTAAATATGAAAAAATATTAATGCTACTGTTCTGAACCCTATGTAATTTTTGCGTGTTACTGTAGGGTGTAGACACTGATCTGTATAGTTAGATTCTATTTTTAATCAGTTATGAATTTTTTCATTAATTAATTAGTTTTTCTATAAAATTAATTAAGAAAATAGTTATTTTGCCCATAAAATTCTAAAATAATTTTTATAAGTTTATTTTGGATTTTTTAATAGTTCTGTATGTTAGTTTGATTTTTGGGCTTGATTGTGTATTTATTTATATTATTTGGGTTTTATTTAAGAAATTGAGGAAAAATAATTTATAAATGTTCAAAATTATTTTTCTGGTCTTATATGAGAATTTTCTGATTATTTAGGGTTTTGGAAAAATTATTTATTAAATTTTGTTATCATATGATCATTTTTATAAAATTATTGAGTCTTTAATGTAATTGTGATATTAAAGGGTATTTTGGTAATTTTCACATAAAAAGTATTTATATGAATTCATGCGATATGGTAGAAACATCATTGTTTGTGTATGTGATATGATGGTTTGAACCTTTTGTGGAAAATTGTTTTAATTTACGTGTCATGCATGTTAAAATGACATAGTTAAATTATTTCGATAATTAAGGTTTCGAAATAAAACCTTAACGCCTATTTTATTTTTCCTGAATTTTCGCTGTGTAATTGGACGTCTAAGAGCTAGTGGTCATTGAGGTGACGCAGCGAGTGGTTCGAGATACGTTAGCGGAAAACGCACTATTTAAGGTAAGAAGAGTGGACATCTACGCACAGGGTGTACGTTATGCGTGCAACATTGTTTTCTTATTTGTTAGTTATGTAATTATATTTGTGACCTGAATTGTTTCATTAGGTTGACTAGCATGAGGATAGTGGTAGGGATTTTAGTTAGTAGACATGCTTAGATGATAGAGTAGGCGTGCTACTAGATTCTAGCTGCTTGTGTGAGTATAGCACTTGCAGGAATTATCTTGGGTGTGTATAACTCAGGATAATAGGATGCCACCACGGAACTGCCGAGTGTGAGTACAGCGCAGGCAGGGCAATGATGTCTCGAGGGAATGGCCGAGTGTGAGTACAGCGCAGGCAAGGCAGATTACATTTCATGTCTGATCAACATGACTTGTTAGTATTTATGTGTGTGTAGGGGTGTTCATTGGATGACATCCAATGTTTTTAAGCCCATCCGATCCGATCCAATCATCCAATTAGATGTTGGATTTTTGGAACCAATCCGATCCAATCATCTTGAACCAACCGATCCGATCCGATCCAATAGATGATTGGATCGGTTCGGTTCCATCCATTAGATGCATTCATTGGTTATCTGTTGGATCGGATCGGATCCATCTGATCTTTCAAAACCTTTATTTAGGCTGATTTTTAAAAAATATATATATATTATTTCAATTATAAAAACACTAATTACTCATCCAAATAATAAAAATATTTAATTGTAATGATTTAGAAGTTTACAACACAAATCTAATATAAAAGTAAAAACATAAGTCTTAATAATTTGTAGGAATCCAACATAAAATTACAATAATACATCATAATTAAATAAAAAAGTTTAGTACATCAAATATAATATATGTAAACAGTAAATGTAATAAAATATAATATATTTTAACTTTAAAAAATATATATAATATATTTTTTATCTGAATATTAATTGGATGGTATTGGATCATTATTGGATTGGATCGGTCGGTTGGATCCATTGGATTTACATGTCATCCAAGAACCGACCGATCCAATATTGGATTTTTAAAAATGTCATCCGATCCAATCCAATTATGATTGGATATCCAATTTTTAGCAGTCGGTTTACATTGGATCGGTCGGTTTGTTATTGGATCGGATCGTTTCTGCACAGCCCTATGTGTGTGAGTGTAAGTCACATTATGTTAGTGTGATATGGTGTTTATATATCGCACGATGATTATTATGCTTATGATGTTTATTTATGTTTAGTTGAAAGTTTATGTTTTCTGGTTTGGGGAGTTATGTCCTACATAGCTCTTCTTACTGGGCGTTAGCTCACGGGTACTTTGTGTGCAGGTAAAGGCAAAGCAAAGCAGTGAGTGGTGCGGGCTCGAGGCATGGACGGAATATGTTAGAGGCTGGGCTCTAGTTATTTTATGTTTTTAGAAATAAATGTTATGTTTTTAAATTTTCAGACTTGAATGGTTATTTTCTTTATGTTTTTGTTATTAAACCTAGCGTCCAACATTTTTATTTTTAAATAATGAGATCTCATTGTCAGCTTAAATTTTAAATAAATATTATCTCTTAGTGTCTTAAAGTATTTATTGTTTATTATTTTTAAATGGACTCCCTAAGTATCGTCTCAGGAAATCGGGGCGTTACACTCTTGCTAGTAGAGTAACTGGTTGGTATGACGAACAGACATACCTGCTCGGATGAAAGCAGTTACACTCTCCATTAGCACTTCGCAAGAATCACCCAACCACCCGCAAAGAGCGCCTAACAGCCCTGAAGACTCGGTCAAACCTCCTAACAAATAGGACAACACGTGTTATGAAATATATATTTGCCTCAATGGAAATAGTAAGAAAATACAACTCTAGACAATATATTACAAATAAATATTGATTGATTAAACAAAGTGTTACAACTCTATAACTAAAAATACAAATAAATAAGAGAAAGATTAGAAGAAGAGAATAATGAAATACAACTCTAAGCAAAAGATACAAATAAAGTAAAAGTGTTTGTAATAAAAGAAAAGAAAAGATTACAACTCTAAACAAGAAATACAAGTAAATCGAGAAGAAGAATAAGAAGATGAAAACAATAGAATAAAAGAGAATAGCAAGAAACAAAAGATAAACAACTATCACTCACACTACCAAAGTGAAGAGTATTGGGGATCAGCAACTTGAACAAGGTTTGAAACCTTTGTCCAAAAGCTTATTTCCCCCTAACTCAAGCACTAAGGGATCTCTCATAGATTTAGGAAATTATTTCTAGAATAATCAAGCCTCAAGGTGTTTCTAGCCAAGTGCTCTAATGGATAGAAAAGTTGTACCTTTCAAGTGAACAATAGGCTTCTATTTATAGAGTTTAGAGACATCATTTGAATTTCAAATTCCACCAACTCCCATGACTGTTACCATTGATAAATTGGATGTTTATGGAATTAAAATTGAGATTTGGAAGTTATTTGGGTTTTTGAAGCCGTTCAACAAAATTTGGTAAAACTGAAAATTTGGTCAGAAATATACTTGTGGCTGCAGCCAGGGACATCAGTGGCTGCGGCCACTGTTCTCTGTCCCACAGGCTGCCACTGACCATTTTTAGCACATATTTTTGTGCTATTTTTCCAAACGGTTCCAAACCATCCCAATTGATTTTGTAACCCCCAAAATACATTATTGGGGTTAAAATCATATCTCTAACAGCCATTTCACATATGGCTTTTATGAAATTCATCTCAATATTGTGTAACAACAAATTTACACAATAAAGGGTAATATTTGGAAGTTACAAATTTGTAGCTGAATTTGTAACACCAAATATGTTACATATTTGGATATTTCTCATATATCTAAATATTGTAACTCTCTATTATATGTTACAATATGTGACACTCTTTGTCACATTTATTTAATCTAAAACATTATATTATAATATAATATAATTGTACATTATATTATAAAATAATATAACAACAACCACCTGCAAGAAGGAAGGGATATTTCCCCATCAATTATGCTCAGGCGCTACCCTTGGGTGAGAGGAACAGTATAAATGCAAACTCTCTACCACAGTGGAGGGGGAGAAAAAAATCCTACCGACCAGCATTAGGAACATACCGAGTAATTTGGTTCGGTATGTAGCAATGACTCTGTCATATTGTATTATCCTTTACACATAAAAATCCACTTGTAATCCCTTGTGATCTTATGTAAGCCTTCAAAATTAATACAAATATAAAAAGGACGTAGGTCATTACCAATCTTTGCGGCCGAACCTCTATAAATCCTAGTGTTCTCTATTATTTATTGCTCATTGTTATCAGGTTCTTGGCTCATTTATGGTGTATTGATTGTCTAATTGAAAGCTCTCTAATTAATTATTTGACTCCGTGTCAGTTGGCTAAAAAATAAGTCAACATTGTGGTTCTTTCATTGAGAGCCTAAGATAATCACATACGGATTCTATTGCTGCAAGGATGGTATTCTCAACCAGAAGGTCAAGCCAAGAGCCTCCAGAGTCCGAGGCCGAAGTCTCTCGCCAAGTCCAGTCGATAAACAATTTCAATGGGCAGCAAAGTGACCTCTCGCCTAGGAATCCATCTGGTGTTGGGGGGCAAACCGCTGGGTCCACTGCACCAGGGCACGGAGCTGCTGCCTCCACTGGAATCACTCAGGCAAGAACATCAGGTGGAACTGCTGAGGGGGTACCGACCAACAGGGACCCAAAGCTGGAGGTCCTTGACAATATGAGCCCCACATAGATATTGAAGGACTAGACCCTGAAATTGATCAGATGCAAGATTAGCTTGCTTCCATGAACTAGGGACGAGCCACTATGCAGGAGGTCCTTAATGAAGCTTTCGAAAAGCAAAGGAGAGATCTTAAAGAGTGGATGGATCGGCATGCCCAGGAGGTGCAAGCCCATTAGGAAGACATGGACTGCTGTACTTGAGAGGTAGCTGAGTCCATCCACAATTATATGCAGCAGCAGCAAACCGAAGGTATGGGAACTACAGCTGGAACTACTACCCAAAACCAACAACGCCCTCCCGTTTTTGGTTTCGGTGAAGGTGTCATGCATGGGCCAGAGGCTCAACCTCAGAATGGGAATCAGGAGTCACATATCTGGTTTGGGTGCCCAAGCAAAAAATAATGGATGACCCTTACCAGCTGATGAGCAAGTCCTGCCAAGGCGTGGCATAGGGCAGGACCAAGCAGGAAATTTTCGGCAAAGAAGCAGCCATAACAAGAATCCTGGTGCCACAAGACGAGATGGCAACCCCCAAGCTCCAGTACCAAATAGTAATGATCAACCCCATAATTACCAACAACAACCTGTTCGATACAGGCAACATCAAGAGTACTGACCAAGCTCCCGAAGAGATGAGCCAGAGGTTAGTAGCGCGTATATGCCCTATTATGCTGATAGGTATTACCATGATGAAGTAGCAAGCCAAGTTTGCCAAAAGAATAATCAAGGTCAGAGAGGTAACCAGCCCGAAAGACCATTTGTCCCCCAAGGGCAGGATGTCCCAAACAACCAACCACCTCTAGGTGGAGGGTTCCAGGGAGTACCTCCAGTGTCAGGTCAAGCAGACAGCCAGAGCGTCGAGGGTAGACCTTGACCGAATTTTGTTTTCAACTGAAGGGGCCCTTGGGAGGTGAAGACCTTCGAGATGCTCTTGATCGCAGCAGGGAAAATCAAGATTCAAACAACGTAGCTCCGCCAGAGCATGTTCAGGACCAGAGAATGGATGAGGCCCGCAATGCAGCACATCCCCAGGCAGCTGCATACCTTAACATCCAAGCCTAGCTGGATCTGATAACCCGACTGGTAAGGGACTTGACAGCGCCTAAGTTAACGGATATTGAAATGGAAAGGCAAATACGTTCCCCATTTTCAGACCACATCAATCAGCTTCCCATACCTGTCAAATTTAAAATGCCAACGTGGAAATGTATACTGAATTGGAGGATCCAGTATCTCATGGTCATCACTTTGAAATACAAGCTGATTTATAGGGAGTTAGGGATGATGCCAGGTGCAGGATCTTCCCAGCCACCCTATTAGAAATTGCCCAGCAATAGTTTTTTAAGTTATCGCCAAGATCGATTACATCATGGGATGGATTTGTGCACACGTTCTATTCCCAATTCTCCTCAGCAATGCCCCTTCCCACTGAGCTGAATGACCTGGTGGACATAAAACAAAAAGATAATGAACCTTGGAAAGAGTACATTCAATATTTTATGCGGGAAGCCACCAGGGTGAAATCCCTCACTGATGACGGTAAATTAATAACCATCAATTCAGGAATTAAGGTAAAGAGTCTGTTCCAGAGTAGCTTGAAAAGGAAGGTTGCATGTACCACACAGGAGATCCTTGATCGAGCAAAGGTATTTATCAAGCTAGAGGAGGCCAAGAGGAAGGTGGATAATCCAACTCAGGCAGTTGCCGAGCAAGGGAAAACAGATGTTGGAAATACCACTAATCCTATAGAAGGAGCAAAGAATGAGGCTAAGAATGGAAAACACAGTAATGGGAATGGAAATAGCGGTAATGGAACGACAATAAGAAGCCTAAAACCACCGAGCAACCCAAACCATGAGAATATGTTCCAAAATTTACTACTTACTCCATCCTGCTAGAGACCCGGGCTGATGTTTTTAATGCTACACAGCTGTCGTACCGTACAGAAGACCTCCACCGATGAGGAAGGATTTTAATAAACGGGATATGACCAAGTTCTATCGGTTTCACAATAACTATGGTCACGAAACCAATGAATGTAATCACCTGAAGGAGGAAATAGAATTCCTCATTAGACAAAATAATGCACATTTGAAGAGGTATGTACGACCAGCTGCCAACCAACATCCTCAACAACATCCTCAACAATCTCCTCAGCAACAGTCTCAGCAGTAACAGAGCAGTCAACCTATCATTGTTGGTCGGCTGGATATGATCTGCAGCGGGCCGCATTTGGCTGGAAATTCCGGTAAGGCTCGAGAAAGGTACGATTTTTCCCTTAGACTCGAGTAAGAGAAAGATGTATTGGCTGTCCAGGAGCGTACTCCCAACACAACCTCACTAAGAGTGTGAGCCTATCACGTTCAACGAGGAAGACACAAGTCATTTACATCATTCACACAATGATTCTTTGGTGGTAAAAGTACAGATATCTAATATGATCATAGCCCGAACAATGATTGACCATGGATCATCTACTAATATCTTGTTCAAAAGTACCCTAGAAAGGATGAATTTAAGCATCAGAGATCTGGAACCATGTGAGCAGCTACTGTATGGGTTTACAAGGAATGGCATGGCCCCGACTGGAAGCATAATGTTGCCTTTGACACTAGGGACGACACCTAATAACAACACAGTAATGGATTTGTTCATAGTAATAGACATCCATTCTTCGTACAATGCCATGATAGGCCGACTAGCCCTATATGACCTTCGAGCAGTTACTTCAGTCTTCCATCTGCTCGTCAAATTCCTAACTCGGGCAGGTATAGGATGTCTTAAAGGGAACCAACTGGTGGCCAGAGAATGTTATAATTCGTCAGTAAAAAAGGCAGGGAAGATAGCCTGCATCGCACAGCCTGCAGGGCCCAGTCACCAAAAATAGGATGTAGCCCAAAACGGGGGGGGGGGGGGGGGGGGGCATAGACCCTTGTTTTGGGGATATTGATACGGGGGTAGGCCCAGTCGAAGAATTGGAAGAGGTTATGCTTGATCCAAAGAACCCGACCAAGGTAGTCAAAGTAGGGAAATGATGTCCGGGGACATAAAATCCGCTTTGATCCAATTCCTATGGAACAATCAAGATGTATTTTCCTGGTCTCATGATGATATGGTGGGGATCTGACCAACCATTATAAGCCACACCCTCAACATCGATATCGAACAGTTCAAGCCCGTACAGCAGAAAAGGAGGTTACTGGATCCGATGAGGGCAAAGGCATTGAAGGAAGAAGTGGAGAAGCTCTAAAATAATGACCTCATTAGGGAAGCTGTCTACCCAGTATGGGTGTCCAATACCGTATTGGTGCCGAAACCTAATGACAAGTGGAGAGTGTACATAGATTTCATCGATTTAAATAAGGCATGTCCAAAGGAGTGCTTCCCACTTCCGAGAATTGACCAATTGGTGGACACTACAGCTGGCCACGAGATTTTAACCTTTATGGATGCCTATTCAGGATACAACCAAATAAGTATGCATCCAAATGACCAGGAGCACACTAGATTCTGCATGGATGTAGGGCTGTAATGTTACAAAGTTATGTCGTTCGGCCTGAAAAATGCTGGAGCCACATATCAGCGGCTGGTAAATCGTATGTTCAAAGAACAAATAGGAAATGACATGGAGGTGTACGTGGATGATATGTTGGTAAAATCGAAAAAACATGGGGGGCACATTGAGGACTTGGAGGAATGCTTCAACATTATGAGGCAGTATAGAATGAAATTGAACCACTTAAAATGCTCCTTTGGTGTGGGGTCTAGAATTTTTTTTAGGGTTTATAGTAAACTCTCGGGGAATTAAAGCAAACCCCGAAAAGATAAAGGCACTGCTGGACATGCCCTCTCCAACCAAAATAAAGGACATGTAGAGTCTAACAGGACGTATAGCAACACTCAGCAGATTTGTTTCCAAATCCACTGTTAAGTGTATGTCGTTTTTTAATATCCTTAGAGGCACAAAGAAATTTCAATTGACTGAAGAGTGTGAACAAGCCTTCCAAGCTCTAAAGCAGCAGCTGGCACAACCCCCGATCCTCTCAAAACCTTCGGAGGGTGAAGAACTATGCATATACCTGGCAGTAACTTAACACACCATCAGTGCAGTCCTTGTTTTGGGGATATTGATACGGGGGTTGTCCCAGTCGAAGAATTGGAAGAGGTTCTGGTTGATCCAAAGAACCCGACCAAGGTAGTCAAAGTAGGGAAATGATGTCCGGGGACATAAAATCTGCTTTGATCCAGTTCCTATGGAATAATCAAGATGTATTTTCCTGGTCTCATGATGATATGGTGGGGATCTGGCCAACCATTATAAGCCACACCCTCAACATTGATATCGAACAGTTCAAGCCCGTACAGCAGAAAAGGAGGTTACTGGATCCAATGAGGGCAAAGGCATTGAAGGAAGAAGTGGAGAAGCTCTAAAATAATGACCTCATTAGGGAAGCCGTCTACCCAGTATGGGTGTCCAATACCGTATTGGTGCCGAAACCTAATGACAAGTGGAGAGTGTGCATAGATTTCATCGATTTAAATAAGGCATGTCCAAAGGAGTGCTTCCCACTTCCGAGAATTGACCAATTGGTGGACACTACAGCTGGCCACGAGATTTTAACCTTTATGGATGCCTATTCAGGATACAACCAAATAAGTATGCATCCAAATGACCAGGAGCACACCAGCTTCTGCACGGATGTAGGGCTGTACTGTTACAAAGTTATGTCGTTCGGCCTGAAAAATGCTGGAGCCACATATCAGCGGCTGGTAAATCGTATGTTCAAAGAACAAATAGGAAATAACATGGAGGTGTACGTGGACGATATGTTGGTAAAATCGAAAAAACATGGGGGGCACATTGAGGACTTGGAGGAATGCTTCAACATTCTGAGGCAGTATAGAATGAAATTGAACCACTTAAAATGCTCCTTTGGTGTGGGGTCTGGAATTTTTTTTAGGGTTTATAGTAAACTCTCAGGGAATTAAAGCAAACCCCGAAAAGATAAAGGCACTGCTGGACATGCCCTCTCCAACCAAAATAAAGGACATGCAGAGTCTAACAGGACGTATAGCAGCACTCAGCAGATTTGTGTCCAAATCCACTGTTAAGTGTATCGTTTTTTAATATCCTTAGAGGCACAAAGAAATTTCAATTGACTGAAGAGTGTGAACAAGCCTTCCAAGCTCTAAAGCAGCAGCTGGCACAACCCCCGATCCTCTTAAAACCTTTGGAGGGTGAAGAACTATGCATATACGTGGCAGTAACTTAACACACCATCAGTGCAGTCCTGGTCAGAGAAGAAAACAAGATCCAACATCTTGTATACTATGTCATTAAAAGGTTGGTCAAAGTCGAGAACATGTATCCTCTAATTGAAAGATTAACTTACTGCCTGCTCTTGTCATCCAGAAAACTTTGCCCATACTTCCAAGTGCATCCCATATAGGTTCCTACCGACCAACCATTGCACCAAGTCCTGCTAAAACTAGACACCTCTGGTCAGCTACTAAAATGGTCTATAGAGCTCGGGCAATGTGAAATCACTTACTATCCCCAGACAAACATTAAAGGCTAGGCTCTTGCAGATTTTGTAGCTGAATGTACCAGACTGTCAGAAACAGATGAAGAAATGGCCGAGCAATCACCGAAGTCTAGACCACCGAACTGTACGGATGCTCAAAGCACCGACAACCCAACAACCAATACTGTTCATTCCGAGGAAGAACCCGAAGCATGGAAGCTACACATTTACAGTTAAGCTACCGATCAACTGTCAGGGGCAGGTCTAACATTAATCATTCCTGAAGGGCAACACATCCATTGTGCACTTTGTTTTGGATTTAAAGCATCCAATAATGAAGCGGAATATGAAGCATTAATTGGGGGGGTAGAAGCTAGCCAGAGAAGTAAAGGCTGAAGTCCTAGATATATACAGTGATTCATAATTGGTTATCAATCAAATCCTCGGAGAGTATACAACTTGGGGAGAAAATGATGGCCTATCTTAATAAGATCAAAACCTGCTTGCTCATCTTAAGAGGTACAATATCCAATAGATACTAAGAGAGCAGAATGCCACATCAGATGCACTGACCAAACTAGCTAGTAGTGTTGTAATGGACAAGGCAAACCTAGTCCCTATTGAATACCTGATCGAACCAAGTATCAACCTGCCAGCAGTCTTTCTTATAGATAACATTCCATCCTGGATGACCCCAAGAAGGGAAAACAAGAGTAGCACGAGATTCATCTAGAATCTCCCAATTAACCTCAGTGAACATCGGATTCCAAATCCGATCCTTATACCACAATAAATTCATACCTGACACTGTAAAATCCTTAGCTAATCCAACTAAGACTTTCCACTCAATATTTCCTATTTTTGATTCACTTAATCTTCTTTCATTTTGATCTTCTCTGAGATAGTAATCTCAAGAATACAACTGGCCATCCGGCCCACCATAAACTCTACCCTAGTTCTGGTCAGAACCTTTAATCAACATGTTGCATAAGCAATTACTTTTCTCTGTCACTGAGGTGTCATAACCACCTACTAACTGATTCTGATCTACAAGAAGACTCATAACCTTTCCCAAGGTACATATAATATCATGCCCATCCAAGAAAACTCTTGCCTACCGAGGCGTTCCTTGACCTTGGCAAATCCCGGCAGAGAATACACCACAATACCATCGTCCAAGACCATCACAAATCCCATCCAAATCATCTGATTCATAAACACTTGGCATTAAACATATTCTCAAAGCATACTCAGCACTCCCAGTGCTCTTATCTAATATAACAGCAGACTTCTGCATACTCTCTTCCCTGATCTCTAGCTGGTACTAACCAAACCAAACATACACTTTTGAGAATTCCATCTTACTCAATAATTGAACCTTAAGTTCTTACAACCCTGCTGAAACATTCAATACAGTGCCCTAAATCTGATTCCATCCCTGGCACCAAACCAATCACCATTCTATCCTTTTTATGCAAACAAAACCCTGACAAATCCCCTGGAAACACATCCAGAAAGTCATAGACTAATCCAGTCTATCATGATCCCACTGGCACAATCTAAGTGGTATCCACCACACTAGCTAAGAGTTCTATGCATCTCCCTGCAATAAAACTCTAGATCAAAATCAGATATCCTCGGCATACAAAATCTAGGCACATTGCCAACTGTCACAAGGCTTTCTGCTCTCAAGCCCAAGAGTTACTATCATTTCTTTACAATTTAGCATTGCCCCACACTTAACTAACCAATCCAAATCTAGGATCATACTGAAGCCAGTCATAACCAACTTTATCAAAACCACTGATGAGTCCTTTCACAATAATTCACCTCATCTCTTAAATCACCAATACAGTATTCATTCCCATCACAACATAACCATGTGATCTACATAACAACTCCATGTTTCTCTAGATGCAGCAAGCAAAGAACAACATGGCGCTAAAACCAATCAGCATAACTCAAAAATCAGAACTAGAAAATTGACTTGCCACCCCTGAGGAACTAGTCTCAGTCTCAAATTCTGACTGCATCGGAACGAACACTCGAGCTGGAGTAGAGTTGTCCATCCCCTTTTGCTCATCCTCTCTTAGCCTTGGGCAATCCCTTTTTATATGCTCAACCATTCCACATAAGAAACATGTCTTTGGTCGGCACCCCTTCAAATGACGCCTCTTGCACTGAACACATACTGGACGAGTCTTCCAGCATTCATTCTTGCTTGCTCCAATAAGTGGAGATCCCATTACTTGAGCTCCGTGCTCTTTGGCACTCTTCTTCTCATTTCTTATGCTCTCAACAAAAAGAGACTTCTCTACCACCTGAGCGTAGGTGGAGGTTTCACGCGCTGGGGCACCTTTAATGCCCTGAGCTAAACAATCCTCTCATTCGAGCTACATCTATGGGTACCATGTCAAAAGCAAAATTGGCCAACCCATCAAATTTGTTAACATTCTCGGTTACTGTTGCATTTCCCTGAACGAGATTCAGAAACTCATTCGTCTTAGTAGTCTTGGCTGCGTCACAATAATATATTTCATTGAATAGCTGTCTAAATTCTTTCCAATCCATCACAGCTATGCCTCTTGTCTAGGATACCACTTCCCACCACGTCTGGGCATCATCCCGCAATACATATGTCGCGCAGATCACCCTATCGTGACCTACCAGCCCCATACTATCAAGAATGGAACTGATCATGCCCATCCATTGCTCAGCTCTGAATCGATTTAGGCCTCCCTCAAAAACTGGAGGGTAATACTCCTGGAATCTTCCACAGAGAAATTCCCATCTGCTCTCAACCCTAAGCTGAGCCAAAGCTGCTGCCACTCCTGGCAAAATAAAGGAAGAGGTGTTTCCCAACAAATTCTGCTGTTTCTTCAAACACCTGATCTTTTCCTCATGTCTCTGCAATTTTGATTGCAAATCTGTAAACATTGGTTGTAAATTCATAGGAGCAGATGAAAAACTAAATCCCTGGTTGTAATTCCTAGCCTCAGCATAACCTCCACCAGGCCTTATTATCTGCCTTGGATATAAATCTGCTGATTGAATCTGCAGTCAATAACTTGAGCCATTAATCATGATCAGCATATCAAGAGCTTTTCCCACAGGAACAATCTTACCACACCACATTCACAAACCACTTGCAGTGCTAAAACATGCCCATGGCATTTATACATCAATCATAATCCCTGCTCTTCCAACATTCATACCATGCCTCCAACTCTAGCATGCAAATATCACAATTATATATGTTCATGGAGCAAGTAATCATATGATCACATTCATAAATATATATTCACGGAGCATATAATCATATAGTCAAGAGCCAGGCTCTATTGGAATCTCATGCTCCCTAATACAATGTGCAGGTAAAGCATTTACATTCTATTTAAGCAGTTAAGCACATAACTACATAAATAGTTACCATTCCCTGAGTGAAGCTATCTTCACTGACGAGTGTACATGCCCAGCTTGACTTCAGGAAACCATAAATCGTAGCAAGCTCTGATACCAAATTATAATGCCCTAAACTCCAGGGACCGTTACGGTGCGCATTTTAAACAGTGCTAAACTCGCTAACCGAGTCATTTGGCCATAATTGTGTAACTAAGTATGATTAGCGGTTTAGGGATTAAAAATTTTAGATAAGATATAACGTTTCACTAAACTGTTTACTGTATACATTGGGATCCCAGAAATATAATTTAAAGATCTATTACAAGAAAATATTTACAACTAGCCGATCTAAGCGGCAAAACAAGGTTTAACCCTAGTTCCTCTTTCAACCCTCGGTCGTGGCGGTCGAGAACCCGAATATGTACACGTCTTCACCTAAGCTCTCGAACTCAAGGATGGTCTAACTTTATTTTTCCTTTACCTGCACCACATTGCACCTGTGAGCCGAAGGCCAGCAAGAAAACTCAATATGCTCATGAACAGTAATAACATGTCACTGAATCATAATGTGCATGCCTAGTAATAATAGCCTTCATCATATATGAAAGCAGGTGCAAATAAATGATTATGGGGTCCCACATCTGAATAGATGACTAATGAGTCATTCTTTGAGGACCTGCTTCTTGAATACATGACTAATAAGTCAATCTCGGAGTGGGTGACTAAGTAGTCACACCCTGCATAGGTGACTAATGAGTCACACTCTGTATAAATGACTAATGAGTCATACCCCGTATAGGTGACTGATGAGTCACACTCTGTATAGAAGACTAATGAGTCTATCTTTGTGTAGATGACTAATGAGTCCATCTCTGTCTAGGTGACTAATGAGTCACACTATGTATAGAAGACTAATGAGTCTCACTCTGTGTAGATGACTAATGAGTCATACTCTGGAAGTCCCATACCCTCCTAGCCATGTAACATGTAGGTTACCTTAGCCTTTCTGGCCCTAGCCCTGAATAACTAGCCTTTAGACTAGACAAGCGCTTTTTAGTTTTCATCAAACTTGAGGTTTGTTTGGTATTAATGCTCATTTGAGTCATTAAATGCAGATGTCGATCAGATCTAATCTTTTATCGGCTTGTGTCAAAGACGCTAAGACCGTTCTTGACTTATGAGTCAATACCAGGTGACCAGTACTTAGTTCTACTACCGAACTTGACTAATGAGTCACAGCTTCACAGTTAATACTTGCACCATTGCCAATTCTGACTAATGAGTCAATGCCACGCACAAGTAGGCAATGCTTCCAGTCATATATCATATGTCAAATATCTAAATGTAGGGCATTCGATATGCTTACTTAAGAGTTGCTAGCATAATTATGATCATGCACAAACACAGAGACTCAAGCTCTGATCAATCTCATATTTAACATTCATGGGAGGCCCTAATCACATGTTTCTAGTGCATCACATTTAAACACTCGACATGCCTCAATATTAACATGCACAAGTGAACAAGATTTCTAAGCATCCAATATGCTATCAATGTCCACATTTAAACATCCAACATGCATCAAGAATAACCATGCATGTCACATATGGGGTGCATTTTTCTTACCTCTGGCCCAAGCACACGTTACCAATAAATGAGCCACAAGCACGATCCCGATTCCAAGCCTCTAGTGATAACCTATTCACAACCATAAACAGTGGTCCAATGAGTTCAAGTTCTAAAACCAATCCCGAAACCAAGACCTAGCCTCCGAGACATCGTATCATACTAAACCGGGTAGTAGGAACGATCCCAAGGTGTAAGGTTTGAGTTCCCACAGTCAAAACATCAATTTGGCCATAAATGGCCTCAAGCGTCGCGGCCCTACCTCCCAAGCACCGCAGAGCGCCACCTAGCGTCGCGGCCCTAACAGCCCATCAGCAACCTCCACCTTCTTCATCGAGCCTGGGCCCTCCTGGCCTCCTAATCATGGTCTTAACCTTATTAGAAAAATTGGGGCATTACATTTTAGATCTGATTAGGGCGCTGGGGCGCTAGGAGGATACCCTGTTTCTTCAGATTCCTATTTTGGGTGTTTTCAAGGGTTTTTGGCTTGGGGTTTCAATCCCTAGGGCTCGGGATTGAATTTACTCACCGTTTGGGTACAATTCGGGGTCCCGACAGTGAGGTTTAGGTCAAGATCCTTTTATTGTTTATTTCATTAATCGGAGATTGCATTTGGTTATGACCAGGTGACCGCTAAGGGATTAAAGGATCGATCGTTCTCAAGGGTCATTCTTAACGTATTTCTCGCTCGAACCAGAGGTAAAAAAATTGCACCCAATATGTGATGCATGTGATGCACGAGAAACATATGGTTAGGGCATGCCATGAATGTTGAATATGAGATTGATTAGATCTCTGTGTTTGTGCATGATCCTAATTATGCTAGCAATTGTTAAGTAAGCATATTAAATGCCCTACATTTGGATATTTGACATATGATATATGCCTGGTAGCATTGCTTACTTGTGTGTGGCACTGACTTACTAGTCAGAATCGGCAATGGTATCAGAACTGACTGTGACGCTGTGACTTACTAGTCAAGTTCAACAGTAGTACTAAGCACTGGTCATGTGTTATTGACCTAAGAGTCAGGAGCGGCATAAGCGTCAGAACGCAGAGCCGAAAAGATTAGATCTAATCGACATCTGCATTGAATGAATCAACATGAGCATTAATGCCGGACCGACCCCAAGTTTGATGAAAACTAAAAGTGCTTGTCTAGCCTATGGCTAGTCACTCAAAGCCAGAGCCAGAAGGCCCAGGTGACTGTATCGTCACATGGCTAAGGGTATGGAACCCACACTAGTGATTCCTCAGTCACTCATCTAAGGGTGCAAATCCCATGTTAGTGACTTGCTCATCAGGCACTCATATAAGGGTGCAGGTCCCATGTTAGTGACGTGCTCCTCAGTCACTCATTTGATTAGGGCTATAAGCCCCAACATGGTTACCAAAACCTCTAGTGTTAATCACTCATCTTTTAAGGATTGACTTATAGTCATCCTTACAGGAGGGCATGTCCCACAACCATCATTATTTGAACTTATTTGCATGCGTTATTAAGGCTATTATTGTTAGGCATGCACATTATGATCTAATGACATTTTATTACTGTTCATGAGCATATTGAGTTTTCTTGCTGGGCTTCGGCTCACGGGTGCTATGTGGTGCAGGTAAAGGCAAAAGAAAGTTGGATCATCCTTGAGTTGGAGAGCATAGGTGACGATGTGTACATATGTGGCTGCTCAACCACCACGGCCGAGGGTTGAAAGAGGAACTAGGGTTAAAACCTATTTGGCCACTTAGGTCGGCTGGTTGTAAATATTTTCTTATAATTAACCTTTAAATTATATTTTGGGATCCCAATGTATACAGTAAACGTTCTAGTGAAACGTTGTATCTTAACAAAAAAAATTTAACCCTAAACCGCTAATCATACTTAGTTACATGATTATGGCCAAAGGACTCGATTAGCGAGCTTAGCACTGTTTAAAATGCACACCGTAACGGTCCCTGGAGTTTCAGCCAGGGGTTGAGTTTCAACAATCACTGTGATTGTAGTGTGGTAAGATTGTTCCCATGGGGAAAGCTCTTGATATGCTCATCATGTTTAATGGGTCAAGTTATTGCCTATAGATTCAACCAGTAGGTATGTATCCAAGGAAGATAATGAGGCCTGATGGTGGTTATACAGAGGCTGAGAGTTTCAGCCAGGGGTTGAGCTCTTCATCTGCCCCTCAGAATTTCCAGCAGATGCTTATAGATGTGCAATTAAGATTGTAGAGGCAGGAGGAAGAGATCAAGTGTTTGGAGCAACAACGAAACCTGTCGATGAACACCTCTTCCTTTGTTGTGCCAGGAATGACACTAGTTTTGGCTCAGCCTAGGGTTGAGAACAGATGGGAATTTCTTTGTGGAAGATTCCAGGAGTATTACCCCCCAGTCTTTGAGGGAGGCCCAAATCCACTCAGAGCTGAGCAATGGATGGGCATGATCAGTTTCATCATCGACAGTATGGGGGTGGTAGGTCATGATAGGGTGATCTGTGCTACATATGTATTGCGAGATGATGCCCGGACATGGTGGGAAGTAGTATCCCAAACACGAGATACAACTATGATGGACTGGAAAGAATTTAGGCAGCTGTTCAATGAGAGATATTACTGTGATGCAGCCAAGACTACTAAGATGAATGAGTTCCTGAACCTTATTCAGGGAAATGCAATAGTAACCGAGTATGTTAATAAATTTGATGGGTTGGCCAAGTTCGCTGTTGACATGGTACCTACAGATGCAGCTTAAAAGACAATTTTATTCGGGGATTGAATCCTGGAATAGCTCAGGGCATTAGAGTTACCCCAGTGCAGGAAATCTTTACCTATGCTCAGGTGGTAGGCAAGGCTCTTGCTGTTGAGAGCTTAGGAAATCAAATTGAGCAGGAGAGTGTTGGAGTGTATGGAGCTCAAGTAGTGATATATCCATTTGTTAGCTTAAGCAAGAAGAAGGAGTGAAGGACTTATCCAGAATGCACTCGGTGTAAAAGGCATCATCTGGAAGAAAGTCGAGCAAGGGCATGTTTCTTATGTGGAATGTTTGGGCATCGTAAGAAGAATTGCCCAAAGTGAAGGAAAGATGAGCAAAAAGGGATGGACAACTCGACTCCAACTCGAGTGTTCATTCTGAAGGAGTCAGATTCGGAAACTGAGACTGAGGCTGGTTCCTCAGGGATGGTAGGTGAGCTTTCTAGTTTTGATTTTTGTATTGTGCTGATTGGGTTTGGTACTATGTTGTTTCTTTGTTTTATGCATATAGAGAGGCATAAAGATGATATGCAGATTGCATGATTATGTTGTGATGGGAATGTAATACTATATTGGTGATTTAAGAGATGGGTTGGGTTATGATGAAAAAGACTCATCAGTGGTTTTGATAAGGCTGGTTATGACTGGCTTCGGTTTGATCCTGGATATGGATTGGTTAGCCAGGCAATGCTAAATTGCAAGGAAATGATAGTAACTCTAGAGCTTGAGAGTGGGGAAGCCTTGTAGTAGTTGGCACTATGCATGGACTCCGTATGCTTATGACATCTGTATTGAGAGCTAGAGATCTATTGCATGGAGATGTATAGAACTCTTAGCTAGTGTGGTGGATAGCACTTAGATTGTACCTGTGGGATCAGGACAGACTGGATTAGTCTGTGAGTTTCTCGATGTTCTTCCAGGGGATTCGCCAAGGTTACCTTCATATGAAGAGATAGAATGGTGATTTGATTGATATCAGGGATGAAATTAGGTCCAGGGCGCTGTATTGAACGGCTTCAATAGAGTTGTAAGAATTAAAGGTTCAATTATTGGGTAAGATGATATTCTCCAAGGTGGATCTTTGATCTGGTTAGTACCAGTTAGAGATCAGGGAGAGGGATAAACAGAAGACTGTTTGTATCAGATAAGGGCACTGGGAGTGCTGAGTATATTTTGAGGATTTGGTTAATGCCAAGTTGTTTATGAATCAGAAGAACAGAGTATTCAAGGATTGTTTGAATTGGATTTGTGAACGTCTTGATTGACGGTATTAAAGTATATTCTCTATGGAGATTTTCCAAGGTCAAGGAACGCCTTTGTGGGCAGGAGTTTCCATGGACGGGCAGGATATTATGTGTCTTGGGAAAGAGTTCTGAATCTTCTTACAGATCAAAATCAGTTTGCAGGTTGTTATGATACCTCAGTGACATGGAAGAAGGATTGCATATGCATCGTGTTTGTTAAAGGACCTGACCAAGGCTAGGGTAGAGTTTCTGGTGGGCCAGGTGGCCAGCTTTATGTTTAAGATTATCATTTCAGAAGGATTAAAAAGGGAAAAACAATTAAGTGAACCACATATAAGAAAATTGAGTGGAATGTCTTAGCTGAATAAGCTAAGAGTTGTGCAGTGTCAGGAATGGGTTATTATGGTATAAGGATCGGATTTGGAATTTGATGGACATTGAGATTAAATGGGAGATTATGTATGAATCTTATACTACTATCTTATGCTCTTCATCCAGGCATCATGAAGATGTAGCAGAGTTTGGAAGCTTTATATTGATGACCTGGGATGTTGAGGGACATAATGGTATATGTGGCAAAGTTCTTAACCTATTCACAGGTCAAGATAGAGTATCAGAAACCAGTAAGGCTATTGTAGCCTTTGAGTATTCTATAGTGGAAATAAAAAAAACATCGCGATAGGTCTTGCGATGGGGCTGCCCAAGATAGTGGGTTAGCATGATTTGGATTGGGCCGTTATGGACCAGTATTTCAGTGAGTTCATTTCTGTCGGTAAGGACAAGTAACACAGCTGATCAGTATACAGATCTCTATGTAAGGGAGATAATGTGCCTTCATAGAATTCAAGGTCTATCTTATCAGATGAAGACTCTATTATTACTTCCAGGTCTTGAGGAAGGTTGCAGAAGGCCATGGATATATAGATGGAATTTAGTACAGTTAATTATCCTCAGACTGATAATAAATTAGAGAGAGAGTGAGTTATCCAGCTATTGGAAAGGTACCTTATGAGATGAGGTATGATAGAAAATGTTTACCACCTGTTCATTGGAATGAGATGGGTGAGATATTATATCTGGATCCTGAGGTAGTTCAGGGGATCGTTGAGATTATTAGAGGTTAGAGCTTGGATGCTCACTTCTCAGAGTAAATGGAAAAGTTATATTGATTTGAAAAGCAGGAGCATGGAGTTCCAAGTAAAAGATTGTATCTTCCTTAAAATATAACCATGGACAGGGGTGAAGAGATAGGGGCATTTTGAGCCCTAGATTAATATGTTCGCTTGAATCCTGGATAGAATCGGCCATGTTGCCTTTGGATGGGCCTTAGTTTTGGCACTGTCAGTTGTATACATTGTATTTTATATTTCCATGTTGAGGACACGGGTTGGAAGGAAACTCATGAGTTGAGTTATGAGAATCTAGAGATTTAGGCTAAGTTATCCTGAAAGGAATAGCCAGTTTAGATATGAGACAGAAAGAATAAGGTTATGAGGAACAAAGTTATACCTTGAGTCAAGGTAATGTTATAGAGACAGTGAGGTCGAGGGAATGACCTAGGAACTGGAATCAGTTGTGCGGAATTTATATTCTGAACGGTTCAGATAAATTTCAAGGACGAAATTTTTGTAAGGAGGGGATAATTGTAATGCCCCAAATTTCCTAATAAGGTTTAGGACATTGATTAGGAGGCTAGGAAGGCCATAACTGATTTATTATGCCATTAAATAATTATATGCATGTTTATGTGAAATATATTATAATATGATGATAAATGCATGCATATGGGTCTATTTTTAATTATAAGGGCATTTTGGTAATTTGGCCCGTTGAGGGTGAAATTGTGTATTTTCATGTATGTGGGTGAATTATGAATAATACCATATTATATGTGGATTTGTTCGAGCCATTCGGCATGAGACGATCATGGAATGCAAGTTTTTAGTCTGGTCATAACGGGGTTAATTTTGGGACTCGGGGTGAGTCTCAGGGTGATTTGAGGATTAGAACATTGCTGGGAATTAAACGGTAATGGGATATGATTTATTAGCATTTGAGAATATTGGAAGTAACAGGAATTGGAGGGTGTTAGTTATAATCAACGAGATAGGTGGGAAAGGACGGTTTTGCCCTTGGTGGCCTTAAGAGGATTTTAAATGACCTAGGGGCATTTAGGTCTTTTCACCCTAAGGGATATATATTATCCATTAGATGGTTGTGGAAGTGAACCAAAACAAAGCACCTCCTCATCCTTCAACCGATCATCATTTCCTCTCCATTTCTCTTTGGGTTTTTAAGCTTCTTTTGAGGAACCAAGCTAGGGAACCAAGCTTTGATAAGCTAGGGTTGTGTTCCACCATTGAAGAGGATGCTAAGCTGAGATTGAGGTGAGTTTTTGGCCATTAAAACCTTAGTTCTTGCTCTGTTTCATTTGGTTTTCAGTTTGGTTTTTGAGTTGGAAAGTTGAGAATTTGATGGAAGTTTTGGCTAGGGTTACTTGGGTTGTGATGCCTAGAACATATGTAGAGGTTTTTTGGGTTCAATTGGGACATAAAATGAGGTTTGGAAGCTTTTGGCTCGGGTTGGAAATGGTGGAGTCAAAGGGGAGAAGAACCAGTGGATTTCTGTCTGGTTGTAGCGCTACAGCACCCACAAGGGAGTGCTACAACGCTACTCATGGAGTTTCAGATCTACTTAGGGCACTGAGGCGCTAGGAGGGTAGCGCTACAGGGCTACCTTGTTTCTTCAGATTCCTGTTTTGGGTGTTTTTAAGGGTTTTTGGCTCGCGGTTTCAATTCTAAGGCTCGGGATCAAATCTACTCACCGTTTGGGTACAATTCGGGGTCCCGGGAGTGAGGTTTAGGTCAAGACCCTTTTATTGTTTATTTCATTAATCAGAGATTGTATTTGGTTATGACTAGGTGACCGCTAAGGGATTAAATGATCGATCATTCTCAAGGGTTGTTCTTAACGTATTTCTCACTTGAACCAGAGGTAAGAAAATTGCACCCAGTATGTGATGCATGTGATGCACGAGAAACATATGGTTAAGGCATGCCATGAATGTTGACTATGAGATTGATTAAAGCTTGAGTCTCTGTGTTTGTGCATGATCCTAATTATGCTAGCAATTGTTAAGTAAGCATACTGAATGCCCTACATTTGGATATTTGACATATGATATACGCCTGGTAGCATTGCTTACTTGTGCGTGGCACTGACTTGTCAAAATCGGCAATGGTGTCAGAACTGATTGTGAAGCTGTACTTACAAGTCAAGTTCAACAGTAGTACTGAGCACTGGTCATTTTTTATTGACCTAAGAGTTAGGAGTGGCATAAGTTTCATGAACGCGGAGCCGAAAAGATTAGATCTAATCGACATCTGCATTGAATGACTCAACATGAGCATTAATGCCGGACCGACCCCAAGTTTGATGAAAAATAAAAGCGCTTGTCTAGCCTATGGCTAGTCACTCAGAGCCAGGGCCAGAAGGCCCAGGTGACTGTATCGTCGCATGGCTAAGGGTACGGAACCCACACTAGTGACTCCTTAGTCACTCATCTAAGGGTGCAGATCCTATGTTAGTGACTTGCTCATTAGTCACTCATTTAAGGGTGCAAATCCAATGTTAGTGACTTGCTCCTCAGTCAGTCATTTGATTAGGGCTATGAGCCCCAGCATGGTTATTCACAACCTCCAGTGTTAATCACTCATCTGTTTAGGATTGACTTATAGTCATCCTTATAGGAGGGCATGGCCCACAACCATTATTATTTTCACCTGCTTGCATATATGATGAAGGCTATTATTGTTAGGCATGCACATTATGATCTAATGACATGTTATTATTGTTCATGAGCATATTGAGATTTCTTGCTGGGCTTCGGCTCATGTGTTCTATGTGGTGCAGGTAAAGGCAAAAGAAATCTGGAGCATCCTTGAGTTGGAGAGCTTAGGTGACGATGTGTACATATGCAGCTGCTCGACCGCCACGATCGAGGTTTGAAAGATGAACTAGGGCTAAATCCTATTTTGCCGCTTAAGTTGGCTGGTTGTTAATATTTTCTTGTAATTAATCTTTAAATTATATTTTTGGGATCCTAATGTATACAGTAAACGTTCTAGTGAAACGTTGTATCTTAACCAAAAATTTTAACCCTAAACCGCTAATCATATTTAGTTACATGATTATGGCCAAATGACTCGATTAGCGAGTTTAGCACTGTTTAAAATGCACACCGTAATAGTCCCTAGAGTTTAGGGCGTTACAACATATCTTAAAAGGATCATGTAAATGGCTCGTTCCATTTTTGTTTGCTCCACCAAATTTCCTCTAACAATAGTTACAAATAGCCTTCTCAACTTCATCGATTTTTTGCTTCTTGAAATGATTCCAAACAAAGGAAATCAACTTTCTCTTTCCCTTATCATCGTTATCAATATTATCATGGATTTATGAATCATGATTATTTGGAGGTGGGGGAATTGAATCAAGCTCTACAGGTGTAGTTGGTGTTGCTCCTTCTTCCATTTGCCCATATGTTGACGGAGTGTCTTCTAATGGATTTTCAATCTCAGTCATTTTTGCACTACTCATGGACAAAAACACAATAATATGAGAATATAAATGATAATCACATACGCACAAACATTTTGAACATGCAAAAATAAATAAAGATTGCAATAAAACTATTATAATATATACATCACTCTTATTGAAAATAAAAATATATACGAATACTCATTCACACATATTTATATATTATACATACTGATATATATAAAACTAAAATAAATAAATAAAAAAATAAAAATCTAAAAACAACTCAAATATATATTAATATAAATATATTAATGACAACATTATTTTTTACTATATATATACTTAGCCCATGTATATTCCCAATCCTAATCTTTAATCGAATATATATGACACTGTATAAGAAAAGTTGATAAAATGACTATGACTATTGACTATAAATCACAACTTTTCTATGCTATTATATTGTCTTATAATTTATAAATATAATATTACTTTCTGACACATATTTAATCATTCACGCAAAGCTAGTGCTTCAATCTTTTTTGTATTATATGCATAAAAGAAAGTTGAAGCGATCCATCCACTACACACAATAGTCAAATAAGTTTTTACAGCAAAAAGTAAAATAAATCTCATACACATACACATATATATAATATGATATAGAATAAGACATAGTTACCTATAACAAGACAAACTAAACTTCCTACTCAAAAGAGAAATGAGAAAGAAAAAAAAAGACATAAATCATTTTTAGGCATAACATTCATATATCTTCTTCATATGGAGTATTACTATTTACTATAGATCATATATGAGACTAAAGAAAAGATGCTTAAAATATTATAAACTCACATTTTGAATGAATCACTCTTCTACATATTGTGTGGAAGCTTGTGAGAATATAGACACCAAGGAGAAGGAGAACAAAATAAGAGAGAGAGACAATAAGGTTCACTTCAGTCTTTGAATTATAAAAAATTTCATTGAGATTTGATAGGGTGGCTAGCTGTGTGCGACTGTTCATGTTCTAGATACCAATAGGGTTTTTATATTTTAAATTTTTAATAGTATATTTATATAAACTATTAGTATCCCAATATTTAGACTATTAATATCCCTTATATTATATTTAAATAATTATTTCTATCATTCATATATATATAGAAAAACTTATACTAGGTAATAATTATTAAGATTATACATATTATACGTAACGTATACAGACAAACATTTATATTAACACACATATATATAATCGAGCCCAAAACGGGGTAGGGAGTACTGCTCCCGCCCCTGCCCCCGCCCCGACCCCGCCTCGACCCTGACTCGGGGACAAGAAGTCAGCCCCGCCCTCGCCCCCTTTCCCCGCCAAGTCGGGGAATCCCTGCCCCATTAGGGGTGGGTCCTCGTCCCCGCAGTGATTTTGTGCAACACTACCTACCACTCCCATACTGTCGAGGATGGAACTGATCATGCCCATCCATTGCTCAGTCTCTGAATGGATCTAGGCCTCTCTAAAAAACTGGAGGGTAATATTAATAGAATCTTCCACAAAGAAATTCCCACCTGTTCTCAACCCTAGGCTGAGCCAATACTGGTGCCTCTCCTAGCATAGCTAAGGAAGAGGTGTTCCTTGACAGAACTTGTTGTTGTTTTAAAAACCTGATCTCTTCCTCTTGCCTCTGTAATCTTACTTGCATATATGTAAACACATGCTGCAAATTCTAAGGGGTAGGTGAAGGGTTCAAGCTCTGGCTGTAATTTTTAGCTTTGATATAACCACCACTGAGTCCCATTAATTGCCTTGGGTACGTAACCTCTGATTAGTCTGCAATCAATAACTTGATCCATTAAACATGATGAGCACATTCAAAAGCCTTCCCCCATGGGAACAATCACACAACACAACACCACATTCACATACCACTGCGGTACCAAAATACAAGCCTGCAACATTCATGCATCAATCCATAACCCCTAATCTACCAACATACATACCATGCTCTCAACCCCAGCATGCAATTAACACATTCATATAATCACTGAGCAGGTAATCACATAATCATATTAATAGTCCAGGGCTAAGCCCTAACATAATCTCATGCTTCCTAATGAGGTATGCAGGTAAAGCATTTACATTTTATTTAAGCAGTTAGACACATAACCACATAAATAGTTACCATACCCTGAGTGAAGCTTGTCTTTAGTGACGAGTGTACATGCCCAGCTTGTCTACAGGAACCCTTAACCTTGGCTCGCTCTGGTACCAAGTTGTAACGCCCTACTACCCAGGGACTGTTACACTGTGTATTTTAAATCATGCTAAACTCACTAAACAAGTCATTTTTCCATAATCGTGTAACTAAATGTGAGGTTTAGGGTTAAAATTTTTGGTCAAAGATACAAGCGTTTCACTAAAACGTTCATTGTATACATGGGATCCCAAAATACATTTGAAAGGTTAATTACAATAAAAGAGTTACAACCTGCCGACCTAAGCGACAAAATAGGGTTTGACCATAGTTCCTCTTTAAACCCTCTGTCGTGGTGGTCAAGCAACCACATATGTACACATCATCACCTAAGCTCTCCAACTTAAGGATGGTCTAGCTTTCTTTTACCTTTACCTGAATCACATAGCACCCGTGAGCTGAGGCTTAGAAGGAAAACTTAAACATGCTCATAAGTAGTTAATAACATGTCACCAAATCACAATAAGCATGCCTATCGGTAATAACCTTTTTCATGCATGCATGCAAGTACAAAAAAATGATTATGGGATCATTCTGGGGCTTGCAGCCCTAATCAGATGACCATGGGGTCATCATGGGGTTTTTTTTTCCCTGAATAGATGACCATGGAGTCATCCTGGGGTCCTGTGCCCTGAATAGATGACCATGGAGTTAACCTGGGGTCCCTTGCCCTAATAGATGACTGTGGAGTCAACCTGGGGTCCTGTGCCCTGGATGGATTACCATGGGGTCAACCTGGGATTTTATGCCCTGAATAGATGACCATGGGGTCAACATGGGGTCCTGTGCCCTAGCCATGTGACCATCAAGTCACTCTGGGCCTTTTAGCCATGGCTCTGAGTAACTAGCCATGAAACTAGTCAAGCACTTTAGTTTTCTTTGACCATAGGGTCGGACAAGCGTATAATGCTCTATTGATTAGATCTAATCATATCGACCAATGCTCGATACGCTATTGCCGCTCTTGACTAATAAGCCAGTGTTTTACGACCAACGCTCATCGTTATTGCTGTTCTTGACTAATAAGTCAGTGCTTCCTCAATGAGCTAATGCAAACAAGCATATATCATATATGAAATATCAATATATAAAGCACTCAACATGCTTAATCAACAATCACAACCATAATCATAATCATGCATATTTACAGAGACTCAAGCTCTAATCAATTCCATATTCAACATCCATGCCATGCCATAATCACATGCATCACATACTAGGTGTAGTTTTCTACTTTTGGTCCAAGCACATGTTACCAATAAACGACCCTCACCCTGATTCTGAACCCCTAGAAATCACCTAGCGACAACCATAATATAGAATCCCATAACAAACGAGTAAATAAATACTTCTGGACCGAATCCTTGCCTCCGGGATGTCGAATCCTACCAAACGAGGTAGTAGGATCGATCCCGAGCCCTTAGGTTTAAGTTCCCACGACTAAAAACCCAACATGGCAAAAACTACATAGGGGGGCCGCGACTTGGCCCCGGGGGTCGCATCGCGCTTCCCAGACAGATAGGCCTCTGTCTGGGCTTCGGGGAGCGGGCCGCAACTTGCCCGCTAGAGTCGCGGCATGCCCCCAAGCAGAACCCTCCAGGTTCTAGTTTCACACAAGTCACGGCTTCCAAGAACAAGGTCGCGACCCAACCTCGAACCCATCCATTTTTTTTTTCATTTTTTCCCATTTAAAATCCTCCGAAAACCTGTCGAAACATATTCAAATCCAAAACAAAAAAAAAAGTTCCCAAACATCCCAATTGCCAAAAACCATCAAAAACTAAACTTTAAACAACTCAAAAACTCATCAAAGCATAAAATCCAATCAAAGCTTAAAAACTTGAAAACTCAAAACATAACACTTGGATTACCTTTGATTGAGTCGTTCCCCAATTAAATCCTCCTACTAATAAGATTTTAATCTTCCCTAGAATCGTTATGACTCTAACCTTGCTTGAACCTGAGTCCTCAAACTCGAGTTTCCTTTGAAAATGATAATGGCGTAAAAAAGAGAACGAGAGAGAGAGAGAGAGGGAGAGAACGTATAGCACATTATTTTTATGTTTCTAACATGTTACTTCGAGCTTAAGTAACCTCAAGCAAATCCTAATGCTCGGGGTCCCAAAAACACCCCTCGGGGTAAGATAGTCAAAATTCCCAGAATTCTCTCCTGATCTCACTAACTCCCAATATATCATCAAATAATCATTCCCATTACCCAATATCCCGATAATGTGCTAAATACCCAATATACCCATTGACTCACTCCGAGTCAAGTATGGGTCCCATTGTGACTTTCCCATTAGCTTACTCCCTAGGATTCTCTCATTCCGAGTAACCCAAACATATCCACATAGTAATGTAGTACCAGACACATACCACATATATGCATAATATACTCATAACGGGTCAAATTACAAAAATTGCCCTTTTAAACAGAAATGGGCCCACATTCATACTTAATACACCTAAACAAGCATATCAAGTCATATTATAATATAGCTCACATAATCACACAATGATGCACATAATCACATAATTCCATAATTTGCCATCCTGGCCCCCTAACCAAGGCCCTAAGACTTATTAGGAAATTTGGGACGTTACATCAGCGCCCTATGATATGGGACTAATGAGTCACCCTGGGGCCCCTTGCCATATCCTCTATATAACCAGCCTTGGAGCTGGCCCAGCATACCTGGCGCTGAGTTTTCGATGACCAATGGGTCGGTCAAGCATATGTCACGCTTCTGATTAGGCATAACCATATCGACCAGCGCTAAGCGCGTTATCGCCGCCCTTGGCTTATAAGTCAATGCTTTTTGACCAGTGCTCAATAGTTTTGCCATTCTTGACTTGTAAGTCAATGCTTTCGACTGACACTCAGTGTGTTAATGTCGTTCTTGACTCATAAGTCAAGTCCGGGACCTAGCCCTAGGATATGGGACTAATAAGTCACCGCGGGGCCCATTGCCATATCCTCTATATAACTAGTCTTGGAACTGGCCCAGCGTACCTGGCCCTTTAGTTTTCCACGACCAATAGGTCGGACAAGCGTATGATGCGCTCCTGGTTAGGCTAACCAAAACAACCAATGCTCAGTGCGCTATTTCCCCCCTTGAATTATAAGTCAATGCTTTTCGACTAGCACTCAGCACACTATGGGCGTCCTTGACTCATAAGTCAAGCATTTCTCAATTAGATAATGCAGAAAAGCATATATCATATATTAAATATCCAAACACAAAACATTCAACATGCTTAATCAACAATGACAAGCATAATCATAATCATGCACATTCTTAGGCGTTCATGCCCTATTCATATTTCTGTTTAACAATTCTGGCCAAGCAATAATCACATGTATCATATACTGGGTGCAGTTTTCTTACCTTTGGTCCCTGCACAGGTTACGAATGAATGACCCTCGAGCACGATTCCTGTTTCGAGCCCCTAGCGATAACCAGTCACAAAAAAGTATAAAATCCCATCAATAATGAGCATATAAAGGCTTTCGGACAGAGTCCTAGCCTCTGGGACGTCGAATTCTACTAAACTGCATAGTAGGATCAATCTCGAGCCCTTAGGTTTGAGTTGTCGCACTCAAAACCTTCCCAAGGCCCTAAAATCCCTTAACCACCACGGCCCACCCAAGTCAGAGGCCCCAACCTCTCCTCTCACTGAACACGCGCCGCGCCGCGACCTCGCATCAAGAAATTGCCAAACTTTTGGGTTCATGAGGGTCGCGATGCCTCAAGAACAGGGCCGCAGCGTGACCCCGCAAACCTAGATTTCTCATATCCAAATCCTCCCAAAACTCACCCCAAACCGTACCAAACCAAAAATTCAATCTCACAACATCCCTAGGATGTCCCAGGAAACAAAACCCACCATTCAAATGGATCAAAAACTCACTGAACCATAAAATCCAAATCAAAACCCAAGAAACTTCAGGAAACTGCAACTTAGAAACTTAAACTTTGATTACCTCAGATTATGTTGTTTTCCAGCTAAATCCCTTGGCTATAAAGCTTATAATCTTCCCTATAATTGTTATGACTCTAACCTTTCTTGAAGTCGAGCCCTAATACTCAAGTTTCCTTCAGGAATACTAATGAGCTGAAATGAGAGAATGAGGGAGAAAACGAGAGAGTTTTCTAAGTTTCAAAGTTATGAGAGGTTACTTCGAGTTCAAGTAACCTTAAGCAAATCCCAAGGCTCGGGGTACCCAAAAATGTCCCTAAGGGTAAAATAGTCAAAATCCCCATAACTCCCTCCAAATCTCACTAACTCCCAATATACCCTCAAATATCCATTCTCCTTACCCAATATCTCAGTAATGTAATACCCCTTGACTCACCCTGAGTCAAGTATTGGTCTTGTTGTGACTTTCCCACTAGTTTGCTTCCTAGGATTGTCTCGTACCGAGTAACCCAAATATATCTATATAATGATGTGGTCCCACACATATATATCACATGTATGCCAAATATACTCATAACAAGCCAAGTTACAAAAAATTGCCCTTTTAACTAGAAACAGGCTCACATGCATATTTAATACACCTAAGAATGCATATCAAGTCATATTATAATATAACTAACATAATCATATAATGATACAGATATATATCACATAAACACATAATTTCCATAGTTTTCCATCCTAGCCCCCTAATCAAGGCCCTAAGCCTTATTAGGTAATTTGAGACGTTACAGCAATATCGTGTTGAGCGCTGGTCGAAATGGTTAGGCCTAATCAGGAGTGCATCATACGCTTGTCCGACACAATGGTCGTGGAAAATCAAAGTACCAGATACGCTGGGCCAGCTCCAAGGCTAGTTATATAGAGGATAAGGCATGGGCCCCGGGGTGAATCATTAGACCCATATCCTAGGGCGCTGGGCCCCAGTATGACTTATTAATCATTTATTTAGGGCAGCGGGCCCCGCTATGACTCGATAGTCATTTATTTGTAATTGTATGCATGGATGAGTAGGTCATTACTGCTAGGCATGCTAAATATTCATCTGGAATATGTAATTACTGATCATGCATATGCTTAATTTTTCTTGCTGAACCTCGGCTCACAGATGCTATGTGGTCTAGAACATGGAAATGGTGCCTATCACACAATAAGCGTTAAAAAAAATATCCGTCTAAAGGTGAGATTTAATGAAATGGTAGAAAACAGAATTCCCAAAAGAAGAAAGACCCCAAATTAACTTGTCTTCCCTAGCAAGATTAATAAAAGGAATAGACAACATAACTTGAACAAGATTAGAAGATAATAGACTCCTTAATTTAGAAATGTCCCAAGAACCATTAGAAGTTAAGGAAAATGATGCTTTGTCCAAAGGAGGAGACCCAGGCGAATTATAAGATATGTACCTAAAATTTTGGGATCCAATAGTCCTAGAAGGTATGGGCAGAGTTACAATTGCCAACTTTCCAAATCAACCTTCTTTTGAATTAGCAAACTTTCCCAAGTATAAGATTGAAATTGACCAGTTTAGCATTTAAAAAGTCACCACAAGAAAATTAGCAAGCTTTTAGTAATTGACTAAGAAAAGAGTTTGGATTAGTAAAGATATGCCAAACTTGCTTAGCTAGCATAACTTGATTAAAATGGACAAAAAAAAAAAAAAAACCTAAACCTCCAAAAAATTGAGACTGCCAGAGATAATGCCATTTTCTCCAATATGTTACGGATTTTCTACATGCAAGTAGACGTGTTCGTTTAACAAGTAATATAATGTAAGAAAGGTCGAACCCACAATGACTGTTATCAAGCAACAATCATTAATCCTAATATTCTATTTGGTTAACAATAATTTGATTATAAGAATTAAGTGAAACAATTGAAATAAGAACTTAATTGCAGGAATATAAAATAGCAAAAGAAATAGAATTCAATAATTGAATGAACTAGGGAAATTAACTTCATCTACCACTAACTTTATATTTCAGTAACACAAATTATACTATTCAATTCTCTCTCGTGATAGCAGGTCAACAAAAGTAACTTATATTCTTACTAGGATATACAAGTCTCAACCTTATATAAATTTTCTACATCTCTGTGATAAATGAACATAAGACATGCATTAAGTAAGACAACCCTGAAGCTACACAGACCAAATAGGTATTCTCGTCCTATAATGAAATCTATGTCTATTCAATTACAGCATAATCAATTCTCACTTATCAGATTTTGAATCAAAATCATATAAATCATGTAATAGATAGCCAGTCAATCACAAGTATTAAGCATAAATTCAAATAGATCACAAGATATAATAGAAATCATAAAACTTGCATTAATTCAAAATAAAGTTTCAAGAGAATCCATTAACACCCTACAAAAAGAGTTTAGTTCATGACATAATTCATAATAACCATAGAAGAATTAAAAAGCATCCAAAATACAGAAATTAAAAGTAGAAAAGAAGAAAAACTATGATAAGTTCTTTGATTCTACTTGCAATCCTCCACTATGTGCTTCTATCCGTCTCCTAGGGTTAGTCGTCTGCTAAAAAACGTCATTAAGAAAGCTTTTATAGTCCCTAATTAATTATGTGTGAAATGACAAAATTGCCCTTGAAAAATACCCTAAATTTTGCTTTCGTACGGATTGGTGTTGCGGCTCCATCTTGTAGAGCCGCAGCTCTAATTCCCATTTTAATAGAGCCTCAGCTCTGTCTCCTTGGCGCCTCAGCACTAATTCTGGCTGGTTCTTTTTTTCTTCTCTGTAACTCTTAGGGCCGCGACTCTACACCATAGAGTTGCGGCTCTAATTCCAATTTTTCACCAAATCATTTGACCCCCGGTTTCGTCCAGTTTCCATTCTTTAGCCCGTTTAACACCATTTTTTTCAAGAATTAAGCGTTTTCCCTCCAATTGCAAGTTATTTCCTTAATAACCACAGTCAATCCTAAAAACACAATAAACACCTGCATAATATCACACAAAACCAAATAAAAGATTAAAATTTCATCTTAAAACACGCCATAAACACATACCAAAACTAATCCTAACACAATACAATTTAAACTTAGAACCTAAAGTTCCCCACTAGAAACGAGCCATAACAAACTCAACCTTTTGACATAAAGCAACAAGAAGCCTAAAACAAGTCGTGGTAAAAGAAGGAATCACTACAACAAAAAAGGCCATTTGCGTCAGTTTAGCACTGCCACAGTTGAGTTTTTGTGTCAGTGTACTATGTGACGCAAACCAGAGTGTCATTTACGTCAGTGGGGCACTGCCAAAAATGCCAATTTGTGGCAGTGCCCCACTGACGCAAATGACACTCTGGTTTGTGTCAGTGGGGCACTGCCACAAATGTTAAAAACGAGTATTTTTTGCGTCAGTTGGGCACTGTCACATAAAGTATTAACCAGGGAAGTTGCAAATGTTTATGCCAATTTCCCTGGCCTGTTTTGATAAAAATAATCAGCAGTAGAAACAGAAAAAACAGCAGCAGAAACAGAAAAACAACAGTATGAATAGAAAAACAACAATATAAGTTTTTATAAACATTTATCTAGAGTTAACATTTGTGATCAAAACTATAAAAGTAATTCAAATATCAAAGTTAATATATGTACTCTTGTGTTCTAAATTTCTAAGTGTCAAACCTACTTAAACTAAAATTTCCTCACCCACTTGCTCATTTGCTAATTGAGATACACCATAATTGATTCAGTCCACTCATCCTGTATCGCCTTGATTTCGTCAGCCGAATATGGACTCGTATTCGTAAACTAATTAGAAAATATTTAAAATAATAAGGTACAAATAATCATCCAAATAAAATCATGAACGATAGTTTAAATGAAAATTAAAAAGCAAAACAATACCTCATTTTTCAAGTAGGCCTTCGGTCTAGGCTGTGAAATCAAGTCTCTAGCAAATTTCATAATGTAAAAGCCACACTCGGTTGGCCCAGTCTGGTTTCGACACTATTACAACATAGTTATCCAAAGTTAAGTATTATATTTAGTAAGTTATTATAATAGAAATATGTCAAAAAGTTGAATACGATAATTAATATAATTTACTTACCTTAGGAACACAACCTTTTAGATTGATTGACTCTTTTAGTCTTCGGTGTGTATCATATTGATCCAACGCCCTGCACACAATATTAATATTTACCCATATATGAGTTTGACATAAAATCATAAATTAATTAAGTAAAATGAAAAACTTACATGATAATTATCTCCTTGATTTCCGGACGGAAATGTGAGTTTACAGGATCCAAAAAAGCTACCGAATGACTGTGGGGCTGAATTAATACTAACATCTAATGAAAGCTGCAATAAAAAACATTGTGTAAGATATTTATCAATAAACAAAATATATGAATATAAAATTATATTAATTATACATTAAGGTTTAAAATATTACCTCTAATATAAAATCCTCCAAAGCTTGATCTCACCAACAAAGTTGTCAACAAAATACCGACTCAAATATAACAATATACAAAAAAATAATAAAAAAGTTAACAAAATATAAAGAAAAATATCATAAAGCTATATTGTAACTAAATAAACAATAAAATGCTTAAAGAAAATAAATAATTTGTTATATGTACACATTTGTTTACTTAAACCCGAAATAATTTTTTTTTTTTTTTAAAAAGTTAACAACTCACATAAATAAAAATTTATTATAAATATCCTAACTAAATCAATAATAAAATATAACTTTAAAAAACAAACAATTTTAATATATACCTATTTAACCAATTAAACCCAAAATTTAAAAATAATTTTAAAAAGTTAACAAAATATAAACAAAAATTTACTAATAATAATCAAACTAAACATTTAATAAAATGAAACTTATACAAAATATATATATTAATCTATATATATACTCATTTACATAGTAAATTCGAAATTTAATTAAAATTAAAAAAAAAGTTAATAAAACTATCTAAAAATTAAAAATCCGAAATATAGACAATTTATAAAAAAAAAAAAATTCACAAAAATTATATTTAAATCATAAAAATTAATAAAATTACACTTACTTGTGGTAATTGTGCAATGTGGGTTTTTGATGTAGAAAACCCCAAAAATCCAATAAAGATTATGGGTTTTCAAATTATATATTCAAAAATCAATAATAAATATCCTATTTAACTTATTTAACCAATTAAACCCAAAATTTAAAAATTATTTTAAAAAGTTAACAAAATATAAACAAAAATTTACTAATAATAATCAAACTAAACATTTAATAAAATGAAACTTATACAAAATATATATATTAATCTATATATATACTCATTTACATAGTAAATTCGAAATTTAATTAAATTTAAAAAAAAAAGTTAATAAAACTATCTAAAAATTAAAAATCCGAAATATAGTCAATTTATAAAAAAAAATCACAAAAATTATATTTAAATCATAAAAATTAATAAAATTACACTTACTTGTGGTAATTGTGCAATGTGGGTTCTTGATGTAGAAAACCTCAAAAATCCAATAAAGATTATGGGTTTTCAAATTATATTTTCAAAAAACAAAATCTATACAAAAAAAATCCAAAAAAACACTATATATAAGTTTCATAAACATATATAAATCATTATTTTAACATTAAAATTGAAAAAAAAAAAGGCTGAAAACGTACCTAAATGGGGAGAACCTCGGTTGGGCGCCGCTGGTTTGGGAGGAAAACGGTCTGAAATTATGGTATGAGTGAAACGAGGCTTGGCTGGGACGATGAGGGTTTTATTATGGGAGACCCAGTTGCGTCAGTGGCCCACCGACGGTAACGGGCGTTTGCGTCAGTGGGGCACTGACGCAAATGGCAAAGTAAAATGCACGTTTTACTTTGACGCAAACTCTCGTTACCGTCAGTGGGCCACTGACGCCGTTAACGACCCGTTTGCGTCAGTGCTCCACTGACACAAACAGTTCAATTAAACAGCGTCAGTGTAAGTTATGACGCAATTGTGCCCTCATTTGTGGCAGTGTCCAACTGCCACAAATGCTAATTCTTGGTCAACAGCGTCAGTCAACTGCGTTCACTGACGCGTTTGACTGACACAATTGTCCTTTTTTGTAGTAGTGAATAGTTTGAACAGCTTTTTGTAAAACTTCTTTACCAACACTAAAGAAACATAGACTATACTAAAAGGTAAGAAAAGATAGAACTTTATCCTTAACTAATGGAAGAGAAAACACATTTTTCATACCTATTAAAATAGGATTCAAACATCTTGTTTCATATGCAATAGATTATTTGAATCAAGATTTGAGCACCTTAAATTATCCATAATTTTTTGAAAAATTGTGAGAGTTCCCCTATAATATTTAGTCACTCTTATACTAAAGTTGATATTTATTTTTAAAGTTACTAAATTTGAAGGGCCCCACTTGGCAAACATTTTGATTTTTTTATAGCTAAAAACATAAAATAAGTAAAAGCTATGACTTATTTTTGTATGTTTGGATAACTATTATATAAATATATTTTTTCAATGAAAAAATTTCTTTTTAAAGTGTTCAGATATCAATAAAATAATAATAAGAAAACTAGAAATAATAAAATTATTCTAATCTAGAATAATTTCTCAGAAAGATCCCTTTTGACAAAAGTTAGAAATTCTAGCTTCTTAAAGTGGTATTTTTTTTTTAAAAAAAAACTTTTTATTTTTTATCCAAACACTCTCAAAATTGCTTCTTTAATTCTAGAAACTAAATGCAGCTTAAAAAAAAATAAGCCCAACAGGACTATTATAAATTATATTTTTATTCAAGATGGTCTTAATGTGTATAATTGCTTCTAAAATATTTTTGCTTAGATGGAAGATATAGAAATTTGGGAGAACCAATTTATAATAGCTTCACGTAACGTTAGTTTCCAAAAGCGGTGAGTGTTGAGAAGATAGGGAAAGACAAATTAGGCATGCCGTAGAAGAGATGATCATCTTTCCACAGGACCACAAGATAATTAATTTATAATAAAAACAGGTCCAATGTCCACTTCTCTAAGATCTATTATAATTTGACCCCATAAACATATTATAACTATATTTTAGTATTTTTATTTTTTGGTTCTACATTTTTTTTTAAGAAAAGACCATATAAGCAACATGTAGTACAATTACATTTGATTTTTAAAAAAAAATTAGTCCTTCAAACTTTTATAGTACACATATTTGGCAATAATCTAAACTGCATTGCCGACAATTTTTAATCATAGACAGCATGTGTTATTTATTTCATTTTTTAAAAGAAAATATGCAACATGTGTTATTTATAATTTTATATTTTTTTTTTTATGTTTTGCTTAAATACTCATTTATAATATTGTGGTTTCAATAATATAAGATTATACCCTAAAAATTTATCAAATAGTACAAAATACCCTCTCAAGCTTCTGTTTGGTCAAAATTAATTTTAATAAGACAATAATACATTTTATTTATTTACTTGATTTTCTTAAAATTTCAAACATTTAAAAAAATCTTTAAAAAATCATTTATTTGAATAAAACATTAGTATATATATATTTTTTAAATATTACTCCACTTTTTGATATTGAATTATATTTTAAAAAATTAATTATTTTAAAATAAACTTTTTTAAAAAATATTTTAACAAATTATTTTTTTAAACAGTTTTATAGTAAAAATTTATTTCAAAAAGAAAAACAATATTTTGTTATATCTACATAAGCTTTTTAAAGATTTTTATAGAAATTTTCAAAATTAAAAAATAATTTACTTTTGACCAAAAATTTGTTTAATGAGGTATTTTATAATATTTGGCAAAACATATGAGAGTAAAATGATATACCCTTCCTTCAAAAAAGAAAAAGAAAAAAAATGATATATACCATATTTATAACACATGGGCTTGTTGTTTAATTGAGACACAAACCCAATTAAGTGATATGAAATACTTTTAGTTAAGTATTTGCATAAATACCACTTTCAGTGATTTGAGTCTAAATCTGTAGAAGCCCAATATTGCACATTTGACACTTTATAGGACAATAAGATAGCCCAAATTAAAGTAATATTTAAAGTTCACCATGCAAGCAATAATATGTCAATCCAAAGAAAGTCATAATGTAGACTAGTTTATGTTGTGTATTATTTTGAGAGTACAATTAAGAAATTGTCATGTGTCCAAAGACTAAATGCAATGTTGTGATTGATATCTTGTGATGGACCTACTTAGATGTATATATGAGCCACGGTTATTATGCTTTATATATATACATGCATTATTAAATGATTGTGAGTACTTGTTGTTGTGTTTGTTCATTTTAGCATCTAGTGTATCTACAAATGTTTAGTATAACGACACAAACTTTGAGAGTTGGAAAGGAGTATGTTATGATCATACTGGGACTGGGGTGAATCAAAGAGCTACATTAGAGAAATGGAAATCATCCAACCGCATAAGATACCATTGTGTTATCACAAGTTTAATTGTGTATAGAGTGCTTAAGTGTTTTGGTAGAGATAATATATTGACACAATACTAGTCTATATAGTGAGAGCCAACCACAATGAATCTCCTATTTGGCATTCACTTTTGTCTTGGCGATATATTGTTTGTAATTGGTTCTAACTATAAAAATGTTGCTATATGCATCTGTATACTACATAATGTTGATCAACCAATTTCTATCCTAATGCTTCCCCTGTATGAGAAAGAGCCTAAATAAAGATTTAGAAAGTCATATAAGTTGTAGATAAAGAGATGAATTTATTATTGGAAATATGATGCCCTTACGAGTGTGGAGGGTTATTTATAATCCCCTTCTACTAAAATGGTCATAAAGAAAAGTTACACACACCCTTTCCTATACTAAGAGAATTAATGTCATTACAAACTCTTTTTGTTTTATTACATATTGGTACAAAGAGATGCAGAGGTGTTTTTTCAGACTTCAAGGAATCTCTGTGGTATTCATTGAATCTCTGTTATCTTTAGGAATATCTACAAACGTCAATGAATCTTTATGTTATTCAGGGAATCTCTGTTGTCTTCAGGAATCTCTGCAAACTTCAGTATTTTATTTTTTGGAACACGCTATTTACCTAGGCTAATCTATTCAGAAGAACTGGGTGTGTCACATGGGCGAATCTTCTCAGAGGTCACATGGGTGGGCCAGTTACCATTTGATGATGGGTTCATGACTGAGGCCAAGATTCATGTAGTAGTCATCACTGTAATTTTCATCAAACATACTTGGTCCTCTGCGTTTTGGTGAGGTGGGCCTTTTGGTGATTGGTGATTGGTGATAGTTCCCTCATTATTTTTTCATTTAGTTAATTTAACAAGGTTCTTAGTGATCATGAGCATAGGGTATCTGAGTGTTGTGAGTCTTGGAAGATCGAATCATTATAATCAACCTCATTTTTCGAGTAATATTGATTGTAATAATCCATATATTTCTCTATCTTTATCGAGTAGTCTATCGAATATTGTTCCCAAGGTGCATCATCTTCTGGTTGTGGCCATATTTCTTCAGGAATTATGCCATTTGCATTGAACAACAATTTCTCCAGTTGTCTGTGCTCAGGGTTCCCAATTACAACCATTGTGTGTTCGTTGGTTCTATATACTTGGACATTTGATGTAAGTGACAGGTCAATGTTAACATTTAGCCTTAGCAACAGGATGACGTATCACTTTTTTGGGTTTTCTACGTTTTCATCAGTTGGGTAGGAGAATCCGACTGGTCTTTTGTTACTGATCTTTTCCCATTGTTAGGTGAGCAGGTTATCCCAATTAGATAATGGTTTGAACCACTGTAACATTTCCATAGGATGTTGATATGCAAGGTGGAGGTTAGGTTTTGGATGTAGCTGCAAACGGAGATTCGGAGACCTATAGTATGAACTTTAATACCAATAGTGTAGGAGCTCATCAAGTACCAAAAAAGGTGGGTGATCTAGGGCATTTTGGATGGCCTTTAGATTTGGGGTCTTGCTCCTGAGAATTTTTTGAGCCTCATTCAGAAAGGTAAAGATGACAGATGAAAGGTTAGCCATGAAAACTAGAGGGATGAGTTTTTTAGTTTTCAAAGAGATCATATTTATAGTACTCCGGCTTGGTCGTGAGAGGAAATCTAGGATGATGTTCATTTTTCCTTTGATGTATTTTATCTAAAAGGTGTAGCGAGATAACCATTGGCTATTCTGAGTAGCTGAGCATTGACACCTTAGTTATGTTTGAATGTGAGCATTCCTTTAAGAGATGAGAAATCTGTTTCCACCAGGAAATTATGACTGATGAGTTGGAACTCCATTTTCATGATTCCTAATTTGACTGGCAGAATTTGTTTTAGGGTAGAATGGCAGTGGAGTTGGGAATCTTTGAACGCTCCACTTTTGTATCCACGCACCTTTCTTTCGTAGTTGGTGTCTTCTTCTAACAGGACAACTCCCAAATTTTTGTCACTAGCGTCAGTTTGCAAGATTCATTTACCATCTAATAAAACCTGTAGGGGTGGTACGTTTTGCATCATTTCTTTCAGATTTTCCAGTACTTCTGTATGCTCTTTTGCTTAAGGTGGATGATCTTTTTGCAACATTTTTGTTAATAAACTTTAACTTTTGACAAGTGGTGCGTGAATTCTTTGATAGTTTAAGAGTCCCAGGAACTGTTGGACTTGAGTTTTTGTTAGACCTTCATTTGAGAATTTTTGAAGTTCTTGGGCTATGTGAGGTTTGACGTCGTACGTGCCATCATGTAGCTTCATTCCTAGGAACTCAAATTGGAGATGACCCAAGACCATTTTGTTTTTAGATAGCATAATCCCATATTTTTCAATGATATCTACAAATTGGGCAGAAGTTTGATATGTGACTTTTTATCTGGGAAGAAAAGTAGGATATCATCAATAGAGATTAGGGTCTGGTGTAATATTGAGTTATATATTTTTCTCATAATCTTTTGAAATGGATAGGGTCTTGAGCCCAAATGGTATCACAATCCATTGGAAGTGATGATTTGGAATACAAAACAATGTTTTGGGCCTATCTTCAACTTTGATACATAGTTACCAAAATCCTTTTTTGAGATCGAACTTTGAAAATACATTTTCTTATGATAGGCCTGAGAACAAGAAGTATCTATTTGGAAAAGGGAATTTTTATCCGTCAGAAAGTTGTTGAGATGTTGATAGTCTATTACCAATCTTTGTTTGCATCGAACATGTTATGATCTGTTGCTGACATAAAAGGCATGACATGCCCATGAAGACTCGTTATCTTCAATTAATCCTTGTGCTTTGAGCTCGTCGCATTCTTTGTTTGCCGAATTTTGGTGGTCGGGGTTCATTCCAGGAGGAGTTGCTTTAGTTGGGTTGGCATCTTCGTTCATTTTCAACAGGAGAGAAATAAAGAATTTTTCATTCTTCCATAGCGGGTGATCGCATTTTTGTGAGAACTCCAGGTGTGAATTTGCACATGATTTCTGGACTATGCGTTCTTTGATTGATGTCAAGAAATCCTAATTCATTTGAAATTAGTTTGGGACTTACTCCCATGGGGTGGAGTATTTCATGTATGCCAATCCATGTCGAAGTATTATGAGACCTCTTTTCTTTGTATATAGGTCAAACCCTACAATCAAATCTTTTCCTAGGTGTTTAGACCCGATGACCCTGTGGACTATATAGCGTCCTGGAAAGAATTGTAGTTTGATAGGCTTGTTGATCAGCTCTGTGCAGAAAATCTAGTTACTTATTGCATGGAAATACTGTTTCTTTTTTTTTTCTTTCCAGATCTCATGTGGTAGTATATCAGGGTTCATGATTGTATAGGAGGCTCTAGTGTCAAAAAAGGTTGTTACTTTGATGCGTTTTGAGTACTTGGTTGGGATAATATACATTTTTTCTATAGGGTAGGTTGGACTAAATTTGTGGCATTCATCTTGAAGATTCCTCCATCACTTTCACTGTCTGAGTCTTAGATTCGTCGTAGGGCACAAACAATATATGGGGAGATTTTGTCTTCTATAGAGAATAATGAATCTACATCATCGTCGGATAGAGACACGTCTATGACATCTTGTATGTGTGTGATATTTTTCGCCGTTTTTCCTTTTGGGCATTGTTTGGCAAAGTGACCTTTCTTTCGACACAAGAAACAATGCTTAGAAGACTTGTCTGGTCTATTCTTTCTTTGGAGAAATTTCCATGGGGTTTTTTTTACTTGAATGATTTGTATTTGTATCTCTTTTTTTCCCCATAATTTTGCTTTTGGCAAGAGCAAGATGACTTTGTTGAGCATTTGATTGTGAGATCTTTTGGGCTACATACATTGTCTAGCTGCTTTGTTTGCTTCATATATTCTTGTATAAACTTGTTCTAAGAGCACATCTTTTCTAGCGCTCTCATGATCATGGGGAACAGCTCTCCAAGGGACGTTTTCTGTAGTGTTTTATCATTTTTTGAGAGGAATCTAAATGTCTCTTCTCCGAATGGCTCTAGTATGTACGCCAAGAAAGCTTGTTTTAGATTTGGATCATCTACCCCTCCGATTAAATTGAACCTTTTGGTCATTCTTTGATAATGCAATTCTAAGTGTTTCTTATTCATTGAACAACACTTCATTTTAAAGAACTATGCTCTGAGTCTTTCTATCACTTGGGAATCATGCCCACATAATTCAACATAATGGTGATTTAGTGTTGTTTTGATAGATTCTGCTTGTAGTAATTGAAGCTACCTGTACTCTCCCAGACTTTGCCACCAACCTTGCAATATTCTGGTGAACCTTAACACGAGTTGTAGAAGGATATCTCATATTTCTGTCTTGGGGTTTTGAGCTTTGAGTAAGGTCCATGCTCTAAATTGTTGGAAACGAGGTCTCCATTGGCTTGGTGGTAAATCATCCAACATAAAGGTATTTGGTTTCCCGCTTGATGGTGTGTTGTTCTGCTAATGGAGACACATCTTCTTCGTTCCAAGAATTCGAAGCTCAAAATCCCAGGGTAGAAATAAGAGATATCCTTATGCAACTCATGTCAAGGTTCACTAGAATATTGCAAGGCTGGTGGCAAAGTCAAGGAGAGTACATGCAGCTTCAATTCCTACAAGTAGAATCTATCGAAACAACACTAAATCATCATTATGTCAAATTGTGTGGACATGATTCCCAAGTGGGAGAAAGACTCAGAGCAGAGTTATTTAAAATGAAGTGTTGTTCAATGGACAAGAAAGACTTCGAATTGTATTCTCAAAGAATGACCAAAAGGTTCAATTTAATTGGAGGGGTAGATGATCCAAATCTAAAACAAGATTTCCTGGCGTCCATACCAGAGCCTTTCGGAGAAGAGACATTTAGACTCATCTCAACAAATAATAAAACACTACAGAAAAAATGTCCCTGGAGAGCTGATCAAGATTATCATGAGAGCACTAGAAAAGATGTGCTCTTAGAACAAGTTTCTACAAGAATATATGAAGCAAACAAAGTAGCTAAACAATGTATGTAGCCCAAAAGATCTCACAATCAAATGCTCAACAAATTCATCTTGCTATTGACAAAAGCCAAATTATGGGGGGAAAATAGATACAAATACAAGTCATTCAAGTAAAAAATACCATAGAAATTTCTCCGAAGAAAGAATAGGCCAGGCAAGTCTTCTAAGCGTTGTTTCTTGTGCTGAAAAAAAGGTCACTTTGCCAAACAGTGCCCAAAAGGTAAAACGACGAAAAAGATCACACACATACAAGATGTCACAGACGTGTCTTTATCTGACGATGATGTAGAATCAATATTCTCTATAGAAGATTAAATCTCCCCATATACTGTTTGCGCCCTACGACCTATCTACGACTCAGACAATGAAAGTGATGGAGGAATCTTCAAGATGGATGCCATAAATTCAGTCCAACCTATCCCTATAGAAAAAATACAGATTATCCTAACCAACTACTCAAAACACATCAAAGTAACAACGTTTTTCGACACTAGAGCCTCCTATACAATTATGAACCCTGATATACTACCACATGAGTTATGGAAAGAAAAAAAAGAAACAGTATTTCCATGCAGCAAGTAACTAGATTTTCTGCACAGAACTGATCAACAAGCCTATCAAACTACAATTCTTGACAGGATGTTGAATAGTCCACATGGTCTTTGGGTCCAAACACCTGTGAAAAGATTTGATTGTAGGGTTTGACCTATATACAAAGAAAAAAGGTCTCAGAATACTTCGACATGGATTGTCATACAAGCAATACTTCACCCCATGGGAGCAAGTCCCAAACTACTTTCAAATGAATGAGGATTGCTTGACATTAATCAAAGAATGCATAGTTTAGAAATCATGTGCAAATTCAAACGTGGAGTTCTCACAAAAATGTAACACCTGCTATGGAAGAATGAAGAATTCTTTATCTCTCTTCTGTCTAAAATGAACGAAGATGCCAACCCAACTAAAGCAAGCCAACCTATAATGAACCCCGGCCACCAAAATTCGGCAAAAAAAGAATGCGACGAGCTCAAAGCGCAAGGATTAATTGAAGATACTGAGTCTCCATGGGCATGCCATGCCTTTTATGTCAACAACAGATCATAACATGTTTGAAGCAAAAAAAGATTGGTAATAGACTATCAACCACTTTGTGATGGATGACAAATTCTCTTTGCCAAAACTCATTGTTCTTAAGCCTATCACAAGCAAAGGTATTTTCAAAGTTTGATCTAAAATTAGGATTATGGAAACTAGGAGTCAAAGTCGAAGACAGACCCAAAACATTGTTCTGTATTCTACACCATCGCTTCCAATGGACTGTGATGCCACTTGGGCTCAAGACAGCCCCATCCCTTTTCCAAAAGGCCATGAGAAAAATATACAACCCAATAGTACACCAGGCTCTAATCTATAATGATGATTTCCTACTCTTCTCCCCAAATAAAAAGTACCATATCAAACTTTTGGCTCAATTTGTAGATATCATTGAAAAATATAGGATTATGCTATCAGAAAAGAAAATGGTCTTAGGTCAGCCCCAAATTGAGTTCCTAGGAATAAAGTTACAGGAATGTAGATACGAAGCCCAACCTCACATAGCCCAAGAACCTCAAAAATTCCCAAATGAAGGTCTAACAAAAACCCAAGTCCAACAGTTCCTAGGAATTATAAACTACCTCAGAGACTTTGTGCCCCACTTGTCAAAAGTTACAAGCCCATTAACCAAAATGCTACAAAAAGATTCTCCACCTTGGGCAAATGAGCAAACAAAAGCAATGAAAAACCTGAAAGAAATGATGCAAAACCTACCATCCCTACAGATTCCATCAGATGGTAAAATAATCTTGCAGAGTGACACTAGTGACAAAAATTAGGGAACAGTCCTGTTAGAAGAAGACACAAACAACGAAAGAAAGGTGTGTGGTTACAATAATGGACCGTTCAAAGATTCCCAACCCCACTACCATTCTACCCTGAAAGAAATTCTTGCAGTCAAAATAGGAATCATGAAATTTGACTTTCACCTCATCGGTCATAATTTGCTGGAGAAAACAAATTTCTCATATTTTAAAAGAATGCTCACATTCAAACATAACAAAGCTGTCAATGCCCAGTTAGCTACTCAAAATAGCCACATGGTTCTCTCGCTACACCTTTTCAGGTAAAACGCATCAAAGGAAAAAGGAACATCATCCCAAATTTCCTCTCACGACCAAGCCGGAGTACTTTAATATGATCTCCCTGAAAACTAAAATACCCACCCCTCTAGTTTTCATGACCAACCTTTCATCCATCTTTACCTTTCCGAAGGAGGGTCAAAAAATTCTCAAGAGAAAGACCCCAATACTAAAGGCCATCCAAAATTCCCTAGATTTCCAATCAACCCTCATCAGACGACACGAAAAACTGATAGGAAAAGAATTGAGCTTCCATCCAAAATACCCATTCGCCAAACTCTTTCACATGGAAAATACCACATTCATGCCTAAAAAGATCACCCACCTGTTTTGGTACTTTATGAGCTCATGCACCATTGTTATTAAAGTTCATACAATAGGTCTCCAAACCTCTTTTCGGAGCTACATGCAAAGGCTTGACCTCCGCCCTGCATATCAACATCCCATAAAAATGTTACAGTGGTTCAAACCATAATATGATTGGGATGACCTGCTCACCCAACGACGGGAAAATATCTGTAACAAAATCCCAGTCGAATTCTTTTACCCAGTTGATGAAAATGTAGAAAATGCAAAAAAGTGCTACACCATCCTATTGCTAAGGCTAAATGTTAACCCTTACTTATCATTTACATCAAATGCCTAAGTAGAACCAACAAACACCCAATGGTTGTAATTGGGAACCCCGAGCACAAACAATTTGAGAAATTTTTGTTCAATACAAATGACATAATTCTTGAAGAAATATGGCCACGACTAAAAGATGATGCACCTTGGGAATAGTATCCGACAGACTACTCGATTAAGATGGAGAAAGATGTGGATTATTACAATCAACATTACTCAGAAAATGAGGTTGATTATAATGATTCTATCTTCCAAGACTCATAACACCCAGATACCCTATGCTCATGATCACCAAAAACCTTGTTAAATGAGGTTGATGAAGAAAAAATGAGGAGACTATTGCTAATCACCGAAAGGCCCACCTCACCAAAACATAGAGGAACAAGTATGTTCGATGAAAATGACAGTGATGTCTATTGCATGAATCTTAACCCTAGTCATGAACCCATCATCAAATGGTAACTGACCCACCCATGTGACCTATGAGAAGATTCGATCATGTGACACACCCAGTTCTTCTGAAAAAATTTGCCTAGGTAACTAGTGTGTTCCAGAAAATAAAGTACTAAAGTTTCAGAGTTTCGTGAAGACAATAGAGATTCTCTGAATACCACATATATTCCTAAAGATAACAGAGAATCCTAAAGACAACAAAGATTCCAAGACTCACAACATCTGGATACCCTATCTCATGCTCACTAACAACCTCATTAAATGAACTTGTTGAAGAAATAATAAGATGACTATCACTAATCACCAAAAGGCCCACCTCACCAAAATGTAGAGGACCAAGTATGTTCGATGAAAATGACAATGATGACTACTGCATGAATCTTAGCCCTTGTCATGAACCCATCATCAAATGGTAACTTACCCACCCATGTGACCTCTGAGAAGATTCTCCCATGTGATACACCCAGTTCTTCTGAACATATTTGCCTAGGTAACTATAATGTTCCAGAAAATAAAGTACTGAAGTTTGCAGAGATTCCTGTAGACAATAGAGATTCCATGAATACAACAGAGATTCCTAAAGATAACAGAGAATTCTGAAGACAACAAAGATTACCTGAATACCACATAGATTCCCTGAAGTCTGAAAAGGCACCTCTGCGTTTCTTTTGTATCAGTATGTAATGAAAAAAATAGTCTAAAATGACAGAGATTCCCTTAGTATAGGGAAGGGTGTATACAGATGCATATAGCAAAATCTTTATATTAAGAATCAATCTCAAACAATATCATGCTAAGGAAAAAGTGAACGTCAAATAGAGGTTTCATTGAGGTTGGCTCTCACTATATAGACTAGCATTGTGTCAATATACTATCTCTACCAAAACACTTAAACACTATATACACAAGTGAACTTGTGATAACACAATGGTAGAATATATGTGAGTACATTATAGACATGTCAAATCTTGTGACAAGGCTTATGACCTTTAAGTTGGAGGTGTCTAATTGTTATATTATTTTAAAAATAACTTAGTATTTTGATTAAATGACTATGTGATAAATTAAGAGGTGTGATAAAATAATGTTTTGTCAAATTAAGAGGTGTGACAAAATCATACTTTGTCAAAATGTAACATTTATTTAACGAGGACATCTGGTTACAAATTTGTAACTCTTGTAACTCCTAAAATGATCACCAAATAATGTGTAAAATAAGAGTTACACATTTCTAATCTTAAATGTCATGAGCTATTATGTTTAATAGTCACCGGAGATGTGATTTTGACTACCATTAGGTGAATGAAAGTTAAAATCAAAAGAGATTGAATTGAGACATTTTTTGTGGCAAAAATGCAAAACCTGGAGGTTACCCAACACCTCCAGGCTGCGACCCAGGAGGCTAACAACCAAATTTACAACAATTTAAACGTGTGAATAACTACAAGTAACTCCCAAATCTTCTTTTTAATCCCACAAATACCCAATTAATCATTGTAAACATCCATGGGTGTTGTTGGAGTTTGAAATTCAAAGGGTGAACCAAAACTCAATTAATAGAGACCATTTTGCTCACTTGAAAAATACTTGTGATGACATGCTCGTCTTTAGAACACTATGCTGAGTATGAGAGAAGACTTGATAAATCCTTAGAAACATTTCTAGAGAGTATTCCCAAAGTGTTCTTATGAGGGAGGAATTTAGGACAAATGTTTTGAACATTATTTAAATCTTGAGATTTTAATCTTCTACCTCCTATCCTTATGATAATTTACATAAATTATGTAATATCTTCTCATATTTTTTCCTTCACTTATGTAATATTATTAGTTAATATTATGTATTTTTTGAGTTAATTTTGATTGTAAAGAAAATAAATCTGTTTCCACTAGGAATTTATGGTCGATGAGATGAAATTTAGATTTCATAATTTCTATTTTAATTACAAGAATTTCCTTGATGGTAGAGTGATAGTGGAGTTGTTAATCTTTGAACACGTTACTTTTGTATTCATTAACTTTTCTTTTGTTATGGATATCCTTCTCAAGTGGAACCACACTCTTCAATATCTGTCACTTGTGTCAGTCTGGAAGATTCTTTTGCCATGTGAATGAATTTGTACGGGTGGTAGGTCTTGCATCATCTCTTTCAACTTCTTTATTGCTTCTGTTTTCTCTTTAGCTCACGATGGAGAATATTTTTGGAGCATTTTGGTTAATGGGCTTACGATCGTTTGGACAAGTGGGGTACAAAGTCTCTAAGGTAATTTATAATTCCTAAGAAATGTTACACTTGGGGTTTTTGTGAGGCTTTTATTTAGGAAATTTAGCAGTTCTTAGGCTATGTGTGGCTGGGCTTCGTACATGCCATTGTGTAACTTCATTCCTAAGAATTCAATTTTTGATTGACCCACAATCATTTTTCTTTTCGAGAGCACTATTTCTTACTTTTCTATGATTTTTGTAAATTAGGTTAGGATTTTAAATTAGGATTTGATATCTGGGGAAAAAAGTAGAATGTCATTGATATAGACCAAGGTTTGGTGTAATATTGGAATGTAGATTTTGTTCATGGCGTTTTAGAAAAGGGATGAAGCTGTCTTAAGCCCAAATGACATAAGAGTCTATTGGAAGAGGTGGGTTAGAATAAAGAATGGTGTTTTAGGCCTATCCTCATCCTTGATTCCCAATTGCTAAAATCCTGCTTCCAATTCGAGCTTTGAAAATACCTTTGATTTGGATAGGCTAGAGAATAATGAATTTCAATTGGGCAAAGATAACTTATCATCTGCCAAAATTAAAAGTTTATCATCAATCTTTGTTTGCCTTGAATTTGTTTAGACCTAACATAGAAGGCGTGACATGCCCATGGAGATTCAATGTCTTCAATTAGTCCTTGTGTTTTGAGTTCGTCGCATTCCTTGTTGACCATGTGTTGATGTACAAGATTTATTCTAGAATGACTTTAAAGGAATGGAAACAAAGATTTCCTCATTCTTTCAAAGGGGATGGTCACATTTTTTCATGAAATCCATGTGAGAATTAGCACACGCTTCTGGACAAGGTGCTCCTTGATTGAGGACAAACATTCTTCATCCACTTGGAAATAATTTGGAACTTATTCTCACGTGGTGAAGTATTGTTTATACGCTGATCCATGTAGAAGTAGCTAGAGTCTTATTTCAGAGCCCAAAAGATTTTTCCAAATGATGTCAGAAAAAAACTACATTCATAACTAGCCCAACAGTTCTGGGTAGCCAATTGGAGTGAAGATTCCCCCCTCTTGAAAAGATTTGTTAGAAATAGACCATTTTGGATCGAAACCAATGAGTTTGAAAACACATACAGTCGGAAAAGAGAGAAGAGAAGGAGTGAAAAATACTCAGCTCAAATTAGGTTGGAGTGTAGCTTGCTTTATATATACACTGGTAAAGAATACAAAGAGCCACAAAGGGCAATCAACACATGTACAAAATATTCTAACAGCCTTTACAAATAATAACAGAAAGAATATTTAGTGGCACCAACATGAAATAGTTACGCTTGGGACCACAATTTTGTTATACACAACCAGCTTGAATTCTATTTCTCAAAATCCCCTCTCAAACGCAGCGGTGAGTGAGCAACGCCAAGTTTGTCCACAAGAAATTGAAATCTGGTTGGTGCCAAACTTTTAGTTAAACAATCTGTTATTTGGTCATGTGATGGTATGAACCTGACTTTAAGCTTCTTCTGCAGAACTTTATCTCTAACAAAGTGGATATCCAACTCAATATGTTTCATTCGGGCGTGATATACAGGATTGGAGGCGAGAGCACTAGCGTTGAGATTGTCACACCAAGTGACAGGGACAATGGAGCAAGCAGCCCAAGTTCTTGAAGAAATCCTTGAATCCACGATATTTCTGCTGCAACACGGGCTAGTGCTCTGTATTCGGACACCATGCTTGAGCGAGACACAACAACTTGTTTTTTAGGTGAACATGAGACTAGAGTTTCTCCAAGATACACACAATAGTCAGCGACAGACCTTCGATCATTCGGGCAACATGCCCAATGTGCATCTGAATATCCAATTATATTGAGGTGACTACTGTACTTGATGTGAAGACCATACTCAATAGTTCCTTTGAGGTACCTTAGCACCAATTTTACAACACTCCAATGGACATTAGTAGGAGCTCTTAGGAATTAGCTAAGCTTGTTGACAACAAAGTTAATGTCAGGCTGAGTGTAAGTTAAGTATTGGAGACCTTCTATGATGCTTCGATACATGCTGCGTTCCGTGAGTAAATCACCATCTGAAATGGAAAGAGGTTTCCCCATGGCCATTGGAGTGAGATATGAGTTCACATGTGTCATTTTTCTCCATTTATGAAGGTCTTCAATATACTTGGACTAAGATAAATAAAGACCAGTAATGTCTCGGTGAACTTCAATGCCGAGGATAAAATGCAAATCACCAAGATCCTTGAGAGCAAAAATGTTATGTAGCCGAGTTATGAAGCCAGTGATGGTCTCCATGCGATTCCCTGTGATGATTATATCATCCACGTAAATGAGAACAATGACAATAGTGCCTTGGCGATTATAAAAGAACAAGGAAGAATCTGCCCGAGAATTTATAAAGTTCCAGCTGAGCAAGGTGGCTTTTAATCTGTCAAACCAAGCATGAGGGGCTTATTTAAGCCCATAGAGAGATTTGTGTAGTTTGCACACATGTTGGGGCTTCTCAATGTCTTCAAAACCCAGTGGTTGACTCATGAAAATTTCTTCATCAATGTGGCCGTTAAGGAGAGCATTATTAATGTCAAGGTGACAAATTGCCCAGCTGTGAGAAACGACAATGGTGAGGACGATGTGAACGGTCGATGCCTTAATAGCAAGACTAAAAGTCTCTCCAAAATCAAGACCAGGACGTTGGTGCAATCCTTTGGCGACAAGACGGGCTTTATATCGTTGAAAGGTACCATCTGAATTTCTTTTCACTTTGAAGACCCGTTTACATCCAACAATGTTCATGTGAGGAGTAGCAGATACAAGTGTCCATGTGCCGTTTTGAGTGAGAGCCTTATGTTCCTCGGACATAGCCTGTTTCCAGCCAACATGGGATAAGGCAGCTGCAATGGACTTCGGTTCCTTAGAAATTGGATGCCATTTGGACTGGCTGAGATACACCTTAGGCTTAAATATCCCAGCTTTAGATCATGTGATCATAGGATGTGAGGGTGCTATTTCTATCGGTGTGAGGAGACGAAGGTTTGTGTGCAAGGTGAGCCTGAGGAATAGGCGACAGAGGAGGCACTTTCGAGGACCCAGAAAGAACTCTGAGTCGAGCCATATTACTGTCAAAGCTAAAAAGAATGTCTTGTAACTCTGTCCAGGAAAGAGAAGGACGGGCCTCAATTTGAACAACAATAGGCAGATATTCAATATCTAAACTAGAAAAAACATTGGCAATAAGGTGTTTATCAGGGTACGAGTAACCTGCAAGGGCTAGAACATCAACCCATTGACACTTTTGATGAAGATATTTAGGCATGGAGAGGGAGCCCTTGCGAGTTTTCTGAATCAGAGTGTGAAGTTCATCCATTCGAGACTTGGAATGAGCACCATAGAGAGCCTCGAGACTAATCCAAAGGGCAGAAGAGGAAGCACAACCCATTACCTCGGTAGCGATGGATTCCGTCATAGAACCGTAGACCCAATCGAGAAGAAGTTGGTCATGAACAATCCACTGTTCAAAATCAAGGTTAACAGTCGGAGAAGCCGCCATAGTCGCTAGGTCAAGGGGAAGAAATTCAGGAGGCTTAAGATTCGCGCCGGTGAGGAATCCGTCGAGGCGATGATCACGAACGATGACAGAGACCATCGTTTCCCATAACGAGAAGTTGTTGCTGTCAAGCTTGAGAGCAAAGGGTTGATTGAGGGTGCTTCCGAATTGCGGAATCTGAACAGTTGACGAAGGAACAACGGAGGAGGATATAGGAGTAGAGACATGGCTAGAAGCAGGGGCATCGGGAGACCCAGAGTGAGGGGTTTGCACACCACCTTCGGTTGACATGAGAGGCAAAGGTCTGGAATGGCGTCTGATACCAAGTTTGAAAACAAGTACAGTAGGAAAAAAGAGAAGAGAAGGAGGAGTAGAAATGAAAAATACTCAGCTCAAATTAGGCTGGAGTGTAGCTTGCTTTATATATACACTGGTAAAAAATACAAAGAGCCACAAAGGGCAATCAACACATATACAGAATATTCTAACAACCTTTACAAAATCATAACAAAATGAATATTTTTGTACAACTAATTTAGTGGCAGCAACATGAAATGGTTATGCTTGGGACCACAATTCTGCTATACGCAACAAGCTTGAATTCTATTTCTCAACACAGTGCTGCTCTAGAGCTTTTATCTGAGCATTCTCTCTGTTCGATAAATTTGCTCCACTGCTTTAAAGCCACTGATTGAGAGAGAAATCTATTGAAATAGCTATTCAAAACCTCCATTTTTCATAACCTAAATTTGTGGTTTCAATTGTGACGTGTCATTTCATTTTTACTCGAGCTAAGTCCTTGTTAATTATAATTCATAGGCTCTAATTTCTTAGCTTAATTAAACATATTATGCAGGAAGACATGTCTTTAGAGGAAAGTATAAAAATGACGATAAGTCAAACACACCGACTACTACGAGTTACAACGTAAATGCCACCAACCAAATGAAAACAAAAACACCCTCTCAAAAAAACAAAAAAAAAAACAAAAACAAAACAAAACGCAAAACACACAACATATATAGTTCAACGTACGACAATTTAAACAACAAACGACAACAAAATGCAAAGCTTAGATCGATGGCTTATTTGGACTACGTGCACATACATATATAGCTCAATGCTGATCATCAACTGCCAATGGAATGTTCTTCACCTAAAGCACAATCACAACAAAACAAGAGCCAAAATTAAATAAATTTATCAAATCAACTATGACTTAACTGAACTTCCTTGTACTTATCATATGAAATTTATAAATAAAAATATACGTAAGAAAATTGTTACTGTATTTTTTCCATTTCAATTAATCTTTTTGAAATTTCGCAACTACGTACTTAAAAAAGAAAAACATTAATTGTGGACAATTAACGAGTATTCTTTAATAAATAATCGTGTCATGAATGGTGATCATAAATGTTTACATTATTATTTTTTCCTATTTAAATATATATAATTTTGTCCACAGATCATTAAATTTATCAAAACAAATTGAAAACTCATCTATATGAATTACTTACCAAATCTCTGAACTTGAGTGTGTAAAACATTTCTAAGTATCGCCTTGTCTCTCGCCGCTCAAGCTTCGAAACATATTTCCAAAACCCATAAACCCCAGCCAATGTTAGAAGTCTCTCTGAGTATATCTTCCAAGTGTACCTAAATTATATGACATGTAACATATAGCAAGTTATATATATATAGATAATATACTTCAAATGTGGTAGTCTCATATACATAAATATATACTTCGTGTGTATGGTATTTAAACCTTTCATAGATTCGTTTTAGGCCAGCAGCAGAGATTCTGTCCCAGTGTTCAGGTTCCTTCTGGCATCGTTCAAAGAAGCCAATCAAAAGCTCAGCCATTTGATCAGTATGATAAGGATCAATATGGAACCCTGAAACACCATGCTCAATTATCTCCGCTGGACCACCGTTGCATGTTGCAAATGTGGGAAGACCACATGTCATAGACTCCACAACAGTCAGACCAAAAGCTTCATAGAACGCTGGCTGCATATGCATGAGTTGATATTGGATCAAATATTTCGTAATAAGACTATATATGTCCAATATTCCCATGAATTTTACCAGGGTCTAAGACGTACCTGAACAAAAGCACCTCTGGTGTCTGCAATGTAGCGATAGAGTTCACCATTTCGAGCACGGTTCATCTGTGCTGATATCCATCTGAACTGACCTTTCAACTTGTATTGTTCAATGAGACTATGCATCTTTTCTATCTCATCTACTTCTTCTCTGTCCCGGGACTTGTTCACATCTATGTACCCTCCAACCACAACAAGATTTACTAGCTCTCTTAGCTTGGTGCTCTTACCATAGCACTCTACAAGTCCTGTTAAGTTCTTCACTCTGTCAAGTCTCGCCATGGAAAAGATGATTGGCTTTGTCTTGTCACTCAAGAAACCACTACATCATAGTTATTGAGAATATAGTATTAAGATTTATAACATGAATTATTTTCTATGGAAAAATTATACATGTATATATACATGTACTTACACATGCTCATCGTTCTGCTCAACACCATATACGAGTTGTTCAATGGAACCATGTAAAGAAGTGAGTCTGTTTTCCTTCTCTGAGTAAGGAAAGTATATCGCCATGTCTGCACCTGGAGAGACGATGTTGAACTTGGGATCGAAGACATCAATGCCATGAACAACTCTATAAAGTCCAGGAAGAGTGAAAGCCGTGTGGCTTTCATACTGTCCAACATTGTTGTGGCTTAAGAGAAAATGAGAACCAAATATATGAGTACAATATTTTTTCAGCTTGCAATTTCTCTAGTCTTAGAGAAGTAAAGATAAATTAAGTCTCACATACGTACCTTCCTGCAATCTCTTGGTATGTACTGGTAATGATAAAATCAGCATTGTTCATTGCAATAAGATCAGCAGTAAACTGACTTGAAAAATGGTACTTGTCCTCGTACTTTTTCCAATAGATATCTGAATCAGGATACTTAGTCTTCTCCAATGCATGAGCGATATTACACTAAATGAAAAAAAAAATCAATTTAGTGTGAAACCAGCACTTTATTTGCTATCTTTTTATATACATAATTCGATTGAATTAATTCAAACCTGGGTAATTCCTAGCTTATAAGATAGCAAAGTTGCAACAAGGTTTCCATCACTATAGTTCCCTATGACTAGATCTGGAACACCTTGCAGCTCAGCAGAAATTTCGTTTGATACATCCTGATATGGACATAGGAAATAGAATCAATTAGAATATATGCTAAACTTCTCAAACATACTACAATTTTCTTCACTAAAAGTACTTTATCTATAAGCCTGCCTCAAGCTAGTGCAGGGATATTAACTTTAAACAAGAAATGTTGTATATAATACATAATTATTTAATTACCTCTGCAAAGGTTTCCAAGTAAGGCCAGACATCAAACCTTGAAATCCACTTCTTCAAAATCCCATTCTCAGTCCTAAAAGGCACCCTTAGAATGAAAGTATGTTCTGTTCCACTGATCTTTTCCAATCTTTGGTTGCATGTTGTCTCTTTTGCATCAGGTATGAGCCGAGTAACCTTAAACCACCATTCATATAAATGAACCAAATGAATGAAATGTAATGCAGCTTAAGTTTAAGGATTATAATAAAGATCCAAAATTGGAAGATAGGTTGGTTATATGTATCTTACAATGAGAATTTTCGGAACAATATCTAGTCCTTGCTTTTGTATTCTAAGAAGCATCTCACTTTCCAAAGCACGCACTTGATCAAGTATATAAACAATCTGAAAATAAACTTGTTATTGGTAAAGAGGAAAGTAAACTTTATAGAGTCAGAGTAGCAGAGGCATCATAAATTTACGAGAAGAGAACATAAAAAGAGCTAGAACTAAGCAAAACCCACATCCAAATTATTAATCAGCATTTAAAGTTTCCAATTAGAGATTTGTTACCACAAAGTTTAGGATACCTGTCCACCTGTGTCTGGCAAACCAAGTACATTTGCTTGGCCAAAGTAGCCATGTGGAGACACAATTACAACATTGAAAACCATAGGAATTCTCCCAAGAAATGTTTCTAAAGTTGAAGGGTCAGGAGCTTGAAGAATCTCCAAGAGCAAATGGACCATTTCTGACACGCTCTGAGCCGTGTCACCCCAACCTCTCTCGAATCCCATTCCTTGTAAGCTGCTCAAACAAAGCAAGATGACAACTTCAAACAAAGTTGGGGGTACTATAATCTGAAGAAGATTAATGATCAGTAGTTGCTTACTCAAATTCAAACTCAGAATATGGTGTTGCTAGTGGGAGCTTAGAAAGATGTTCCTCTACCCTTACAAGAGCAGATTGAAGTCTGGATATGTTTTGAATCCGATCGTTTAACATCATTGCCTATACAGAATAATATAAGATAATTAATTCATCTTTATGAACCACTGCGAATATACAAGAAGAAGAAAAAACAAACTATAACTTACACGGCCATCATGTTTATGTGCACGAAGAAAATCAAGCAAGGGTGTCAAACTTTCTTTGTTACGAAACATAATCGAAGAAAGATGACGATTGAGAAACTGAACCCCATTTCCAATGGAAGAGGACCGAGTTGGTCTTGGAAACGTAGCATTAAATGGCTCCAAATCAAGTTCGAGCACATAATTTCCATTTCTCCTATAAAAAGTAAACATAGATTTAATTACGTTTGTTCCCATGTAAATAGAGTAAAGAAAAATATTGAGTGATCCAAACATTTGAAAAAGGAGAAAAGAAGAAGCCTTACTGTCCTTCCACAAGTTCTTCTCTGAATTTAAGGTACTCTGCCACACTCAAATGATCCACACTGAGTTCATAAACATTAACACGTACGTATTCCCAAACCCCAGGTCTTGGACGAATTGCAATGCACACAAAAGGTGGTAGAACAATAGCTTCCTATAGATATATAACACATACATATTGAACTCTGTTGATTAATATTTCTTTACTGTGAGTAGTTATTATAATAAGTGAGCAAAGGTTAAGTTTTAGTTCACCTGTGCGGACTGTAAAACTTTGTTAAAAGGACTGTCCTTGAGCTTTTGCATGCCTTCATCTTCTTTAACGATATTGTTCAGCTCGTCTATTAGCTGATGAGACTGTAGAATCGCTTTTCCCTGAGCAACATACCTACATGTATATACATATATATATATATATATATTTATATACACATATGCAAACAACGACACACATGTCAAAGACAAAAAGATTAGTTTCACATCTCAGAGCTAAAACTCATGATTACTACATCAAAGAACCTAAGAACTCTTCATGGACAAACTTTTTAGTTGTAGATCTCTCTCTTTTTTGTGTCTAGAAAACAGAGAGTCAGAGAAAAACACAAGCATATTCTTTTGTTGATCGATGTTTATCCGAATAAATTATGAACATGCATGTAATACTCTAGGTACACATACATACACACACGTACGATGTATATATACATATGATCAAAAATCAAGATTATGCTTGCATGTAACATGCATATGCATATAAACATAAATATATATATATGCATGTATTACCGAGAGAGAAGAGAAACAAGTTCATTGCGGTGAGCAGCAAGAGTATCCTGAATCCTTTCCCGCATTGTCGAAACTTTTCACGGAAAAAAAAGAAGAAGAAAGATTTGACAGAAAGTATATATATCTTAAATATATAGATAGAAAGAGAGAGAGAGAGAGAGTTAGAAAACAGGGTGATGAAGATAATAAGAGAATGGACGAAGTATTTATAGCGAAAGGTGGTGATCGATGATTGAAGATAGAGGCCAAAATTAAGGAGAGTCATCATATAGCTAGCTAGGAAACGGTCACTACATTTTGCATGGTGTATTGATAAATTAAAGGCTTTGATAGATGTGAAACTCGGCACCTGGCAAAGCTGCATACGCATGGTAAGTCGAAGAAAGAGACTACTGCTTTTCTTTCCTCGCTTTCTGATACGTACCAGCCTCGGCGTTTTTTTGCATTGGGAGCTACAAAACGCAGTCGTTTGCAAGGTTGATAAAGGTAACGCCCCAGTGGTAGCAGTTTGCAGATACGCTCAGATTGAAGAGTTTGGTCTTTATGTACACGACGTGGGCGGAGTTCACTATGAGTAGCCAAGCAAAACCACTGGATAGTATGCACCGAACACAGATTTGGAAGATTTTTTATTTTTTATTTTATTAAAAAAAGCTTTTTGGATCGCTTTTTAACTTTAGGATTAATGATCTTTTGTGAACACTGGGTAGTCATTTTACTTGGTGACTCTCTTTCATTGCTGTTTCTAGTCACAAGGTATTCTTTTTTAATTATGAATTAATCAAATTTATTTTGACTTAAATTACCCAGTTCCTGTCAAATTCAAAATTGACCAGACATTTTAGGTAAAATGCTTTCTTTAATAAAAGCGAAATTGTTGAATTTTGGGCTTCAATAAATATGAATATTGTTATGGGGTCATATGATATCCTTAGGAATACAAAATACTCTAGCAAAATGCATTAATATTATTAATATCTCAACACACAAGCCTATATCTTAATCATGTTACTCAAATTGCTTTAATATATAATATGTATCTATAGATCCTTATTTGATATATAAAAGAGAAAAATAACTTATAGGCGGAATCACTAATTTGAAGCGAATGTTGTAGTTTGTTCTGAAGATTTATATCTTACAAGAATACATGTTTTTCTCTGTGACGAGGAATAAGAAATTACATGATAATGAGATTTTTGGGGCCACTACTTATTTTATATTAGCTAATCATTAAAATCAACTTTCAATATTTATAATTTGACTCCTCATCAAATTATAAAGATAACTTATGATATCTAGTATGTATACATTATTTTCATTACACTTTAATACACATATGTACCCATAAAATTAGATTTTAATCCAACAATCTCTCACTTGGGCAATATAAGTTTCCTTATAAATACACAACCTTAAGAACTCAAAATTTGCTATCATATAAAGGGCATTCTTTAAAAATCCCGTCCACCAACCATATCTATATAGGATCAAAGTGGTATTTGTCATATTAATCATTACTAAACCTATCAATGGTCACGTATACAAATACAATCATATGGCATAAATCAATCATAAATGAGTAACATGGAAATTAAATGCAATGTGAACAAACATGTCTACTTCCAACTAGCCATCCTTAAAACTTAAGTGAGGTCAGACATAACAAACACACAGTGAATGAATTGAATACTTCATTTTAGATAGAAAATAACCAAATACGTAAATGTTTGAAACAAACATAAGCAAATAAAATACAATAATCACTGAATAATGATATCCTCAAATAATACACACCCTTATGAGCAGTGTACTCATGTAACATGAAAGATCTTGAGTGGCAATCCATTTGTGAGTGGATTCGCTATCATGGAGTTTGTCCCAATGTGCTTTATGGATATTTGTTTACTCTGTACTATTTCTTTGACAACTATGAACTTTATGTCAATATGCTTTGACTTGGATGAGTTCTTGTTGTTGTTGGAATACAACACTACTGAATTATTGTCATAAAATAACTTGAGTGGTCTTTCTACATTCTCCAAAATGCGCAATCCATTGACAATGTTTCATCCATATCACATGTTTAGATACCTCATATCATGCTAAAAAATTTCCCACCATAGTGGAATAATCTACAAGTGTATGTGTGACACTTTTATAGGATATGGGTCCTTCGATTATAACCTAATGTAGACTTCCTACTATCTTGGCACCCAATAAAATTAGACTCACAATATCCTACAACTTCCAAATGATTTGGTTCCCTATATATGAGCATGTAATTATTTGTTCTTTGAAGATATCTCATAACCCTTCTTAGCTACCATTCAATGGTCCTTACGAGAGTTGCTTAAATATCTACCTAACATTCCAACAATGTATGCAGTATCTAAATGCATACATACTTAAGCATACATTATATACTCCCAACAGTTGATTCATAGGAAATCTTTTGCATTTCTTGAATTTCAAGGTTACTTTTACAATACTATTACTAAGAATGAATTTGTCTCTTTTATCAACCACCCAGTCTACGATCTTGCATGCCAAACCTTAAGTACTTTATTGATATAACATTTCTGTGACAATCCAAGAATATCCCAAGAGCGGTCTCGGTGTATCTGAATTCCTAAAATAAAATTGGTGTCCCAAGATCTTTCATTTCAAAGTTCGCACACAAAAATTTCTTGGTTTCGTGTAAAATGTCTATATCATTAGTGGCAAGCAATATGTCATCGACATATAAAACCAAAAATATATACTAATTACTCCCATTGAACTTGTGATACATGCAGTCATCAATAACATTCATCTCAAAAGCAAACTAGACAATTACTTAATGAAATTTATGGTACCATTGACAAGAAGTCTGCTTAAGTCCATAGATGGATTTTGCCAATTTGCAAACCATATTATTTAGGTCTCCTGACATAAAGTTTTCTGGTTGCACTATAGAAATTGTCTGTCGCCATTGAGAAATGTTGTGTCTTATCATCCGCATTTGATGTAGCTCAAGATCAAGATGAGCAACAAGTACCACAATTGTCTACAAGATGTCTTTCAATGAAACTAGAGAGAAAGTCTCTGTAAAATCAATGCCTTCTTTCTTAGTATAGCCCTTAGCTATACGACACACTTTATACCTTTCCACATTACAATACGTATCCCTCTTGGTTTTAAATATCCATTTACAACCAATTGGTTTTGCACCTTTTGGTAGTGGGACAAGTTCTTGAACGTCATTGTCTTGCATAGAATTATACCTTTCTTTCATGGCATCAATCTACTTTTGAGAGTTAGAACTTTTCATGGCCTGATAAAAGTTGAATGGATCATCTTCCAACATTCTATTGTCATCCTCATGTTCTTGAAAAAATACAATATAATTATCCAAAATATCATTTCTAATTTCTCTTGTGGACATCATTAATGACACTAGTTCTTGAGGTTGTTGAGTTTGTTCTTATGGAGTAATTACCACTACTACAAAAATAGTTATTTGTGACAGTTCGCAAATGCCACAATTGAATTTTTGCGTCAATTTTAAAAGTAACGCAGAATCCCATGACACAAACCTGCTTGACATTTGCGTCAGTGCCCAACTGTCACAAATGTGACATTTGTGGCAGTTTTGAACTGACCCAAATGCTAGCATTTGCGTCAGTGAAAAACTGACACAAATATAGCATTTGTGGCACTTCTCCACTGACGCAAACTACCTTAGCATTTGTGGCATCGTTTGTGTTAGTTTTGCACTGACACGAATATTATTAAAAAAACTCAAAAACCAAATTTTAATTAAAATAACCATTACACCAAAATACGGTTCAAGGAAATTCAAAAACTCACAAATATTAGTCCAATAATATAACATATTTGAATTTAATATTCCCATAGTATAATATTTAAAACATTATACACAAAATTTATAAATAATAATCTAATTCAAATAAAGTCTAAAACAGAAGAAACAAAATAACTTTCCTCTTCATTCTTCATTTTTCTCTTTTTCAATTTCTTGGTCTTCAATTAAACCTTCCCTGTCATGTAGAGTAAACCAAATTAAAGCCAATAACATAACCCTAAAAAGAATATCATTTATAGAATAAAACGTAATTACCATTTCAGACTCCAAGTTAAATCAAACAATAATAAACACATTATCTACAATCACAAAATAAAATTAATGTCATACAGCCCTAACCCTGAAAATTGCTCACAGCTCAAACCCCAAAACCCTCTGACCTAGAAAATTGCTACAAAAATGCCCCAACCCCAAACCCTCCCAACCTCATTGCTCACAACCCCAAACTCATGCCCCCTGGACCACCCACAACCCTGATCCCACTAACCTTAAACAACACACAGAGAGAGAGAGAGAGAGTTACCCATTCGTTCGAAGAAGACCCACGAGCCCTCACCGTTTGCCCAAGACCCACGAGCCCCTATCGTTGCCCATGACCCACGAGCCCCCACTGTTTGCCCAAGACCTCGAACCCATCGTTTGTGCTGTTTTCCCAAGACCCCCGAGCCCCCTCACCTTAAACAACACACACACACACACAGAGTTACCCACCCTTTGCCCAAGACCCATGAGCCCCCGTTGTTTGCGCCATTTGCTCATGACCCCTTAACCGTTGCCGTTCGTCGCCATGAGTGAGTGAGTGAGAGAGGGACCGTGAGAGAGAGATAGGCTGGGAAAGAGATGAGAGAACGATTAAGAAGAGAAAGAGACACACATGGGAAAATTAGGTTAAATTGAAATGGGCTTTGACCCTTAAGTTTTTTTTTAATATGGACTTTAGTGTCAGTGGCCCACTGATGCAAATAAGCATATTTGTGACTGTGCAAAACTACCGTAAACTGCAAAAGTAAACAGTGTCAATTTTAGTACTGACGCCGTTGCCGTTTTTTTTTTGTGTGACCTCCCAACTGATGCAAATACCAATATTTGGTCAACGTTGTTAGTCAACTCTGTTGACTGATGTGTTTGACTGACACAAAATGATTTTTTTTTTTTGTAGTAGTAGTGTACCCTAATCTTGAATTGAGGGTTGTTCAACATTGTCTTGTTAAAGTTCCAAATTCACTTATTAATCAATAATAGGTGTAAGAATCGAAACATTGTCGAAAGAGATGGTAGGAACCCAGTTTGAATCCAATTCCTCTTTAAAAGCAATATCTCTAACTTTATTTTTACCCTGAAACTCAACATCCTACAAAAATATTGCAATTGCCGTCTCAAAAATATTTCTAAGTGTGGTATTATAAAACTTGGCCCCTTGATCCTAATCATGTTACTGCTTTAATAAAAATACATAAACACCATAGCCCTATATAGATTCTTGGCTGAATGGAATAATAATTTATTAGTGAAAGTACTAATTTGAAATCACTATTGGGAATTGCTTTAGATCTTCCAAAAATACAATTTTCTTTCTCTGTGTATTTATTTATGATGGAGAATGAGAGAATATGAAATAATATGTTTTCTTGGACTCTATAGATTAGCCGATCAAAATAAAACTTCATATTTAATAAAAATATATATAACACATATAATAGAAGCCATTCACATTGGAGAGAGTCATATATAGCATTTAGAATGCGCTAAATATTTGCCATACTTTTATCATTATTATTAGAATATATATCAAATACGTACTTTTTTAGTGCTACTGCTATCAAGTTAGGTATTTGATTCTCTTGATAATCTTTTATCATATTCCTTAAGTTATACCGTAACTATACTATTTTGTTATTAGATGATGGTGAGGATCATATGATATGATATGCGTATATTTATTATTATATGTTTATTTATATATATATATCTTTAATTACCAATAGATTTTTCGGTTTAGTAAGACCATTGCTGGTACTGTGAACAATATCATGTAATTTAATATCGAATTCTATATATTTTATTATATAAAATTAAAATATATAGGGTTATTAAAACAAATATAAGACTCGATATTAATTTGCACATCAATAAATAATTATTATATTACTTCAAATATTATTGGACACCTTAAAATACTCCTTAACAATACTCAATTAATATATTGCTAAACAAGCAATAATAAAAACTCTCAACAAGTATATTTTAAACCAATGTTTACATTTATTTTATTACTAGATACAAGTAACGTACAATGAACGTTTGCTTGGTGTTATTTATAGAATCTATTAATTATATTAATTAAACTTGATCGTTGTCATATAAATTTCAAATAAATAAACAATATTATATATAAAAGAATGACATAAATATATTAAATGAAAAATTAAATCAAAATATTATTTATAATTTTATATATAATATGATATCCTTTCCAAACATAAATAATAATTTTTTTAATAAAAATTAAAATTATGTATTATATATTATTATAATGGTATTTTATAATATTTAAATTTATATTAATATAAGTATTAAATATCTAGTCTTGTATCAAATATTATTAGTAAAAAAAATAAGATTATATATTATTATCATAAAAATATTTTATAACATTTAGATTTATATTAATATAATTATTAAATATCTAGCCTTACATTATATATTATTATAATAATAATATTTTATAACATTTGAATTTGAATTTATATTAATATAATTATTATGTATATAGTATTATATTAAATATTATTATAATAATGATATTTTAATAAATATCTATTTTTAGTTAATTTTAAAATTATATTCTATTAAATATTTAAAATATTCCGATAAAACAAAAAATTTCCATTATATACAAGAGATATATAAAATAGCACAATACCAGCAGAAAAATATTGAGCGTAGGCCCTCTCTAATTAATTAATTAATTAAAATATTACAATCAATTATTTGGCAAAGGTACTTTAACTCTTCTTTAAAATATGTTATCTTTTTTCTTTTTTAAAATCCCTTTAAAATATGGTTAACAAATATTTACTCAGTGCCGCACAAAGCTAATAATTAAGTAATGTAAATTATTATGATATCATAGCATTACATAAGATAGCACTAACCAAATGACGTAGCTAGGGAATTTTTATTTCCATTTTTGAATAATTATATATATATTAATATATATAAGTATATATGAGTACATGAGTTTCTCTTACTAGTCATCACTATTGGATAAGGCAAAGCCAGACAAAAGTATAAAGGCTCCTGCTAAGTTCTAAGCTCTTAAATAATATAGTAACTAAATTCATTATAGAAAATATATATTATCCAGGAGCTCAGGATTTTTATTAGGGGCTTATTGGATTTTTTTTCTTCTCCTTATTAGGAACTCTAATTTATAATGTTTTGTGTTCCCTTTACTTTTGAGAATACATTTGTTTTGCATAGACAACAATCTTGGCTTTTGTAGGTATCGTTTTATTGCTCATTTTCTCTATTGAGGCTTCAATCTTCATCATATATGTTGTGAGGGAATGGAATGCTACAACATTTCTGTTAGAGGGAAGAAGCAGACAAGTGTACAAACACTTGTTGTAATTTAGAATAAGGATGGGACAGTCTTCGAAATAGACGAAGAGATCGATCCAAGGGTAGAAGAAAGGGCTGATCTCGAGCCACTAGAAGAGCTCAAAAAGGTCAAGCTCGAAGAGATTGATCCCCGGAAAACTGTGAAGGTTAAGAAAAACCTTTCAGAAGAAACAAAATAGCAATTAATTTGCTTCTTGAGGAAGAACCATGATGTTTTCGCATGGTCGCATTCAGACGTGGTAGGGATAAGTCCGAATATGATAAGCCACGCCCTTAACATTGACAAGAACTTCCCCCCGAAGCAACAAAAATGAAGACTCATGGACGATGACAGGAAGAAAGCCCTGAAGGAAGAGGTCGACAGGTTGAAGGCGAATCGATTTATACGACACGCCTTCTACCCTGATTGGGTCGCCAACCCGGTGCTAGTTCCAAAACCTAACAAAACATGGCGAACTTGTATTTATTACTCTGACCTCAATAAGGCATGTCCTAAGGACTGCTTTCCTTTACCTCAGATCGACAAGCTCGTAGATGCCACAGCCGAGCACGAACTTATGTCATTCATGGACGCTTATTATGGATATAACCAGATTGCCCTACATGCCCTGGCCCAAGAGCATACGAGTTTTGTGACAGATAAAGGGCTGTATTGTTACAATGTCATGCTTTTCAGGCTCAAGAATACTGGAGCCACTTACCAAAGGCTCGTAAATATGATGTTCTCCGAGCAGATAGGTAATAACATGGAAGTGTATGTTGATGATATGTTGGTCAAATCTAAACATAACAATAACCATGTGGACGACCTCGAAGAATGCTTCGCTGTGCTATGAAAGTACAACATGAAGCTCAACCCCCAGAGATGCTCCTTTGGAGTATCGTCGGGGAAGTTCCTAGGCTTTATTGTGAATGCGCGGGGAATAGAGGTTAATCCTGACAAGATTCAGGCGTTAATTGACATGCCCTCACCCCGAAAACATAAAGATATCCAGAGTTTGACTGGATGGATAGCGACATTGAGTAAGTTTATCTTGAAATCTACAGACCGCTGTCTTCCATTTTTCAACCTTCTGAGAGGGGGCAAAAAATTCGAGTGGACAGAGGAATGCGAGCTGGCATTTCAGGAGCTCAAGAAGCATCTCACGGAACCTCCCATCTTGTCGAAAACTATCATGGGAGAAACCTTGTACCTATATCTCGCTACAACTGAGCATGCCATCAGCGCCGTACTCGTCCGAGAAGACCAGAAGGTACAAAAGCCAATATACTATGTCAGCAAAAGGTTACTGGGGGCAGAATCGAGATACCCGTTAATGGAAAAGTTGGCTCTGAGCCTAATCCACTCATCTCGAAAGCTCTGACCCTACTTCCAAGTACACCCCATCCATGTGTTGACTGACCAACCATTACGACAAGTCTTGTCGAATCCAGAAGCCTCGGGCCGATTATTAAAATGGGTTGTTGAACTCGGACAATTCGAGATCAGTTATCATCCGAGAACAACCATAAAAGGGCAGGCCCTGGCAGACTTCATAGTAGAATGTACTGGAATGATTGATGACGAAGTTATAACCCCAGCTCGCGAGCTATGGAAACTTTATGTCGATGGGTCCTCCAAAGAGAATGGATCAGGGGCAGAAATCATATTGATCACTCCAACTGGAAGTTGATTTCACTCCGCCTTAAGATTTGACTTCAAAGCATCTAACAACGAGGCTGAATATGAGGCTCTATTGGCCGGACTCCAAATAGACAAGGAACTCAAGGATAAGGTGATACATTGCCACAGTGACTCGCAGTTGGTGGTCAACCAAATTTTAGGAAAATACCAGGCTCACGGAACAAAGATGGCTGCATATTTAGAAAAAGAGAAAACAACACTCGAACATTTCGAGTTCTATACAATAGAGCAGGTTCCCCGAGAGCAAAATTCAAATGCAGACGCACTAGCCAAGCTCGCCACATCCGCCGAAGTCGATGCACTGAATGTTGTGCCAATTGAGCACCTGTCAACACCCAGTATTAGCGAGCCTGAACAGGAAGATGTCTGCATGATTAACTCTGAGCCGACCTGGATGACCCCAATAGTTGAGTACCTTGAAACCGACATTCTCCTAGCAGAACAGAACAAGGCTCAGAAACTGATGTATCAGATTCCTAGATACACTATTATGGAAGGAAGGCTACATCGGAGAGGATACTCTATGCCACTACTCTGATGTGTGACTCCGCCCGAGGCCAAGAAAATCCTAGAAGAGATTCATGAAGGATTTTGTGGGGACCACACTGGGGGGCATAACCTATCTAAGAAAATCATACGACAAGGATACTTCTGGCCCACTATCAAAGCAGACTCATTTGATTATGTCAAGAGATGCGATAAGTGCTAGCGGTTCGCTACAATCCCGCGAGCTCTACCTTCTGAGCTAACTATGATGACCTCCCCATGGCCATTTGCGGTTTGGGGAATTGATCTCATAGGCTCGTTGCCAACTGGCAAAGGTGGAGTTAAGTACGTAGTAGTCGCTGTAGATTATTTTACAAAGTGGACCGAGGCTGAACCTCTGGCAACGATTACCTCGAAGAAAGTCTTGGACTTTGTGGTGAAAAACATAATCTGCCGATATGGAATGCCAAGGAAGATAGTATCAGATAACGGTACTCAGTTCGAAAGTGAACTGTTTACCAATTTTTGTGAGAAAAATGGGATAATGAAGAGCTTTCCCTCTGTGGCCCATCCCCAAGCAAATGGCCAAGTCAAAGCTGTGAATAAGACTCTGAAAAGTTCTATGAAAAAGAGATTGGAAGAAGCTAATGGAAAATGGCCAGAGGAGTTTCCCCAAGTCTTGTGGTCTTGTGGTTCTCAACAGGACATACCCCTTTTTCTCTGGCATATGGATGCGAGGCCATGTTACCAATCGAGGTCGAAATATCCACTATTCGTAGCCATGCTTATGACCAAGCCTCGTACCAATCCCAGCTCGAAGTAAGTCTGGACCTAATCGAAGAAAGACGAGACGAAGCTCAACTAAAAAATGCAGCATATCAACAGCGAGCTACCAAATATTTCAATAAAAGGTTCGGGACAGGAAATTCGGATTGGGAGACTTGGTGTTAAGGCCTGTGTTCCTAGCTAAGTGGAACCCAGTCGCTAGCATGCTTGGGCCTAATTGGGAAGGACCTTATCAAATCGAGTCAGTTATTCGACGTGGCGTCTACGAATTGGCAAGATTAAACAGAGAATTGGTACCATGAGCATGGAATGTCGAACATCTGTGACCTTACTATCAATAGTGTAGGAATGATGTTTCCTGTAACCATGCCTGTTTATCTTTTCTAAGCTCTTGTTAATAAATTGTTCAATTCTAAATAAAGTTCATTTTCCTTTTAATATGTTGTATTTTTTGCAAACTCTCTTAATTTAATAACCTATGGTCACACTCATAGGATATTTAGGGGGCATCAGTGGTATACATACCATAAGTTTGAAAAAATTGCTCAAAAATAAGCATGCAAAAAAACAAGCAAATGTCTGAACCATTAACAAGATTATTAAAAATAAAGTGTTTGGATATAACCAAATGCACGAGCCAAGACAATTTGGACATAACCAGATTATTAAAAGTAAAATGTTTGGATATAACCAAATACGCGAGCCAAGATAATTTGGACATAACCAGATTATTAAAAATAAAGTGTTTGGATATAACCAAATGCGCGAATCAAGATAATTTGGATATAACCAAAATATTAAAAAGTGTCTGGATAGACTAGATACGTGAACCAGTGTGATCTAGATATAACTAAATCGAAAATATGTAAGTGTATTTTCCCTTAGCTTCTTCCAATTTCTTTTTCATAGAACTCTTAAGAGTCTTATTCACAGCTTCGACTTGGCCATTTTCTTGGGGATGGGAAAGAGAGGAGAATCTCTTTCTTATCTCATTTTTCTCACAAACATTGGTGAACAATTCGCTGTCGAATTGAGTACCATTATCTGATACTATTTTCCTTGGCATTCCATATCGGCAGATGATGTTCTTTACCACAAAGTTCAAGACTTTTTTCGAGGTAATCATTGCCAGCGGTTCGGCCTCGGTCCACTTTGTAAAATAATCGACCGCGACTACTGCATACTTAACTCCACCTTTTCCAGTCGACAACAAGCCTGTGACATTAATTCCCCACACCACAATGGGGAGGTCATCATAGTTAGCTCAGATGGTGGAGCTCGCGGGATGGTAGCAAACCGCTGGCATTTATCACATTTTTTGACATATTCAAATGTGTTTGCCTTGGCAGTGGCCAGAAGTATTATTGTCTTATAATTTTCTTAGATAGGCTATGCCCCCCAGTGTGGTCCCCACAAAATCCTTCATGAATTTCTTCTAAGATTTTCTTGGCCTCGGGTGGAGTCACACATCAGAGTAGTGGCATAGAATATCCTCTCCGTTATAACCTTCCTTCCACAATAGTGTATCTGGGAATCTGATACATTAGCTTCCGAGCCCTGTTTCGTTCTGCTGGGAGAGTGCTAGCTTCAAGGTAATCAACTATTAGGGTCATCCAGGTTGGTTTGGAGTTAATCATGTTGACATCTTCTTGTCCAGGCTCGCTAATACTGGGTACCGAAAGGTGCTCAATTGGGACTAAATTTAGCGCATTGTCCTCGCTAGATGTGCCGAGTCTGGTTAGGGCGTCTGCATTCGAATTTTGCTCTCGGGGAACCTGCTCTATCGCATAGAACTCGAATTTTGCTTTTTCTAAGTATGTGGCCATTTTTGTTCCATGAGCCTGGTATTCCCCTAAGATCAAGTTGACCACTAACTGTGAGTCACTGTAGCAATGAATTGCTTTAGCCTTGAGTTCCTTTGCTATTCGAAGTCCTGCCAATAGAGCTTTGTATTCATCCTTGTTGTTAGATGCTTTGAAGCCAAACCTTAAAGCAGAATGAAATTGACTTCCAGTTGGAGTGATCAATATGATTCCTACCCCCAATCCATTTTCATTGGAAGATCCATCGACATAATGTTTCCACAGCTCACGGGCTGGGGTTATAACTTCGTTGTCAGATACTCCCGTACATTCCACAATGAAGTCTGGTAGGGCCTGTCCTTTTATGGTCGTCCTGGGATGATAAATGATCTCGAATTATCCGAGATCAACAGCCCATTTTAATAATCGGCCCGAGGCTTCTTGCTTATATAGGACTTGTCATAGTGGTTGGTCAGTTAGTACATGGCTGGGGTGTGCTTGGAAGTAAGGTCAGAGCTTTTGAGAAGAGTGGATTAGGCTGAGAGCCAACTTCTCCATTAATGGGTAGACTGAGAGCCCTCAGTAACCTTTTGCTAACATAGTAGACTGGTTTTTGTACCTTCCGATCTTCTCGGATGAGCACGGCGCTGATGGTGTGCTCGGTTGTAGCGAGGTATAGGTACAAGATTTCTCCTGTGATAGGTTTCGACCAAATGGGAGGTTCTGCGAGGTGTTTCTTTAGCTCCTGAAAAGCAAGCTCACATTCCTCTGTCCACTCGATTTTTTTGCCCCCTCTCAAAAGGTTGAAAAATGGAAGAGAGCGGTCTGTAGATTTCAAGATAAACCTATTTAATGCCGCCATCCGTCCAGTTAAGCTCTGGACATCTTTATGTTTTTGAGGTGAGGGCATGTCAATTAAAGCATGGATCTTGTCTGGATTAACCTCTATTCCTTGCGCATTTACTATAAAACCTAGAAACTTAGCATTTCTGGGGGTTGAGCTTCATGTTGTTCTTTCGTCGCACGACAAAGCATTCTTCGAGGTCGTCCACATGGTTATTGTTATGTTTAGATTCGACCAACATATCATCAACATACACTTCCATGTTATTACCTTTCTACTCGGAGAACATCATGTTTACGAGCCTTTGAAATGTGGCTCCAACATTTTTAAGTCCAAAAGGCATGACATTGTAACAGTACAGCTCTTTATCTGTCACAAAACTCGTATGCTCTTGGTCTGGGGCCTGCATGGAAGTCTGGTTATATCTAGAATAAGCGTCCATGAAAGACATAAGTCCATGCCCGACTGTGGCACCTACGAGCTGGTCGATCCGAGGTAGGGGAAAACAGTCCTTAGGACATGCCTTATTGAGGTCAGAGTAATCGATACAAGTTCTCCATGTTCCGTTAGGTTTTGGAACCAGTACTGGGTTAGCGACCCAATCAGGGTAGAAGGCGTCTCGTATAAATCGATTCACCTTTAACCTGTCGACCTCTTCCTTCAGGGCTTTCTTCCTGTCATCGTCCAAGAGTCTTCGTTTTTGTTGCTTTGGGGGGAAGCTATTATCAATGTTAAGGGTGTGGCTTATCACATTCGGACTTATCCCTACCATGTCCGAATGCGACCATGTGAAAACATCCCAGTTTTTCCTCAAGAAGCAAATTAATTGCTACTTTGTCTCTTCTGAAAGGTTTTTCCCTATCTTCATAGTTTTCGGGGGATCATCCTCTTCGAGCTTGACCTCTTCGAGCTCTTCTAGCAGTTCGAGGTCGGCCTTTTCTTCTATTCTTGGATCGATCTCTTCATCTATTTCAAAAACTGTCCCATTCTTATCTTTAATTACAATAAGTGCTTGTGCGTTTTTCTGCTTCTTCCCTCTAACAGAAATACTGTAGCATTCCCTCCCTGCAAGTTGGTCTCCTTTCAGAGTCCCGATGCCACTAGAAGTCGAGAATTTGATGGCCAAATTCCTAATGGACGAAACTGCCCCCAGCCCTACCAGGGCAGGTCTCCCAAGCAGAATGTTATAGGCAGATGGGAGATCCACCACTACGAAATCCATCATCTTGGTTACTGAGACTAGGTAGTCTCCCAAGGTTACGGGGAATTCGATAGATCCCATACAGGCAATCCCTTCTCCTGAAAAGCCGTACAACATCGTTGTACAGGACTTTAGGTCGCGAAGCGCGAGTCCCATCTTTTCTAAAGTGGATTTGTAGAGGATATTTACCGAGCTCCCGTTATCAATCAGGACTCGGTGTACCCTCTTGTTTGTGAGCTGAAGGGTTATGACCAACGGGTCATTATGAGGGAGCTGTACATGGGACGCGTCATCTTTAGTAAAAGTTATGGGTTGAGATTCAACACTTTGCTATTTTGGAGCTCTGGGTTCGGGTTCGTAGGGAGACCCGTCCCCAGTTTTCAGCTCATTCACATATCTTTTCTGACATTCTTGCCCGATCCTGCAATATGGGGGCCCCCCGAGATGGTTATGACATCTTCTCCATCAATTGGAGGGGGTCATTCATCTTCCCGTGCTCATGAATTGCTGTTCTAGGCAGGCGGTGCAGCTGATGCCCTCTGGCTAGTGGAAGCCTGGTTAGGGTTTTGATTTCTCACATATTGCCTGAAATATCCTCTCGAGATCAAACCATCGATCTCATCTTTTAATTGCCTGCATTCATCGATTGTATGTTCAATATCTCTGTGGAATCTACAGTACTTGTTGGAGTCTCTTTTCGCCTTTTGGTTTCTCATAGGGTCATGTCATCTTTCTCCCGAGACTCATTGAGCTCGGTATACACCTTGTATACGGAGAAATATCTTTCCCCTTTCTTCTTCTTTCCTCCTTCCGTCTCGGGATTACTCCCTTCATTTTTCTTTCTTTTAGAAGGGTTGTCCATGAGGGGTTTTAAGGCCATAGGATCTGCCAAGGTTGAGGCAGAGTTTGTGTTTGTTGTTGTAGTTATGGGCTGAGAGGTCATATTTAGCGCAGACCTCGCCTCTTCTACATTAACAAACCTTTGAGCTCGTCGATTGAACTAGGTTAAGGACCTTACGAGCTTCCTTTGCATATCCTCCCAAAGAGGACTTCTAGGCATTACTCCAGCTCGGACAACCATTAAATGGCCACTGTCGTTGACGTCACGAGCTCGAGCAACTTCCAAGTTAAACCTTGTGAGATAACTTTTTAGTGTCTTATTTGGCTGCTGTCGGACGTTGGTCAAGGAAGATGCCTCAGGCCTAATGCCAACCATGGCCTTGAATTGCTTCTTGAAATCTCTTGATAATTGATCCCAAGAAGAAATTCTTTGTTGGTCCCATGAGCGAGGCTGGGAACAGCATGCATCTGAGCTCGTAGCCCACATTACTAGCTCGCATGATTCTTTTGAATGTACTTAAATGATTGTACGGATCCGAATTTCCATCAAATGGCAGGACATGAGGAATTCTGAATCCTTGAGGAAACAAGGTGCTAGAGATGTGTGGGGTAAAGGGTTCGAGTTCTTCATCGAACTCTTCGTCCCTTTCCCAGCTTCGTTCGTTTTGTAAGAGCCTGAATGCTCTTTCTAACTGCTCAATCCTTTCTTGGACTGGATCTATGGGGGGTCTGACTTGAATCAGTGGGAACTTGTTATCATTATTTACAACTCCAGTTTCGCGCCTCGGTGTAGGGTGCTTACGCCCATTGACATGATCTCTTAGATATGGATTCGATGGATTATCACGCCCCCCATTATGGTTTAGATGCTCCTGTAAATCTGGGTGATTTCTTCAATTTCCAGTGTTCCTAGGTTCCTGCTTCTTCCCTCTAATAGAAGTGGTCTCTATCATCAGGGCATAAAACTAACCTATCGGGTTTGTCTTTTAATAAGGTGGGGGACCACATTTTCGATCTAAGGATTACTTTACCTTGATCATCTGAGTCCGAGCTCGAGGCTTCATCGTTAGCCTCGTTCCCCGATGGCAGGCTTCTTCAGCGAGCTGGAGGCGGGGGCCTCACCTCTCTCCTTGGGGGGAGAATACCTGTGGGCAAAGGCACATGCTCCCAGCGGTTGTACTTTTTATTGGACCAGTCCGAGGTGGACTGGCCATCTCCCAAAAGCCCGCAGGCTCGGAGCTTACTCTCATGTAAAAGGTATGAGAGAGACCTCCTGCCGTAAGGGAGTTGGAGCAGAGTCTCTCTATGCTCCTTCATTGTGTCGTCGGGAGTAGGACGGTGAAAACTGGCTGGAAAATAAGACACATTTCAACTAAGTACAATCCTACAAACAAAAGCCCGAGCACAGAGATAAAGAAAGTTGGAGTACTTACGAATCCGTCTAAATGAGTAGCATCGAGACGGGGACAAGCCATCTGTCCAGAAGAAGGCTTTCTTAAAGTCAGGTGGATGATTAGGAAGATCCTCAAACACCTTTTTCTCTTTGGGGTAGCTCGAAAGATAGTAGAACCCGTCTCCTCCCCGAGCTCGGGAGGGGTTGCTTTTCAGACAAAAAAGATACAAAATCTCTTGGGGTGAAGGTCCTGTCCACTTCAATTCATGGTACAACAACCTCAAGGCAGACAGAACCCTGTAAGAATTAGTATTGAGCTGGAACGGGGCCAACCCAACAAAGTCCGTGAAGTCCTTGAAGAAAGACTTCAAAGGCAATAGCGTTCCTGCCTTCATGTGCTCCTGGCTCTGTTGTACCCAGTTTTCGAGCCATGTTAAATATGACCTCGAAAGCTGGATTCGCAGCAAATGAACTCGTACAGTTTGAAGTATGCTCCAGGATTAAATATCGAGCCTGCAAAACTGAGACGACCTCGATTGTGGTGACCTCGAAATATTTACGATCTCGAAAGGCAGCTCCTAGACGCATCTGTCTTCAGGGATGACCTCGGATCAGGAGTTCCGAGCCTGACGCGTGTACGATCTCGAAGGCCATGTGACCTCGGGAGATGTCATTAGCTCGAAAGCTGATGAGAAACCTGGGAGGCTAAGGTCTTGGAGATACAAGATTTTGAATATCTATAAGTGTTATCCTCAAGGGACGCAGTCTGCCTTTATTGTTGTAAATCCCATAATATCATGGGATATTATTTGGTTAGTTATACGCCCCCTGGTCTTCAGGGGAAGTTTCCTTTTATATCTGATTATAGGCATTTAAAGCCATTTATTTTATTTACACAAAAAGAGTAACTACCCAAAATATGTGGGATAGTATTCTGCAGCCTTCTCTATAAATAGAGAGGTCATGCACCATTGTAATGGACCAAAAATTATGAACCTTGAGAGAAAACTCTGAAGAATTCATGCTTAAGAATTTTCAGAGATAATCTTGAGTTTAATAACAGAGACTCGTGGACTAGGCAGATTTAACTGCTGAACCACGTAAAAATCGTGTGTTTGTGTTGTTATATTTTAATTGGCCATTATCAGTTATTGTTCACATGCTCTCCTTTCACTGTTGACGAAAAACGGCGTCAACAGTTTGGTGCTTTCATTTAGAGCCTTAAGCATTCATCCCTGAGAAAATCATGGCCACAAACAATCAGAACACACCTGAAGAAAATTACCCAAGACGTCCTGGAAAACAGCCAATGGAGAATCCGGATGTTGAAGAGAGAAGTGGGTCTTCTGATTCTCGGGGACCACCTCCTCCACCAAGAGATGAGGATATGTACTGCAATCCTGAGCGGTACGTTCCTATTGTGGAACTTGAAAACCAAAAACTGAAGCAGCTGTTGGCAGAAGCCAACAAACGGAATGAGGAGTTGACAAGGATAGCCACAGAGGCGCAGGTGGATCAGCCCCCGCCTCCGCGCGAAAACCAAGTCCCTCCTCAAAGGGACGTGCATGTTCCTCCCCGGAGGCCCCGCAGTCGTCCACAAAAGGATGCTGCGCAAGGAGGCCGACTCAACCTCCAGCACCAGCAGAGCCATCCGCTCCACCTAGGCCCCAGAGGAGTACTCGGGCTCGGGCCCCGGCTAACCCTCCTGTGGAAGTGCCTGCGGGAGCTGAGAATAACCAAACCCCTGCAGAGGCTCGGACTCAGGTACCTGGGAGTGCACCGAATGCGACTGACCCATCTCGGGAAAATTCTGGACCCTCTAGGCCGCGGCAAGGGTGGAAGCCACCATCGCCTATACGGTTCCCTCCGTCACCCATAAGATATCCTTCGCCCCCCCGCAGGAACGCTCAACCCGTTCGAGGTCAGGATGAAGGGCGTACGGGGGAAAGACAAGAAAGCAGGAAGACTTTCCAGGAGCGGAGAGGTGCTCCATCTGAGAAAAGTCAAACGTCTCGGTCTCGCACGGCGGAGACGAGGCAACGTGGGAAGAATCCATCACGAAATAACCGAGTAATGAGTTTCACCAGTGATGAGTCCGGAGATACGAGGTCCGTTAGTAAACATGACCGAGGTCGTAATAAAACTGGAAGCCGCAAGAATCGTCCCGACCTGCGAAATCATCTGAACCAGAGTCAGGGTAATGGAGATCGAACAAATCCGGACCTGAGGGATCGCTTGAATAGGCATAGAGATCCCTCGCGGAGACGCGAGCCTGGAATCACGATCGATGACAATCAATTCCAGACAGTACCTCCTACTGACCCAGTTCAAGAAAGAATCGATCAGCTCGAAAGAGCCATTAGGCTTTTAAAGAATGAATGAGGAAATGGTCGATATGAGGACTCTGACGAGGAGCTCGAGCCGTTTGCTCCCCATATTTCCAACACTCAATTTCCTCAAGGGTTTCGGATACCTCGAAAAATATAAGAGACACTCAATAACTTCTTGGTAGCAGTTGTCTAAAGACTTAAAGAAGCAGTTCAGAGCAATGATGGGGGTCAGACCAGAGGCATCCACCTTAACTAACGTCCGACAACAGCCGGGCGAAACACTAAAAAGTTACCTAACAAGATTTAATCTGGAAGTAGCCCGAGCTCGGGACGTAGATGACAGTGGGCACCTAATGGCTATCCGAGCTGGTGTATTACTGGGAAGTGCCCTTTGGGACGACATGCAAGGGAAACCGGTAATGTCAATAACCGAGTTTAATAGACGAGCGCAGAGGTTTGTCAATGTAGAGGAAGCGAGGTCGACACTCAAAGCAACACCCTAGTCCGAAACTACAACGATAAACATCAACTCTGCCTCAACCTCGGCAGACCCAGCAGCTCCAAATCCTGCCACGGAAAACCCCTCCAAGAGAAAAAAGAACGAAGGAAATAACCCCGAAGCTGAGGGAGGAAAGAAAAAGAAAGGGGAGAGGTATTTCTCCGTGTATAGAGTATACACCGAGCTCAATGAGTCTCGGGAGAACATATACCTGGCTAATGAAAACCAGGTCCCCTTTAGGCGCCCAGACCTGATGAGAAATCAAAAATCCAAGAGGGATTCCAGTAAATATTGTCGGTTCCACAGAGACACCGGAAATACAACCAATGAATGTCGACAACTGAAGGACGAGATCGAAGGGTTGATCTCGAGAAGTTACTTCCGGCAATATGTCAAAAACTAGAGTACTGGTCATACGTCCGCAAGCCAGAGAATAGCCGCGTCTCCGACGACACAAAACAATAACTCCCGAGCTCGGGAAGACGACAGGCCCCCGCCGATAGATGGAGAGGATGTAATAACCATCTCGGTAGGGCCTCTTCTCGCAGGAGGGGGCAGGAATGCCCAAAAGAGGTATGTTAACAAGTTGAAGATAGGGGACGGGTCTCCTTTTGAACCCGAACCTAGGGCACCAAAAAGCCAGAGGATTGAAACACAACCAATAACCTTCACCGAGGAAGACGCCGCCTATGTTCAGTTCTCTCATCATGATCCACTGGTCATTACTCTTCAGTTGGCCAATAAAAGGGTCCACCGAGTTCTCATAGATAATGGGAGCTCAGTCAACATCCTTTATAGAGCAACCCTCGAGAAGATGGGACTCTCCCTTTGCGACCTGAAAGCATGTGCAACTACTTTGTACGGTTTTTCAGGAGAAGGAACTGCCTGTATGGGATCCATTGAGCTCCCCGTGACCTTGGGAGACTATCCAGTCTCGGTGACCAAGATAATGGAGTTCGTGGTAGTAGATTTACCATCTGCCTACAATGTGCTGCTCGGGAGACCCGCCCTGGTCGGGCTAGGGGCAGTTTCATCAGTAAGGCATCTGGCCCTTAAGTTCCCGACCCCTAGCGGAGTCGAGACATTAAAAGGAGACCAATTAGCAGGGAGGGAATGCTATAGAATCTCCTTGAGAGGAAAGAAACAAACGAACGCTCAAGCACTCGTTATCATACAAAACAAAGATGGCACGGTTTTAGAAATTGACGAGGAGATTGATCCGAGGATTGAGGAGAAAGTTGGCCTCGAACCTTTAGAGGAGCTCGAAGAAATTCAGCTCGAGGAAACTGATCCCTCGAAGAAGGTGAAGGTCGAAAAACACCTCCAAGACAAGGCAAAATAGCAATTAATTTGTTTTTTGAAGAAAAAACAGGATGTCTTCGCGTGGTCACACTCAGACATGGTAGGGATAAGCCCGAATGTAGAAAGCCACGCTCTAAACATAGACAAAAGCTTTCCCCCAAAGCAACAAAAGCGAAGACAGCTGGACGAAGACAAAAAGAAGGCACTAAAGGAGGAGGTTGACAGGTTGAAGGCGAACCGATTCATTAGGGATGCCTTTTACCCTGACTGGGTAGCCAATCCGGTGTTGGTCCCAAAGCCCAATGGGACATGGAGAACCTGTATTGACTACTCAGATCTCAACAAAGCTTGCCCAAAAGATTGTTTTCCGTTACCAAGGATTGACCAGCTCGTGGATGCCACAGCGGGGCACGGCCTGATGTCGTTCATGGATGCCTATTCTGGATATAACCAGATTCCCATGCATGCCCCCGACCAAGAACATACGAGCTTCATCACGGATAAAGGGCTATACTGCTATAATGTCATGCCATTCGGGCTCAAGAATGCTGGAGCCACATACCAGCGGCTCGTAAACATGATGTTTTCATAACAAATAGGGAACAACATGGAGGTTTATGTTGATGACATGCTTGTAAAGTCTCAACTCAACAATAACCATGTTGATGACCTCGAAGAGTGCTTTGGCGTGCTCAGGAAATACAACATGAAGCTAAATCCTCAGAAGTGCACTTTCGGGGTATCTTCAGGAAAATTTCTGGGCTTTATTGTGAACTCTCGTGGAATCAAGGCTAACCCCGACAAGATCAAGGCCCTGATTGACATGCCCTCACCTCGAAGGCACAAAGATGTCCAAAGTCTGACTGGCAGGATGGCAGCCCTAAGCAGATTCATCTCGAAATCTACGGATCGTGGTCTTCCATTTTTCAACTTACTGAGAGGAGGTAAGAAGTTTGAATGGATAGAGGAATGAGAGCTGGCCTTTCAGGAGCTCAAAAGGCACCTAGCGAAACCACCCATCCTGTCAAAACCTGAAACGGGAGAAGTATTTTACCTATACCTTTCAACCACCGAACACACAATAAGCGTAGTGCTCGTTCGAGAAGAAGAGAGGGTGCAAAGACCCGTTTACTACATCAGTAAAAGATTACTGGGGGCAGAGTCAAGATATCCATTGATGGAGAAACTCGCGCTCAGTCTAATTCATTCATCCTGTAAGCTCCGCCCCTACTTTCAGGCACATCCCATCCATGTGTTGACTGATCAACCACTTAGGCAAGTCCTGTCTAAACCAGAAGCTTCAGGTCGACTTCTTAAATGGGCTGTTGAGCTCAAACAGTTCGAGATCACCTACCACCTGAGAACGACCATTAAGGCACAGGCATTGGCGGACTTTATAGTGGAATGTACTGGTATAGCCGACGACGAGGTAATAACCACGGCCCATGATCTGTGGAAACTTTACGTCGACGGCTCGTCAAATGAAAATGGAGCAGGGGCAGGGGTCATTTTGGTTACCCCCGCAGGAAGCAGATTTCATTCTGCCCTAAGATTTGACTTCAAAGCGTCGAATAATGAGGCCGAATACGAGGCTTTGCTCGCGGGACTTCGTATAGCTAAGGAGCTCAAAGCTAAAGCTATACATTGCTACAGTGACTCCCAGCTCGTGGTTAATCAAATCCTAGGAGAATACCAGGCTCGTGGCACTAGAATGGCAGCTTATCTGGAAAAGGCAAAATCCGCGTTGGAGTATTTCGAGTTTTATGCAATCGAACAGGTTCCACGAGAACGGAACTCAAATGCAGATGCCTTAGCTCGACTCGCCACATCCGTCGAAAATGAAGAGCTGAATGTTGTACCCATAGAACACCTATCAGCACCTAGCATTAACGAGACAAAAGAGGAAGATGTGTGTATGATCGAAACAGAGCCGACCTGGATGACCCCGATAGTTGATTATCTCGAAAATGGAACTCTTCCAAAAGATCAAAACCAGGCTCGAAAGTTGATGTATCAACTTCCCCGTTACACCATTTTGGACAGAAAGCTATACCGAAGGGGATATTCCATGCCATTACTTAGGTGCGTAACCCCTCCCGAAGCTAAGAAAATCATTGAAGAAATTCATGAAGGGTTCTGCGGAAACCACACCGGGGGGCATAGCCTGTCCAAGAAGATCATACGCCAGGGATATTTCTGGCCAACAATTAAAATGGATTCTTTCGAGTATGTGAAGAAATGCGACAAATGCCAGAGATTCGCCACGATACCCCGAGCCCCACCATCCGAGCTGACCATGTTGACATCCCCATGGCCTTTCGCGGTATGGGGCATCGACCTCATAGGCTCACTCTCAACTGGCAAAGGCGGAGTGAAATATGCTGTAGTCGCCGTGGATTACTTCACAAAATGGACGGAGGCTGAACCATTGGCAACCATAACCTCAAAGAAGATCCTTAATTTCGTTGTAAAGAGCATCGTGTGCCGATACGGAGTACCGAGGAAGATCGTATCCGACAACGGAACCCAGTTCGATTGCGACTTGTTCACCAACTTTTGTGAAAAGAACGGTATAATAAAGAGTTTTTCATCAGTGGCTCACCCTCAAGCGAATGGCCAAGTCGAAGCTGTGAACAAAACTCTCAAAAGTTCTTTAAAGAAAAAGTTGGAAGAAGCAAAGGGACGGTGGCCCGAAGAATTGCCCCAAGTCCTTTAGGGATATAGGACCACAGCTCGAACCTCAACAGGCCATACCCCATTCTCTCTAGCATACGGCTGCGAGGCAATGTTGCCTATTGAGGTAGAAATCCCAACGATCCGAACTCAGATTTACGATCAAAGTTCAAACCACACTCAGATCGAAGAAACCCTAGACTTGATTGAAGAAAAAAGAGAAGAGGCTCAGCTGAGAAATGCTGCCTACCAGCAACGAACTACCAGATATTTCAACAAGAGGGTTCGAGATCGAAAGTTCAGAATGGGAGATCTGGTGTTGAGACGCGTATTCTTGGCAACTCGAGATCCAGCAGCTGGAGTGCTTGGGCCGAACTGGGAAGGACCGTACCAGATAGAGTCAATCATCCGTCCTGGTGTGTACAAACTTGCGAGATTGGACGGGAGCCTAGTACCACGAGCATGGAATGGCGAACACCTTAGACCTTACTATCAGTAGTGTAGGAAAAGTGTTGCCTATAATCATGAGTTTCTATTTGTATTAGTTTGTTTGCCTTTTGATTACCATCAAATAAAGATTTATTTCATTCAGTATATTATCTCTTTTTATTTTTTATTTTTGCAATCTCTCTTAATTTAATAACCTATGGTCACACTCATAGGATATTAAGGGGGCATCATTGGTATATATACCATCAGCTTAAAAAATAAAAAATATATGAAGGATTTGGATATAACCAGATGCGCGAGCTTAGATAGTTCGGACATAACCGAGTTATCAAAAACATGAAGCATTTGGATATAACCAGATGCGCGAGCTTAGATAGTTCGGACATAACCGAGTTATCAAAAACATGAAGCATTTGGATATAACCAGATGTGCGAGCTTAGATAGTTCGGACATAACCGAATTATCAAAAACAGAAAACGTTTGGAATTAACGAAATGTGCAAACTCAACAGGTTTGGAACAAACCAGCCAAAAAACTAATCGACGATAAGTAGGAACCTAAACCTACTTCGGGATAAGTCGAGATCGAGGCTGGAATGTCTTAAAGAAAAATAGTTTCAAACTCTTAACCTTGGAATGAAAACCGAGGATGAGGAAAAGTGACTAAGCAAAAAAGATATAACCAAATCATTCACATTACATACCATATAAGTACTTTTGGGTTCATGGTTAAAGTAATATCCGACTTTGAAAAATAACGAGGTCGGAAGCGAATAATTTGAACAAACTGTGCATGAATACATTGAACTTCGAACCTAAATCCATAATATGTTTGTATGAATAAATAAACATAAATGATTCATCCATAAAAAATGTGCAAAATATTTCGAGCCAAGAAATGTAAAGCATATATAAGTAGTATTTAAAGAAATTGTATTAGCCCCGTGGGCATACTTTAAAATAATTACAAAAATAAGGGGACGCAGCCCCAACAGATGGTTTCCCCGAGATCAAATTTAAGGAAGAGGAGTCTCCTTGGCCTTCTCAGCATCAGCAGCACCGGATTCCTCAGGACGAATAGCATGGCTGTCCTCCTGGGCTCCCTCCGAAACGGCCTCCCGAGTAGCCTTTTCCTTCTCGAGCTGAGCAGCCTCTTCCTTCTCGAGCCGAGCATTCAACCTGTCAAGAAGTGTCGCCTTGTGAGGACCTAAGAAGCTGGTGTCCAGATCTTCATTGTAGGCACACATTCGGTACATGGCCGAGTCAACCGCTTGATCCTTCTTCTCTTTGTACTCTGCAAGGAGACGAGCTTTTTCATCCTCCATGATGTCAAAGGTGGCAGCCTTTTCCTCTTCAAGCATCTTGTTGGTCTCCTGGAGCTGGGTGATCTCCTTCTTATGCTCCTCGAGCTCAGTTTTCAGCTTCCCGAGCTCGGTGGCCATGTCCTCACGTTCCTTGGCTCCTGCCTCAAGCTTCGCATTCACTGCCTTCAGATCATCGCTCGCTTTGAGGTGGAGATCCTTCGCCTCTTGAGCATGAGACTTGCTCGAATGAATGTCATTGTTCAGCTTATAATTGAGCTGGGTGGTAAAGGCAAGAGACTGAAAAAGAAAAAGTCATCATTAACACCAAGTCTGTGTGATTATAACCAAGAAGAAGGACTATAGAAGGATACTTACCGCGGCAGCGAGCTCGATACTCTTCTCATAGAGGACAGTGCAGTCTTGGGTATCGTTCAAGCATTGCCATTGGGGAGCTTCAAGACTGCCAAAGCTCTGGCCGATCCGGGACATAACATCCAAGACCAACGTAGATCCATGGGACCCAGCGGCATTGTCGACCACATATGCATCCATGTGGGTGGAAACTGATAGCTTCTGAGCTCGAGAAGCAGAAGGCCTTCTAGAAGGCGGACCTAGGGATGACTGAACCACCACAGGAGGTTGGGACTCAACCATAACGGAGGGACCGACCAGCGAAGTCGGCGCCACTGCAGAGGCAACGACCTGTGAGGACGGCGCCGTTGTGGAAGCGCTGGCCTGGGAAGTCGCCGCAGCGATGGAGCTCGAAACCGGCGGAGCAAGAGGAGGGGTTTTCTTAGACCTCTTGGGGCCCTTGCCCGGCCGGTCGGTCTTCAGCGACCCCGCTCTGGGACGCTTGCTCCTCTTGGCGCCACCACTTTCGATGATGTTGTCGAGGTCGGAGTCCATTTTGCCTGCACAAGTCACAACACAGAGTGAGTTAATAAAAGAGAAGCATACGAGTTCTTTCAATATCACAGACTTATAAAGTGATGATAGAAGAAACCTAACTGGAACTCTCCCCCGAGCTCGAGCTTGGGGACCATGAAATTCCCCCTTCTTCAGAGGAGGCGGGGGGAGTGCCTTCCCTATATGTGGGTGATAACCTCGAAAGGTCCCTATAATTGTTGGTCCCGTACTGAACAGCTATCCCGTTCCACACCTCGTCCGTGGTATACATGGTGTCGTATTTCCCGAGCCCACTATTAAACCTATGGACATAGTCATCTACCCAACTGCATATGTAGAAGTGGTATCTATCCTGTGGGAATGAGACTAACCTATTGGGCTTATGTTTTAGTAAGGTGGGGGACCACATTCTCGAGGTAGGGAGGACTTTACCTTCATCCAAATCTGAGCTCGAGGCTTCATCATTAGCCTCATTCCCCGACAGCGGACTCCTCAGGCGAACTGGAAGTGGTGGCCTCGTTTCTCTCCTCGGAGGAAGGGCGCCTGTGGGCAGGGGCACCTGCTCCCAGTGTTCATATTTTTTATTGGACCAGTCAAAGGTGGACAGGCCCTCCCCCAAAAGTTCGCACTTTTGGAGCCTATCCTCGTGTAAAAGGTATAAGAGAGACCTCCTGCCGTGGGGGAGTTGGAGCAGGGTCTCTCTATGCTCCTTCATTGTCTCGTCAGGAGTGGGACGCTGAAAATTGGCTGAAAGACAAGACATATTTCTACTAAGTACGGATCTAAGAGCTAAAATCTCGAGCACAGAAATAAAGATAACGAGAATACTTATGAATCCGCCTGAACGAGTAGTGTCGAGACGGGGACAGACCGTCTGTCCAGAAGAAGGCTCTTTTGAAATCAGGCGGATGATTGGGAAGATCTTCAAAGACCTTCTTCTCCTTGGGATAGCTCGAGAGATAATAAAAGCCATACCCTCCCCGAGCTCGGGAGGGGTTACTTTTCAGACAAAAGAGATACAAAATCTCTTGAGGCGAAGGTCCTTTCCACCCCATCTCGTGGTATAAGGACCTCAGGGCAGACATCACCCTGTAAGAATTGGTGTTGAGTTGGAACGGGGCCAACCCAACGAAATCCGTGAAGTCCTTGAAAAAAGAGTTCAAGGGCAAGAGTGCTCCCGCCCTCATGTGTTCTTGGCTCCACGCCGCGTACTTCAACCTGGCGTCATGGCCCCCAGGGGCAAAACAGCTTCGTTCATGGTCGGCCGGAGCTCGACACTTCAAGGAGCCTGACAGGCTGAGGCCGTGGAAAGCCAGGATTTCAGTTATCTGACTAGTTGTGGTAACCGAGCTCCAATAGTGCTCGGCCTCAAACATTTCTCTCCTCGGCTGCGAGGAAGAAGGTTCCCCCATTAGTGAAAATTGGAGCTCTCCTGAATGGTATGCGACAGTGACCTTTAGTGTAGGGTTGAGGGGAATCGGCCTAGGTCCTGAATTGGATTCCGGATAGAGGGCCTCCCAAAGAACTCTCCTCTTCCCCTCTATGACCTCCTCTATCTCGCGGCGGTAATGAGCTCGAATATCCTCCTGCTCGTGCGCAAGCTCGTACTCCCTTATCCGACGTTGATTCCGGGCGAACAGTGATTCTGGGCTCGGGGTTTTTGGCTCGTAAGGGATTGCCAGCAACGACCCCCACCGTCTTTGCAGATTCTGTGACATCTAGCGAGAAAGAAAAAATGGTGAGGGCAATGCATGCAAGAGTTGCGAGCTCGGGGTTTAGGAACAAAACAAGCTATATATTAAGGCCCTTATTAAAGAGTCAGGACGTGCATTCCACGAGAAAGGAAGGAGAGTGGATATTTTTTTTTTTTTTAAATCCCGAAAATCAAGGGAAAAAAGAGTGGCGGTTAACCAGAAAAGGCAGCCTTGGGTTTCGTGCATTTGTCAAGGCCAATGTTTTTTACCCGAAATCTTGGTGTACAAGAAACGTCTCTTAAAATTTTAAAACCCAGAAAACAGGAATCTTGCTCAAACATCAAAACTGGATATGAACCAGTGATGTAAATTCTGTGTTGGGAGTCTAAAAAAATCCAAGAGCCTATCGGATAGAAACCTCCTATCATATTATGCTAAGGATGTAAACTAGTACATACACATACACAGCAAGAACAGCATGAACAAAAACTAACAAAATGGAAAACAAAGATTGCATACTTACACAATAATGGCGATTGCAGAGAGATCATTGACTGAAGGAGAGGTTGCAAATAAGAACTCACGGACTCGAACAAACCAGGGTTTCTTTGTTTCTTTGGCCAAGAAAACATGCACGGGATAGAAGCTTTATAGGAAGGTCTCTAGTTTCATTTTTTCTCTTTTCTTGCTCCTGGTGAACGAAAATAAAGAAGAAGATGATGAATGGGGTCTCACATATATAGGTGGAAAAAGGGGATTAATCTGTGGCGTTGAACGAAATCCTTGTGAAATCCAACGGTCAGGGGTCAATGACAAGATGGCGCCGAAAAGGTGGCAGGCGGATGATCGTGGACATGTTCCCAAGGTACTCAAGTACCAAAAATGAGCAATACCTGGCTGACGCGTGTCCATTTTCAAAAAGTGTATGACGGTATGGTTCCCGAGGAAAGTAGTTCAAAAGTTTCCTTCTTATAGGAGTCGAACAAATACTTTTGAGGGGGCAAGATGTTGTACCCAGTTTTTGAGCCATGTTAAATATGACCTCGAAAGCTGGATTCGCAGCAAATGAACTCGTACAGTTTGAAGTATGCTCCAGGATTAAATATCGAGCCTGCAAAACTGAGACGGCCTCGATTGTGGTGACCTCGAAATATTTACGATCTCGAAAGGCAGCTCCTAGACGCATCTGTCTTCAGGGATGACCTCGGATCAGGAGTTCCGAGCCTGACGCGTGTACGATCTCGAAGGCCATGTGACCTCGGGAGATGTCATTAGCTCGAAAGATGATGAGAAACCTGGGAGGCTAAGGTCTTGGAGATACAAGATTTTGAATATCTATAAGTGTTATCCTCAAGGGACACAGTCTGCCTTTATTGTTGTAAATCCCATAATATCATGGGATATTATTTGGTTAGTTATACGCCCCCTGGTCTTCAGGGGAAGTTTCCTTTTATATCTGATTATAGGCATTTAAAGCCATTTATTTTATTTACACAAAAAGAGTAACTACCCAAAATATGTGGGATAGTATTCTGCAGCCTTCTCTATAAATAGAGAGGTCATGCACCATTGTAATGGACCAAAAATTATGAACCTTGAGAGAAAACTCTGAAGAATTCATGCTTAAGAATTTTCAGAGATAATCTTGAGTTTAATAACAGAGACTCGTGGACTAGGCAGATTTAACTGCTGAACCACGTAAAAATCGTGTGTTTGTGTTGTTATATTTTAATTGGCCATTATCAGTTATTGTTTACGTGCTCTCCTTTCACTATTGACGAAAAACGGCGTCAACAGGCTCCATGCCGCATACCTCAGCCTGATGTCAGGGTTTCCATTCCCTGGAGCATAGCAGCTTCGTTCGCTAGAGGTCGGAGCTCGACATCTCAAGGAGCTTGAAAACCTGAGACCATGGAAGGCCAGGATATCAGCTACCTGATTTATCGAAGTGACCGAGCTCTAGTAGTGCTCGGCCTCAAAGAATTCCCTCCTCGGTTGCGAGGTAGAAGGCTCCCCCATGAGTGAGAATTGGAGCTCTCCCGGACTGTACGCAACGGTCACTTTTAACCTAGGATCGAGGGGGATCGGTCTGGGCCCTGAATTGGATTCTGGATAAAGAGCCTCCTGAAGAGTTCTCCTCTTCTTTTCAATGACCTCAACGATTTGGCGGCGATAGTGAGCTCGGGTCTCCTCCTGTTCGCGCGCGAGATCATACTCATGAATTAAACGTTGATTTTGAGCAAACATCGACTCTAGGCTCGGGGTTTTGGCGAGTAAGGGATTGCCAGCAACGACCCCCACCGTCTTTCCAGATTCTGTGACATCTAGCGAGAAAGAGAAAATGGTGAGGGCCATGCATGCAAGGGCTCAAGAATTACGAGCTTGACAGGACAAGCTCGGAACTTAAGAACGAAACGAACTCGATATTGAAACCCTTATTAGAGAGTCGAAACGTATATTCTATGAGAAAAAGGAGGAGAGTGGACAATTTTTTTTTTTTTTTGAAAATCCCAAAATATTAGGGAAAAAGGGTGGCGGTTAGTAAGAAAAGGTAATCTTGGGTATCGTGCGTTCTTTAAAACCAAGGTTTTGTACCCGATATCTTGGTGTGCAAGATATGTTATTTAAATTTTGAAACCCACAAAAAAGAAACCTTGTTTTACACCAAAACTGGATTTAGAACCAGTGATTTAAACCTAGCATGGAGACTTAAACGTGAAAGCCTATTGGTCAAAAATCTCCTAGAGTGACAAACTAAGAAGGTAAACTAGTGCATTCACAGAAATTGCATTCACAGAAATAACAAGAACAGCACAGACGGAAAACTGGCATAAAGGAAAACAAAAAGATAATCAGATGCTTACACAATGATGGCGATTGCAGAGAAGTCGTTGATTGAAGGAGAGGTTGCAGGTATGAGCTTACGATCTCGAACAAACTGGTGGTCCTCTGCTTCCTCGGCTGAGAGAACATGCACAAGCAGAAAGTTCTTAGAGATAGTTTCTGGTTTTGCCTCCTTTTTCTTCTGATGAGTGCAAAATAAAAGGAAGAAGATGACTTGGGGTCTTATATATAGATGGTAAAAGAGGATTAATTTGAGCCATTGAACATAATCCTTATAAAATCCAACGGATAGGGATTGATGACATGATGCTACCGAAAAGGCGGCAGACAAACGATCGTGGGTGGATTTTCAAGGTACTCAAGTACCTTGAATGGGCAATACCCAACTGACACGTGTCCATTTTCAAGTATGCGACGGTGCGGTTCCCGAAGAAAGTAGTTCAAAAGTTTCCTTCTCATAGGATTCGAACAAATACTTTTGAGGGGGCAAAATGTTACACCCAGATTTCGAGCCATAAAGATTGTGACCTCGAAAGATGGATTCGTAATAAATGAACTCGTAAAATCTGAAACATGTCCAAAATCTAAGCATCGAGCCGGCGAAGCAGAGACGACTTTGAAGATGATAGCCTCGAAGATCCTCACAAGCTCAAAAGACAGACCCCGAGGTACGTCTATTCTCGAGATAGCCTCGGATCAGGGCTCCGAGCCTGGCACACGTATGAGCTCGAAGTCATGTGATCTCGGGAAGATGCTATAGCCCGAAAGTCATTAAGAAACCTGGGTGAATAGGGCCTTGGTGATATAGGATAATAACTTCGAATATCCTAATGAGTCATTTATAAGAGACGCGGTCTACATTGATTACTATAAATCCCCTATAATCAAGGGATATTATTTAACCAGTTATACGCCCCCTAATCTTCAGGGGACGTTTCCTTGTATATAGGATTGCTGGCTTTTAATGCCATTTAATTTATTTGTATATACAGAATAACTTCCCGAAATATGTGGGATAGTATTCTGAAATCTTCTATATAAATAGAGAGGTCATGCACCATTGTAAGGGACCGAATTTTTGTGATCTTGAGAGAAAACTCTGGAGAATTCATCCTTGAAGAATTTTCAGAGATCATCTTAAGTTTAATAAAAAAGACTCGTGGACTAGGCAGATTTAACTGCTGAACCACGTAAAAAATCTCGTTTGTGTTACCATATTTTTATTGGCCATAACTGATTATTGTTTTCGTGCTCTTCTTTCGCTGTTGAAGAAAAACGGCGTCAACAGTATTATACTTTACTTTTTATATTAAAGATTATTTGTTTATAAATATTTACTAAATAAATTATTTTGATGTTACTCGTATAAAAAGATTTGATATATGTTATTAATCTTTGTTTATGTTGTGCATGCTCTAAGAATATTCTGTATATTGCTTTAGGAATATTATGTATATTTTTGTGTGTAGTTTGCAGATTTTATAAAATTTTAAGATAGTTTAAAATATAGTCGTTATGCTGCCCAAATTTTGTTAGTCTTAAGAAAATTAACATTAATTACAAAAAAATATAGTCGTTAACATTAATTTTTATTTTAATGCTTTATATGTATTTGTTTATCTTAATAACAACTATTTTAAAGTTATTTTTATAATATATGTTTTTAGTATTTATTGATTTTTTTTGTAAAATTAAAAAAAAAAACAGATTTGAATATGTATTTTTATTTTTATTTTAATGCTCTGTATGTATTTGTTTATTTTTGCTTGTTAATATTTATTATATTGTATTTTGATATATATATATATTTTAGTTAAAGTATGAACTTAATAAAAATTAGATTAATAATGTATGTTTATATTTTTAAATTTTTTTATATTAAATGTAATATGTTTGTAAATATGTATTTAATAATTTTTTTGTATTAATAAAAAAAATCAGTTTTGGTATACGTTTTTTTGTGGTTAAATATTTGTATATATGTAAATTGATGTATTTGTTAATGTATATATATTTTGTATGATCTAGGAATATTCTGGTTATATATGTGTTTAATTTGTAGGTTTTAAAATTTTTAGAATAGTTTGAAATATAGTCTTTATGCTGCCCAAATCCTGTTAGGGTTAGTAAAATTAATAAAAGTTTAATAATTAATTAAATAAAAGTTTAAGTATAATTAAAAAATACATCTAAAAATTAATTTTTACCTATAATTTAAATAAAATAAAATTACAAATCATAATAATTAACAATTAATTTTAACATTAATATTAGATGTTTTGTAATTGAAAAAAGTTAAAAATATATATGATTTAATAAAATATAATTAAGTAAAATATAAATATAATAAAATTGTTATTAATTAAGTAAATAATCGAAAAAAAATTGAAAAATTTAATAAAAAATTACAAAATAAAGTTAATGTATAATTAAATTAATTTTAAAATAAAAGTAATAAATAAGTAAATGATTTAAAAAATTATAATAATTAATAATTAGCTACATTTTCTTTCGTAAATATAAATAATTATTTTTGCCAGAGATATGATATTCTTATCACTTAGTGATAATTAGGGAGACAAACAGTCGTGAAATATTTTGACTATCATTTCCCTCATTTTAAGACAATTATTAATATTTTCTTAATTATTTCGCTTAAAGATGGCGAGCGATAGAAGTTGGATGAGTGCGAGGAATCGTTGGTCTCTGGAGTATAGAAATGGTGTTAAGGAGTTCTTTGAGATCGCTAAAAATCAGGTGAACGATCAGGGTTTGGTTCGTTGTCCGTGCAAGAAATGTGGGAATGTTAAGTTCCAGCCTATAAATGCAATTTCAATACATTTATTCAACAATGGCATCATACAATCCTACAAAGAGTGGCATTACCATGGAGAGGCACTGCCGCCGCCACCAGATGTGGTATGAGATCAGGATAGAGATGAGATAGTGGATATCTTGGAGGATGTTTACGCTGAAGATGACGCTCCCGTTGGAAACTATAATGATCCTCCCCAAGATGATGTTCAACATCGCGACAAGTATGACAATTTATTTAAGGAGATGTAAAGTGAACTGTACCCAGGTTGCCGAAAGTATTCTGCGTTGAACTTCTTGGTGAAGCTGATGCATCTGAAAGTTATTAACAAGTGCAGCAATCGTTACTTTGATGATTTGCTGGAATTGTTAGTCAACGCTATGCCTGGCGGAACAATTTTACCTAAGTCTAACTATCAGGCGAAGGCAAAGTTGCGGAGTATTGGATTGGGATATGAGTCCATCGATGCTTGCAAGCATGACTGTGCATTTTTTTGGAAGGAGAATGCAAATTTGGAATCCTGTCCGGTTTGTGGTGATGGTCGCTGGCAAGATAATCGTGGGAATGGGATGAAAGTGGCTCATAAGGTCATGCGGTACTTTTCGTTGACAGCGAGATTGAAAAGTTTGTACAGTTCAAGATATACTGCAGAGGATATGAGATGACACTATTCTAAAAGGCCAAAGGAAGATGGTGTGATGAGGCAACCCACTGACAGTAAGGTGTGGAAGCACCTTGATGAGTTGTACCCATCTTTTGCAGCCGAACCTCAAAATGTTAGGCTTAGGTTGGCTACAAATGGTTTCAATCCTTTTGGGAACATGAGCTACTCTTACAGCGTGTGGCCTGTGATACTTGTTCCATACAACTTGCCGTCATGGAAGTGCATGAAACCACAGTCATTAATGTTGTCTATTCTAATTCCAGGTCCTTCTTCACTTGGAAAAGATATTGATTTCTATATGAGACCTTTGCTTGACGAGTTGAAGGAGTTATGGGTGAATGGTGTCAAGACACGAGATGCATACAATAGTACCTTGTTCAATATGCGTGCAGCAATCTTGTGGACCATTAACGACTACCTAGCTTATGCTATGATGTCTGGGTGGAGCACAAAAGGGTACAAGGCGTGCCCCACATGCAATGAGAAATTCCCTCTGTAGGGATTAGAAGTAAAATTGCATACATTGGCCATAAAAGTTTTCTTGATATGGATCATGAATGGAGGAGTAAACGAGCACTATTCGACGGTAACAAGGAACTCAGGCCACCATTGAAAGACTACTCCGGTGATGATGTGTTGAAGCAGCAATTAGAGAATTTGCAGATTAGACAACCTGGGAAACACAAAGAATTCGATGGTGTGAAACACAAACGTGCTCCGACTGAACTTAATTGGTGGAAGAAGAGCATATTTTTCGAGCTTGATTGTTGGAAGGAATTATTGCTGAGGCATAACTTGGACGTAATGCATATTAAGAAGAATGCTTGAGATAGTGTCTTAGGAACTTTGTTGAACTTAGAGGGAAAATCTAAAGACACTGAAAAGGCAAGACTTGATCTAGCAGACATGAAAATTAGGGAAAAACTCCACCTCTGCAAAAAGGGAAACAAGTGGAAGAAATCGCACGCAAGTTACACCCTCAATGTCGGAGCGTCGAGTTTTTTGTGAATTTGTGAAGTCAGTTGAATTCCCAGACGGTTTTTCTGCAAACCTTTCAAAGAATGTCAATGTTAATGATGGCAAGATAACTGGGCTGAAATCACACGATTGCCACGTGTTTTTTCAGCAGTTGTTGCCCGCCGAAATTAGATCATATTTGGTTTAAGAAGTTCGGAAGCCAATTATTGAGTTGTACAATTTTTTCAAAAAACTTTGTTCTCAGATTTTGAATGTGAAAAACCTTGAGAAGATGGAGACAGACATTATCACAATTTTATTCAAGTTGGAAATGATTTTTCCTCCAGCATTTTTCGACATTATGGTGCATTTGGTTTTGCATCTTCCGAAAGAGGCAATTCTTGGCGGTCCCGTGCACTTTAGGTGGATGTATCCCATTGAACGTTCAATGGCAGTTTATAAACAATATGTAAGAAATCGTGCACGTCCGGAAGGTTCAATCGCAGAAGCTTACGTGGTGAACGAGACCTTAACCTTTTGCTCAATGTACCTCCGGGGGGTTGAGACTCGATTCAATCGACCTGAGAGGAATGACGATCGTGTTGAATCCCAACCAAATCAAAAATATTCTATTTATAAGGCTGTTGGCCATCCATTTGGTAAGAAATTAAGTATGCTCCTCAATCCGCAGTTAAAGCAAAAGGCTGAGTGGTAAATCTTGAACAATTGTGCCAAAATTAAGGAATATCTTAGGTATGTTTTCTAGTCTTTTTCAATAAATTTGTTTGGTTTATATACCGAGTAAAGGTAAAAATCATAACATTGTTGTCCGTTTGTAGTGAGCATATGGATGAATTAAGAAGATGGGGGGCTCGAATCTTGAAGTTCAACAAGAAGTTGAGTTTCCTCAGTGGTTCAAAGAACGAGTATGTATATTAGTTAATTCTTTTCCGAAACCCCACTTAATCAATCCAAAACTAACTTTCAATGTTAATGTTGATAGGTAAACAGTTTGCATGAGTCAATACCTACTGAAGTTAATAATAAATTGTATGCTATCGCAAACAAATCAAGCAATGTCGTGTTCTCTTATCCAGGGATGATAGTGAATGGTGTGAAATTTGTGATTCATGGTCGTGATATGAAGCTTAAAACTCAAAATTGCGGTGTAATGGTGCCAAGTGAGGAAGGAATGAACTACTGTGGAGTTCTGGAAGAAGTAATTGAATTGTCATACTTGATGGGTTACAGTGTTCTCCTATTAAAGTGTAGATGGTTCAATACAAGTAGAATTAAAGTGGAATCAAATTTTACGAGTGTATATGTGAAGGGAGAATGTTATAAAGATGATCCTTTCGTTCTCGCATCTTAAGCGAAGTTGGTGTATTATATTCGAGATGTGAAAAATGGGGATGATTGGAGACTCGTTAATGAATACATTCTGAGGAATGTATGGGATTTCTCAAATTTCAATGTTGGTGATACTGAGACCACAAATGATATACAAATATTGCAAGAAGTTAATTCTTCTTCATTTCAGTTGTGGGTAGAACTTCCAATTTTTGATAATCTTCAGTATGATCGGGTTAATGTCAATCCCACTGAAGTGTACAACGTCGATGATTTGGTTGGCAAAGGTTCAGATGAATTTGTTGTCGATGATGAAGTTGAATTTGAAGACGACACGTTGGCCTAGTATGAAGACGATGAGGATGACGACAATGTTCTAGTCGATAGTGATAGTGATAGTGGTGTTTGTAATGATGTTGTAGTTAGCGATGATGAGGACAGTGATATCTGATTTGAACAACTATATGTAACTTTTTATTTAATTCAATGAAAACTTTATTTATTATTATGAATTAATGATAGTATCAGATATACGTACATAGGCACCTAGTGGATGCCTTGGGGATAATCAATGTATTCATGTATTGGTTCTCATTTTTCAAGATATTTGATCAAATATCTTGAAAAAATGAGAACAAGTACATGATTGCTTACTATCTCCAAGGGATCCACTAGGTCAGAATAAGGTAGGTTGGGAAAGACAATAATTAATAAAATGTTAATTTTATATATAAAAAAAAGTAATAGACATGCACCTAGTGGATGCCTTGGGGATAGCCAATGTAGTCATGTACTGCTCCTCATTTTTTCAAGATGTTTGAAAAAAATGAGGAGAAGTACATGACTGCTTACTATCTCCAAGGGATTCACTAGGTCGGGATAGGGTAGGTTGGGAAAGACCATAAGTAATGAAATGTTAATTTTATAACAAAAAATAATAGACATGCACCTAGTGGATGCCTTGGGGATAGCCAATGTATTCATGTACTGCTCCTCATTTTTTCAAGATGTTTGAGAAACATTTTGAAAAAAATGTGGAGAACTACATGACTGCTTACTATCTCCAAGGGATCCACCAGGTCGAAATAGGCTAGGTTTGGAAAGACCATAAGTAATAAAATGTTAATTTTATAACAAAAAACAATAGACATACATAATTTGAATTAGTTAATTAATGAATATTTTAATGTAGAATGGCTGAACCAAGTAATGACACCGGTGGTGGCTCCAAGAGGGGCAAGGGAGCTTATTACGATGCCAATATCGAGAAGGAGTTGGCCACCAAAAAAGTTAGCCATCTGAAACTAGAGTTTGATGCACAAACTGGAAAAGCTATTCAAACGTACGGCAAGTGGTTCAGCAATTCCATGACTCGTTATATGCGTGAAACTGTACCCCCCAACTACACTAGCTTGGGAACAAGTAACGCCAGCTGATATCCAAGTTATTCGGCATAGGTTATCTGTAAGCATTTTTTAAATCTTTAATAACTCACTTTTAAATATTTTGTCTATCTTCATCATATTTTAACAAATTCCAAATTTAATTGTAATTTTAGGACAAATTCATTTATCCACAAGACAATCCAATAATCAACGATGCCATGATAAGACTAATGCAAAAGCATCTAAGTGATTGGCGCCACACGATGAAGAAACACTGGGTACAAGTTGGAGGAGAGGTGGACAACAAGAGAGTGAAGTCGAAACCTTTTGGGTCGATTACTTCTTCTGATTGGGCAATTCTATGCGATTTTTGGGCTTCTGATTCTCAGTAGGTATGTCTTAGTTTTTACGTTAATGTTTAATTATAAAATTACAATCTAAATTAATGAGTATTATTTTATGTTTGAAGCGTATATCGAAGAGAATAAAGAAGCTCGAGCAAAAATTACCATACTAGGAGGACACGGTTCCAAATCCATCGTTGCCCATGCTTATGATCACGTAAATTATAATAACTTATATCACATTTACGAAATTATTATAAAGGTAACAATGTTTAAATAATTTGCTTTTTTATATGGACTCGTCTACTGGCCAGCTTCCGAGCATGATCGACACATTCGAGCACCTCCACAAGAAGAAGGATAAGTGGATTAGCGATGAAGCGGTGACAAAACATGTAAGTTGCCTAACCTTAACTAATTTATGATCATTTAACTTTTAAAAAAATTAGTAAATAATTATTAATTGGGTGGTGTCAATTAGTAATTATTTATTAAATTTTTAACAATTAAATCTTTATAATCTATGTGCTAATATTTTTATGATTAATGATTGTGGACTAAGATAAAAAAAGAACGTAACTAATGTTGTCCTCGTATCAGGGAGCTTGTGGGCTAAGTTAGTTTGTTCATGAAAATTCATATCTAAATCACAAACATGCAAATATTGTTGATGTATATGTTTAGAGATGTAAATTCCTCATTAATGGAATTAACTGCTCTTACTGTATATATCAACAATATCTTCATGATTGTGATTTAGATATGAATTTTCATGAACAAACTAACTTAGTCCACAAGCTCCCTGATACGGGGACAAAATTAATTACATTCTTTTTCAATCCCTGGTCTGCAGTTATTAATGATAGGATGTTGGCAGATAGATAATAAAGTTATATTTTATATGTAGTTATATTAAAAATTTCTAAGTTAGGTTTTCAAATAATGTTATATTGGAATTTGAGATATGTGCTTTTTATGGTGCAGACAGAGATGACCAAGTGTCAAACATCGTAGAGTACGACCCCTGTATCATCTGATGCTTCTTGTGTCGGCAATAATGTCAATGGTCAGTTCCCGTCTGATATGGATATTGTCACGAATGTCCTTGGGCCCCACTTGCAGTATAAGAAAGGGTTTGGGGGGTTGCCTAGGTTGAGGGAAATTGGCACAAAGAGGGCAGCATCTTCATCAACTTCTCAAATGTTCGGGCAATTGCCACCTAAAGTGGCACTACAAGAAAAAAGCTCTACAGCGACGACGTCATTGCTATAGATCAAGAATTCATCGCTGTCATCGCAATAACGGTGACGACATGTCGTCGCAACAACGGCGTTGCTGTAGGTACGTATGTGTAGCAATCTACGGCGACGACAAAATGCAGTCGTCGCAGTAGGAAATCTTTTTTTTTCGATTGGACTGGAATATCGCAACGACATGTCGTCACTGTTGGTGGTGCAAAGATTTGAAATTTTGAATTTCAAAAAACTTATACAATTTTTAAAAAATATATATTTAATTAATTATATTGATTAAAATTTATTTAATAAATTATTAAATATTAAATAAATAAATAAATAAATAAATAAAACAAATTTATTAATTAAATAATAAAACCAATTTAACAATATTCATAATCTTCAAAATGTAAGATAACAAAACATAAGTAGTATTGTCTCCAAAATAAAAAAAAAACAACACAAAATATTAATAATTTAAAAATAATAAGTTAATAAAACTAAATGTCATCAAAATCAATTCCAAAGTCACTATCGTCGGGTTGTTGTGTTGGTTGTGGTGGTTGCTGTTGTGGTGGCTGTGGTGGTTGTGGCTACTGTGGTTGAAAGCTTGCCATCATGGACTGTATCGTGTTCATGTCCAAGTTGACAGGTTGAAATTGTGGAGGTTGGATGCTCGGATTTGTTGTTTGCAAATATTGTTGCATTTGCTGGAAGTTCTTGTTCTGGGTCATAAAGGCTTGACTGAAGTGTTGAATCATGGACTGGAAAGCCTCAGGTGGTATCATAGGAGGGCCAACTGTGGTGGACAGAAACAGTGATGCCTCTGATTATGAATAGGATCTGGTGGCGCTTGAGGCAAATGTACTTGTGCCTTCAACTTCCGTCCAATACCTAGGTTGTGGCCACGACGTTGACTAAGTACATTTAAGACGACTTGTGTCTCATTGACATTGGCACTTCCTGCTTCAGATTCAGATTGAGACTGAGATTGGGGTTGTGTCTGGACTTCTTGCTGCAAGGCATCCTGCAGTTTAGAAACAAGACAATGTATACATAGTATAATTGAATAATATACATAGATACAAAACTTAGAAAGATACTTACATATGCATCCTTAGCATTCATGTTCACCCATCCTCGTGTCAGATGATTGTGCATGTCATGGAAGGTATCGATAATACTGGATAGTTCCTTAGTCTGAAGATTCATCTTTAGAAAGAAAAATTTAACAAAATCTCAGTTAAATATTTAAATTATTATTAAGATAACTTAAAATATTTCAAATTATCTATATATTTTTATTTACCTTCTTAAATCAAGCAGAAGCATAAGAAGTCGATCCATTGAGACTTGGATACTTCTATTTTGCTCTGTTGGCAACATTTGCCTTTGAGCGTGCCATGAATTGTGGAGTGGTGAAAAAGTCGACCAACTTCTGCCAACTCTCGTTGTCAATGTCCTCCGGTGGATTCTTTCTGGCTGTCTCGATATCATCATACCCTCCATTTTCATCAAAGTATCTTTTCTTGCGACCTTTTCTATCCTTGTAGCGATCCTAAAACTCTCGCTCAATCCCAGTCTCTATCAGTCGCCACTTAGGGAGAGCTTTGGGAAGAATGAAAAATTCCTTAAAAAAATGGTGAGATTATTTAAATTATAAAAAACGTGAATAAGTAAATAAATTTACCACAAGTTTTTGCATCAATCCAATCTTGTGCTCATCCGGAACTCTCTACCAAGATTCATAATATAACGGGACATGGTGACCAATAAGGTTGCCAATAAGTCTCATGAACAACATCCCAATATCACCAACTGCTTTGTAGGTTCCCTCCTTCAGATCAAATTGTAGAGCCAACGGACCTTTATTGTCGCTGACGAGCTGCTGCAAATTTTTGGATCGAGACCGACCTCTTCTTTTTGCGGCAGCCACTGCATATGTTAATTAAACAATACAATTAAATTGAATAAAATAATAACAATTTGTCATTTATTGATAAAAGATAGACTAATTATAGTATATTACCTGTCTCACAGGAAGTAGGAACTCGCGTGGGACCTGGAGGAGGAGGAGGATCCGCTCCATCACCGCCATGAGAACGAGCAACAGTAGCAGACATATCTTTGCAGTTTAAATAATTATTAACTTAAACTTAGTTATAGTTGGAGATTAATTACATAACTTAAATAATTTCGGTAATGCAGTTGAAACTATTGAAAAACAAACATTGTTGAGAAAAATCATATATTGATTGAAAAGTCTTCAAATTAAAACATACACATTAAACATACAAATATGAATATGCATAAGAAAATATTATTCATCATCAATGTCGATTCCTACATCATCATCTGTACTTTCTAAATCATCTTCACTAATTTCATCATCATCATCATCGTCAATGATGAAATCATCATCCACATCCAGAACAGATCGAGATGTTTCCCCAATTATGCTGGTGTGACCAGGTCGATTCAAATGCATAATCTCCAACTATCCTAATTCCACAGTGAGTACAAAATTTGATGAAGTGCTATCGTGTACAACATCAACCTCGTTATCATCATCAATACTTGGATGATCCTAGATCTTTCGATGATTGACTTCTTGTACTACCTTCCAATTTTTGTTTCTTGAAGGATCTTCCAAGTAGAAAACTTATTTTGCTTGAGTGGCAAGAATAAATTGATCGTTCTTGTACCATTCAGAATTAATCATGATACTAGTTATGTTATTCTCAGTCACATTTCGACCCTTGCTTGCATTGGTGTTGAACTATTTGCATTGAAACAATACTACCAAGTAACCATGAGAATAGCATAACTCTAAAATCTCCTCAAGTTGGCCATAGAAAGTGAAACCATCGGTTCCTAGCACTGAAACTCCACTATTTTGAGTGGTACATCTTTCGTCACGACTATAGACCAAAAAATTCACACTGTTAACAATGCAAGCCGTGTAGGAGTATGCATTCTAATTGCACCCGTTTGCTAAAGCAAATAATTCATCAGTACACTCAGTTAACTGTACTTGCCGCAAACGACCAATCTTTAGAGTATGACACAAAAAAAGAAAACACAATGAGATGAGTATTAATCGATACAAATTTCGTAAGAATTCTACAGTTTCGATAATTTACCTTCAATTTAAACCAGATAGGGAAATCTTTTTGAAGATTTATGTTTGAATTTTCTCGAAGGCATTCATTGCATAACACAAGGATTAAGGTAAGATAACAGTTTGCCATGAATTAAATTTAATGAATTCATATATGTGTTGAGCTACTTACTCCATATATGGTTGGATTTTAGGGCAATTGTTGAGTACAAACCACTTCGCTTCTTTCTGATGAAGATAGTCACGCGAAATGCTTTTCTTTTTGCTACTTGGACGACATTGTGATTCAAAATCTAACAACTGTATTTTAGGAATAAAAATATCTGCATTTCTTTTCGGTCGATTAAATTTAGTCGGTACGCCCTGAAGATATTGCGAACAAAAAGTCAAAGCTTCATCGGCAACATAACCCTCCGCTATAGAACCTTCAGGGCACACCTTATTCCTCACATAATTTTTCAACTTCTTCATATATCGCTCAAACGGATACATCCACCTCATGTAAACTGGTCCTCCGAGGATAGCTTCTTGCGGTAAATGAAGAATTAAATGAATCATTATGTCAAAAAAGGCTGGAGGAAAAATTAACTCCAACTTGCACAAAATTTGTATCACTTGATCTTCTGCATTCTCCATGTCCTTAACAACCAATGTACAGGCACAAATTTGCTGAAAGAAATTGCAAAGTTCAATGATTGTCTTCGAAATAGACTTATCCAAGTAGCCTCGAACTCCTACCGGCAACAAACGTTGCATAAGAATGTAAAAATCATGAGATTTCAACCCAATAATGTTGCCATCATTGTCAGTTACTTTCTTAGAGAAATTTGAACCGAAGCCATCAGGAAGTCTTACTCCTTTTACGAACTGACAAAAAATTGTCTATCATTTGGTGTGAAAGAGTACATAGGATGTGGTTTGATCAAATTTGTACCGTCTTCCTTGAGGTGCAACTCTTCTCGGATACCCCAATTCTTCAAGTCTACTTGTGCGTTGGTGGTGTCTTTAGATTTCTCATTCATAAGAAAAGTACCGAGTAAACTGTCGCGAACATTTTTCTCTACATGCATCACATCTAAATTGTGCTTTAAGTTCGGACCAGTAATCAAGTTCAAAGAAAATACTATTTTTACTCCAATTAAGCTCTTTTGGATCTCGCTTTCTTTTCACACCCCCGATACTGACATGTTTACCTGGCAAACGATCTGAAACATGCGCTAATTGTTCGAGTATGTCTTGACTACTGAATTTTCTTGGAGGACGTCCTTTTTCATAATTCTCATCAAACAAGCGACTCTTCCTCCACTTATGCGTAGAAGATAAGAATCTTCTATGACCAACATAAGTCGTCTTCCCAATTACCCGACATGAAGGAGTTTCTTCGTTGCATGAAGGACATGCCATATATCCTTGGCCACTCTAACCATACAAACTACTACGGGCTGGAAAATCATTGATAGTCCATAATAGTGTTGCACGCATTCTGAATACACTGTTCATTGCAGCGTCTCTGGTTTGAACTCCCTCATCCCACTACTTCTTCAATTCGTCTACCACAAGCCTTAAAAAGACATCCATGTCCTTCCCAAGTGATTTCGGACCGGGAATCAATAAGGTCAGCATGAATGATGACTCTTTCATGCACAGCCAAGGAGGCATATTGTGTTATATTATTTTATAATATAATGTAATATTATATTATTTTATAATATAATGTTTTAGATTAAATAAATGTGACATAGAGTGTCACATATTGTAACATATAATAGAGAGTTACATTATTTGGATATATGTGAAATATCCAAACATGTAACATATTTGGTGTTACAAATTCATCACAAATTTGTAACTCCTAAATATCACCCATTATTGTGTAGATTTGTTGTTACACAATATTGAGATGAATTTCTTAAAGCCATATGAGAAATGGCTGATAGAGATGTGATTTTAACTCCCATATTGTGTATGGAAGTTACAAAATCAAGTGGGAATAAATTGGAACATTTTGAAAAAAACTGAAAAAATGTGTTGCTGAAATTGACTGAGGGCCGCGGCGCTTGTTTAAAGGCTGACAGCTTCATATAATTTCGATTTTTATCCAATTTTGAACGATTCCAACAGCCAAGTAACTCCCAAATCTCTATTTTAATTCCATAAAACACCCAATTAATCATTGGTAACAGCCATGGGGGTTGGTGGAATTTGAAATTTAAAGGGTGTTTCTAAACTCTATAAATAGGAGCCTAATGCTCACTTGTAAGACACACCATTTTTCTATCCACTAGAGCACTTGGCTAGAAACACCTTGAGGCTTGATTATTCCAGAAAGCATTTCCAAAATCTGAGAGAGATCCCTTAGTGCTTGAGTTAGGGGGAAATAAGCTTTTGGACAAAGGTTTTAAACCTTGTTCAAGTTGGTGATCCCCAATCCTCCTCACTTAGGTTGTGTAAGTGAGAGTTTGTTTGTGGTTTATGTTCTTCCTTTTATTCTATTGTTCTTCTTCTTATTCTCTTGTTTTATTTACTTGTATATTTTGTTTAAGAGTTGTAATCTCTTCATTTGGTCCAAACACTTTATTTTATTTGTAACTTTTGTTTTGAGTTGTATTTTACTATTCTCTTCTTCTTCATTTCCTTTGTTTTATTTGTATTTTCAGTTATAGAGTTGTAACACTTTATTTAATCAATCTTGTCCATTGTAACATTTTTCATAGAGTTGTAACATTATCTTACCGTTTCCATTGAGGCATTATTATTTTTCCTAACATATTGTATGTGCAGAAAATTACCGGCAACATGCTGTAAGATAAATTCATGTTACCAAATGGATTAAAACCATCAGCAGCCAAACCCAATCGAACGTTTCTGGGTTCATTGGAAAAATTAGGATATCTGGAATTAAATTGTTTACAAGCACCCTCATCAACAGGATGGTGCATCACACCATCTTCTTTCGACTGTCCCGTACTATGCTAGGTCATACCATTTGTCGTATGCCTTGAACCATAAATACGCTTCAGCCTAGGAGTCAAAGGGAAGTACCGCAACACTTTGTGGGCAACTTTTTTCCCCTTTGTGTCTTTGTCAACCCATCGGCTCTCACCACATACATGACAATCTATTTTTCGGAATTCTCCTTCCAGAACAAACAACAGTCGTACTTGCAAGCATGAATTGATTGATAACCTAACCCTAACTTCCTCATTTTTTTCTTAGACTCATAGAATGAAGCTGGAATCTTATTCTCCTTCGGGAATGCACATTTCATAAACTTCAAAAGTTTATCAAAGGAACTATTTGTCCATTTATTCATAACATTCATGTGCATCATCTTCGCCAAGAAGTTCAAGGAAGACAACCATGTACAACCAGGATATAACTCAGCTTCGACCTCTTGAAACAGGTCATCAAATTGACTCTCCGCACTATTGCCACCACCATATGAAATTCCTTCATTTACGCCTTCTTCGTTAGTGTCTTGTTCACCAATAACATCATTGATGATGTCAATAATCTCATCAGTCACTGGAGCCCCGCCGTCCACTACTGGATGCATATTAACTTCACCGTGGTAGGTCCACTTCACGTATCGCTGCAGAAACCTATATCTATGTATGTGAGCCTCTACCACATCTAGTATCTGATTCAACATATTGACACACTGAACGCATGGGCATCTGAATTCTCCCGAAGCATTCACATGATTCTTGGCCATTTGTATAAATGCTTGAAGACCATCCCAAAACTCATCAGAGTTACGTTGTCTATGAGTTATCCAACTCTTGTCAATCGTCATAACTGATTCAAGGGGAAAATAAATTATCACAATGTGATAATCATAAAAATACTACATTTATTTGCTAATAATTTTTTTATTATCAAAACACTAATTTTTTCAAGTAAATTGTGAAATCTTATTGAATCTTATGAATAAATTATTAAATTTTATGAATATATATTATAAAATTTAATAATTTATTATAAAATTAATTAAATAAAAAAATATTTAATTATAAATTTATAAACTTTCTATTAATGATTATTATTAATTTCCACTTATCAATTTTTAAAAATAACAATAGAGTTTTATAATTGTAAAATTATTATTTTAATTTCCACTTTATAATTTTATGAATATATATTATCAAATTTTATGAATGTATTATAAAGTTTCATTATGTATATATAAATATTAATCATTGTTATTAATTTCTTTGATAATTATCAAATTATTATTTTAATTTTCACTTTATTATTTTTTCAAAAATAACAATAAAGTTTTATAATTGTAGATTTTTTTTTTAATTTCTCCTTTATAATTTCATGAATATATATTATCAATTTTTATGAATTTATTATAAAGTTTTATTATATATACAAATATTCAATTATAAATTTATTAATGATTGTTATTAATTTCTTTCATAATTATCAAATTATTATTTTAATTTTCACTTTTTATTTTTTAAAAAATAACAATAAAGTTTTATAATTGTAAAATTATTTTTTTAATTTCCAATTTATGATTTTTTTTATAAATTTTTATTAGTTGCTTTAAAATTAATTAAAAATTTTAATCACACTAACTTTAAATTTATTTTGTAATGTTTAATATTTCTAAATCTACTAAAATTTTGGCAGCATAACGGTTGTAATCTAGCCTATCCCAAAATTTAAAATCTGCATAAATACATATAAACGAGTCCCAAAACATACATAAATTTAATACAATCTTTACTTCACAAATAAACAACAAAAACATATAAACTCAAAACATATTATTTAACCTTATATATATAATTCAAAACACTAATTTTATTTAACCTAACATATATATACAATTCAAAACAAAAAATTAATTTAAGATACCTATTTTTCATACAATAAAATTAATATCAAATTCACAATAAAATTAACAAAACATACAGATTTATTTTAAAAACTATTAGAATTTAATTTAATTTAAAAATTATCTACACACTATTAATCACAAAACATAAAAAATTTTAAAAATTAAAAACAATACCCAAAAGCTTGAGATGCTCTAGATGCTCCAATACATTCTGAAAACAAAAAAAAATAATAGAAAATTTAACAAACTCATAAAAAATACACAAAAAAATCATAAAAAATTAAATTTAAAAGAAAAAACTAAAGCATTAAGGTTTAATAATACTAAACTTAACAAAAGGGGGTAAAAAATGGCTCTAGGAGGCGCTGGGAGGGACTGGGCGGCGTTGAGAGGCACAAGAGCTTTGGTTTTCCAGAAAATTCAGAGGAAAAAATGAAGAAGAAGGCTCAGGTTGGGGGATTTATGTCATGATCCTATAGCGACGACATGTCGTCGCTTAGGGTATATGAATGTCGTCGCTGATATCAATCGCACCGTTTAACTCAAACGACGAGACCCTACAACGACGACATGTCGTCGCTGTAGGGTAGTGAATAGTACACGAATACTCTCGTGTGCTATATTTGCACTCTACAACGACGACATGTCATCGCTGTAGGAAGTTAAATTTGACTTAAATTTTTTGGCGGTTCACGTTCCCACGTTTCTTTAACCCTATTGCGACGACATGTCGTTGCTGTAGAGCAAAAATAATTGATCAATTGATATATTGGACTCTACAACGACGACATGTCATCGCTATAGGTTGTGCAAAATAGGCAACCGCCTTTTGGCGGTTGAGTTCCCTGAGCCTCCTACAACGATGACATGTCGTCGCTATAGACAATGATATTTCCCTCTTTTTTTCCCTACGAATACCCTACAGCGACGACATGTCGCTGCTGTAGCGTATCAGGAATTTTGGAGGCCAGATCATGTGTTGTTGACGACCATACAACGATGACATGTCATTGCTGTAGCTTAATTTTTAATAAATTAAGAGAAAATAATTTTTTGTTGATTTTGTCTACATACATCGACAACTTTCTTCGCAATAGAAGTTGTTGCTGTAAAGCCTTTTTCTTGTAGTGTGGACACCATTTTGCAGCAAACTCAGGACATTATGCTGGAAAATCATAACCTAAAGAAGTATACGACTAAACTTGAGAGTCGTCAACGGCGTCAAGATGTATTGCTCAGTGCTTTGTTGAAGCAGATTGGTGTATTGGCTTCTGGTTTTACTGTCGACTTACCAGAAGAGGATCCGGACGATGATGCTCACAGGGGCGGGGATGATGAGGAGGGCAGTACACATTTGTAGAACTTATTTATTTATTTATTTAAAGTTTAATTGATTAGAGATTTAATTTACTAAACTACTTTTATATTTTCATGTTTGGTAGAGACAATAAACATTAATAGTTATAATTTTATTTATTTATTTATAAAATCTTAATTTTTATTTTATTTCTAATTAAATATCATTACTAAAAAATTAAATAATTATTAATATATTAAAATCAAAATTTATTAAGTAATATTAATATATTGAAAATAAAATTAGTAATATTATCAAAAAAAATTATTTAAAAAATACTTTTATCGATGCAAAATTATGTCGGTAGAAGTCTCAACCTTTACCGGCGCAAAAATGTGCCACTACATATATCCACTTTTGTCGGTGCAAAAATGTGCCACTAAAAGCAACATATTTATTTGCCAGCGCAATATTGCGCTACTAAAAGAAACATCTTTGTCGGCGCAATTATGCGTCGCTAAAAGTGTTTTCCACAATCCCATAACAAATTTTTTCATCAGCGCATCCTTATTTTTCCCGGTGCATTTTTTTGTCGCCAAAAGATACAATTGTCGGCGTAGTGCGTTTTGCGTCGACAAAAGTCCCATTATCGACGGATGTACATCGTCACTTTTTGTCGACGTAAAAGCGCATCGGGAAAGACCAGATGACTTTTACCGGTGCAAAACGTGACTTTTGCCGCGCAAAATTGCGCCGGCAAAAGTCACGCTTTTTTGTAGTGAGAAGAAGTAGAGGAGAAGAATATTACAAACTCAAAGCAAAATAATACATGTAAATATAAAGAACATGAAGAAAGATATAAGAACAATAGTAAATAGAAAACAAAGTAAAAATAACAAAAACACTCTAACACTCACACAACCAAAGTGTAGAGTAGTGGGATCACCAACTTAAACAAGGTTTCAATACCTTTGTCCAAAAGCTTATTTCCTCTATTCTCTAAGCACTAAGGGACTCTCAAGTTTGGAAATAGCTCTCTGGAATTATCAAGCATTTTGGTGTATTTTCCAGCCAAGTGCTTTGTGATAGAAAATGTATCTTGCATGTGAACATTAGGCTCCTATTTATAGAATTTTGAGACACCATTTGAATTTCAAATTCCACCAATGCATTTGGTTGTTACAAATGTTTAATTTGATGTTTATGGAATTAAAATGAAGATTTGAGAGTTATTTGAGATGTTAAAACTGTTCAAAATTAAAAATTGGAAAAATGGGATTTGGCTGTCAGCACCCAAGGCCACGACCGGGGACATTCACGGTCGCGGCTGCTGCTCCCTGACTCCTAGGCCACAACCTGGATGTTAGTGGCCGAGACCATTGGCCTATTTCAGCCTTCCAATTTTTTCGGTTTTTCCAAAACGTCCCAAACTCTTTCCCACTTGATTTTGTAACCTCCATGCACATAATGATAGTTAAAATCATATATTCAACAAACATATCACATTATGGCTGTGACGCCCCACGTCACTATGGCTGTTTTCTGGAATGACGACTGGCCCTACAAACCAACACGAGTCTTTTTAGAGTGCTTTGTCCTCACTCACATGCTTCCTAGGAAAACTTCCTAGGAGGTCACCCATCCCTAGATTACCCTAAGTCAAGCACGCTTAGCTTTGGAGTTCTCAAGTGATGGGCTATCGAAAAAAAGATGCATCTTGTTGATATAGGTAGTACCCATCAATCCATTTAAGCCCTCTTCAACTGTGTAGTCCCATACCTACACAGTCTTAGAATCATCACACTTGACATTCCCCAGGCGGTGTGAGATTGCACAACTTACCTGGTATTTCCCCTTACGGATCACGGGATTCTGGCTGTCACAATCACCCCCCTTTACGGGCCCGACGTCCCTGTTGGCCACACTTCCGGCTGGGTCAAGGCTCTGATACCATTTGTGACGCCCCACGTCACTATGATTGCTTTCTGGAATGACGATTGGCCCTACAAACCAACACGAGTCTTTTCAACGTGCTTTGTCCTCACTCACATGCTTCCTAGGAAAACTTGCCAGGAGGTCACCCATTCCTGATTACCCCAAGTCAAGGACGCTTAACTTTGGAGTTCTCAAGTGATGGGCTACCGAAAAGAAGATGCATCTTGTTGATATAGGTAGTACCCATCAATCCATTTAAGCCCTCTTCAACTGTGTAGTCCCATACCTACACAGTCTTACAATCATCACACTTGACCTTCCCTAGGCGGTGTGGGATTGCACAGCTTACCCAGTCTTTCTCCTTACGGATCACGGGATTCTGACTGTCACAATGACTTTGTGAAATTCAATCTCAAATGTTTAGCTCTCAATCTACACATCATTGAGTAATATTTGGGAGTTACAAATTTTTAACTGATTTTGCAACTCCAAAATATGTTACACTTGGACACACACATATGTCCAATTTTGTAATTCTCAATATTATGTTACAATGTGTAACAAATCACATTTTCTCACATTATTTAATCTAACATTATATTATATAAAATAATATAACACTTTTTTCATTACTCATCTAATATTGATTTACTAATGTATACTTCTTTATGTGCAGTTAAACAAGCAATAAAGTCTGCTTAATTCTTCTTCAAATTCGTTGACCTCCTAGTTTAGAAAGTCTTTTATTTTGATGGTGAAGTTGTAGAAATCGGAGCTCTCTTTCGCATTTTAAATGCTCTCCTTTTTAATTCCATAGAGTCTAGCATTAGTGACTAACTCTATCCTCTCATCTAAAATGAAGTTGTATTATTATTAGGAACTTTAGATCCTTGTCATCTATAGTCTTTCTGGATGTATATATTTATAATAGATATGCATTACATATAGAAAACGATGGTACTTGGTTGGAAGAGTTTTCACCTTGCATTATGACCATTGTACTTCATTATTTTTATCAATGAGTAGTTGGACATTTTTTTTAAATAAATAAATAAAAAAAAAAGCTTAAAACAACTTAAACACTCAAACTGTTACTCAAGTGGCGACATACCACCATTTAGTAAATGACATATCGCCATATTGTCACTTCCTAAACGATGTATTGCCTAGTGATGCACACAGGGCGGGGAATTGGCAGGGAGTGCTCCCCTCATCCCCGCTTATTCCCCGTCGGGGACGGGGTGGGGAATCCCCACGCGGAATCTATTTATTTAAAAAATAAATTTTAATATAAAAATTGTAAATTATATGTAAATAAAAATATTGCACAATATTTATTATTTAAAATATTAAACACTATCCTAAATAAAATTTAAAACGTTAAAAAATTTACTACTATACTACAAAAACACATAAAGAAAGATATAAAATATTACAAAATATATAAAAAATTAAACGGGGCCCCGTCGGGGCGGGGAGTGCTATCCTCGTTCCCACCCCATTTAACATACGTGGATTGAAAGTTATTCCCGTCCCCGCCCTGTTCCCCATTTAGATGGGGATTCCCCACTTAGGGGCGGGCCTAGCGGGACACCATCCCCATGGGGAAAATGTGCATCCCTAGTATTGCCCTGCACGCAATTAATAGAATGGCTTAAGTTAAGCTTTCCCAAATGTATATACTTGAACTTAGTAACTCCAAAAACTAACACATATCATCCATATATTTAATTTATAGTATTAAACATGATTAACAATAAATAGTTACAAATCTTAAACTCCATTTCATTGATAAATTCAAACTTAAATTAATCATTATGTAACTCCTCTTACACACAATTTTTTTTATTACAAAATCTTCTTTAAATTGTAACTCATAACATCTTATTATTAATTTATAATTGATCAAAATAAAGCATTATATTCAATAAAATATATCATATAATAGAAACCATTCGGATTGGAGAGAATCATATATATATAGCATTGAGTATGCGCTAAATATTTGCTATACTTTTATCACTCTCGTATTGTTAGAATATATGTTAAATACGTACTTTTTTAGTGCTACTGCTATCAAGTCAGGTATCGGATTCTCTTGATCATCTTTTATCATATTTCCTTAACTTATACGTAACTAATATGTATATAAATATATATATATATATATATATAAAGTTAGATGAAGATGAGGATCATATGATATATGTGTATATTAATTTATTGTTATTTGTACAGTCAAAAGAGCAGTAAAAGCTCCTAAAAGTAATTTATATTGTTAAACAAGCAATAGAAAAAGCTCCCAACATGTATATTTTAAATCATTGTACAATATTTATGTTATTATATAGATAAATTTAAATCAATATGCTATATATAAAATTGCACATACGACCTTCAGAATATTAATTAAATTATTACAATTATTTGGCAAAGATTCTTTAATTAACTCATAATCTTTAGAATTAAAGTACGTACATGACTTGATAACTTATGATATAGTTAAGAAATATTTACTTTGTGCTGCTTATATTAATTAATATAACATCGTCACTACACCTGCTTTCCTGCCGTACACAAAGTTAAAATAAAGTAATGTAATTATTAATTATGAAATCATGGCCACTAACCAAATAACGTAGATAGGGAATATTTTTATTTATTTCTTTGACTACGTGTATAAGAGTGCATGAATTCTCTTACTATAGTTATGAAATTAATATATTCACTACCTGACAAGGCGGGCCTGGCCTAAGTATAAAGGTTCCTAACTTCTCTTAGATAATAATAATAATAATAATAAAAATAATAAATTAATCCATATACAGAAAAAAGAAAAAAAAAAGGATCAGTCTTGAATAGATTATTCTATCCAGGAGCTTAGGATTTTTTTTGGGCCACATCTAGAATTTTTTTTTTTGAGAAATTTATAAAAATACATAAAATTAAATATATATGTAAAAAATACGAATTCTTACAAAAAATATAGAGTGACAAAATAAGAAAATACAAAAAGGGTGTTTGACACCTTAACTAAAAAATTGTTTTTTGAAAACAAGTTGAGGTGTTTGGCGTTGTTTTCAAAAAACAGTTTTTAAAAACAAAGTTATAAAAAATAGAAAATTTTGAGAATATCAAAAAGTTATTTTCTGTTGTTCTCAAAGTTTTTTTTGTCTATCTTTTTTTTTATCACATCACTTTTTTAATTATTATTATCTAATATCATTTATTGTCACATCATTTTCTCTCTCATTCGTTTCTCTCTCCTCATTTTCTCTCTCATCATTTTTTCTCTCTCCCCATTTCCTCTCTCATCACTTTCTCTCTACTCACTTCTCTCTCTCCACTCTATTTCTCATCACATTCTCTCTCATTTTTTCTTGGATCAATTTCTTTCTTCTCAATTTATATTTCTTCAAATTTTCTCTCCTTACTTTCTCACTTCTTATTTTTCATCATTTTTTTTCAAATTATTTTATCTCATTATTTATTACAAACTTTTAAAATATTTTTTTCTTTGTAAATATATTTGTTAATTTTTTATTTAAAATTAAAAAAAATAAAACTAAAAAATTATTTTTAGAAAACATTAACCAAACACTTCTTGTTTTTTAAAAACTACAAAAACAGTTTTTTATTCTCAATTCTGAGAACACAATTTTGAAAACAAAAAACTGAAAACAATACCAAACAGGCCCAAAGTTCTCTATTTTTGTGTTTTCTTTATTTTTTTATTAGGGTTTCTAGTTTATGATGTTTTATGTTCCCTTTACTTTTGAGAATATTGCAAAAATGAAAATATTTTGTTTTGTATAGACAATGATATTTTGTTTAAAAGTTCCAACCTTAGACCGAGTAATTATATGGAATGAGTGTTTTGAGGCACAGGAGGGATGGCAAGTGAACTTGCATTTCTGTGATAGGAATATATGTTGGTGTATCACCTGAATCAGACATAGAAGACAAGGACTAAAGATGTGAGTTGTTGGTTACAGACATACTTGGGATAGGAGATACTGTGTCGAAGTTGTTGCTTTGAGTAGGACTTGGCAATGGAGATTGACTATCACAGATAGGATTGGTGGGAGATGGACTGAGAGTTGTAGCACGAGGGATTTGATAAGAGTTGACATCAATAAATCGAGGGGTTGAATTTTGAGTAGTAGAGGAGGCAGAAGAAAACAAAGTAGTGTAAGGAAACTCTTCTTCATTAAAAGTGACACTTCTAGCTAGATAAATTCTACCACTCGGATGCAAGCACTTATAACCGTTGTGAGATAAACTCTAGCCTATGAATACACACTACTACAAAACTGGGGTTTCCCGACACCCAACCACTACAGTTAAAGTTGCTTAGCGGGACTCTACGCGGGCAGTTAAAAACTGTAGGCATAGAGACCAACGCCGACAGCTAATAACTGTCACCGTTGCTTTTGACTGTCGCTATTGACCCCAACGCTGACAGTTAATTCGAGACCAATGCCGACAGTTAAAATGTGTTGCTATTGACCCCAACGCCAACAGTTAAAAGGTGTCGCTATTGAGGCCAACGCCGACAGTTAATTCGAGACCAATGCCGACAGTTAAAATGTGTCGCTATTGACCCCAACGCCAATAGTTAATAAAAGTCCAATGTCGATGTCATAAAATGTCACTAAAATTCAAATAAAAAATTATAATTAATTATTAGTATAATTTTAAAAATATAAACTAAATTATGTAAATATATATTTATAAAAATTATGTATTTATTAAAAACTTTTAAAACTAGATTTTTTTTGTTTCTAAATTTTTTATTTACTTTTGTATTTATAATAATTTTTATATCAAAATTTAAATTTATTATTTTTTAACATATTTATAAAATTAACTACATTATTAACTATATAATTCTTTAACATATTTATAAAATTTGTATTAGTTAAAATATAGTTGTTTTATTAATTGGAAAAATATTGTAAAAAAATTAATGAATAGTATAATTTTAAAAATAAACTAAATTATGTAAATATTTATTTATAAAAATTATGTATTTATTAAAAAAAATTTAAAACTAGATTTTTTTTGTTTCTAAATTTTTCATATTATTATTTTTGTGTTTATAATAATTTTTATATCAAAATTTAAATTTATTATTCTTTAACATATTTATAAAATTAATTATCTTATTAACTATATTATTCTTTAACACATTTATAAAATTTGTATTAGTTAAAAAAGAGTTGTTTTATTAATTGGAAAAATATTGTAAAAAAATTAATGAATAGTATTGTTTTAAAAATAAACTAAATTATGTAAATATATATTTATAAATTATTAAAAACTTATAAAACTATATTTTTTTGTTTCTAAATTTGTCATATTATTATCTTTTGTATTTATATAATAATTTTTCTATCAAAATTTAAATTTATTATTCTTTAACATAGTTATAAATTAAATTAACTATATTATTCTTTAACACATTTATAAAATTTGTATTGTTAAAAAAAGAGTTGTTTTATTAATTGGAAAAATATTATAAAAAACTTTAATATATAAATTTATCAGTTATGATTTTTTTTATTAATATATATATGTTTAAATATTTTTTTATAAAAACGTACTGGAGCAATGCCGATAGTTAAAATATGTCGCTGTTGGGAAAGTGAATTACTAACAAGTATATGTAATATACTTTTACATTTGTCTATGTTAACAGTGCCGACAACAACCAAAAACCACAGAGTGCGGTATCTACTGCATGAAGTATGCTAGGGATCTCATTTCATAACAAAGAACTAGAGCATATCTATCGAATAATGTAATAATTAAATGTGTTTACCTTTTAACTTTAATAAATTTATATTTTAATTTCATATATATTTGACATGTAACTTATAATTTAAATTATTTGCAGTTCAATTCAGATTTACCATATACTGACGCTGAACTTAATGAAGTTCAAGAAGAGCGCGCAAAATATATTCTATCGCAACTTGCTAAATGATGGCATGCATGCTTAGTACCTATGTGAGGGGATTTAGTCATTTTTTGAACTTTGCATTTCTTTTATTAGAAATTGTTATAATTAATCAAATACAGAATCTATCTAACAAATTATAGGTAGTTAATTTAGCTTTTTGAGGTGCATATTGTGCTAAATATTAATTTTATGTCAAACTTTTTTGGAACTATGTATTTCTTTTATTTAGAAAGTGTTAGAACTAATCAAATGTAAAGTTAATGTTACCAATGTTAATTTAATTTAATTTTTTATGTGCATTCTTTTACTGCAATTGTTGTGTTGATTTTGAAACCAGGGGGCATTGACAACATAGTTGCAATGTTCTCTAGTGTGGAAACTTTGCGACAGTTAAAAACTGTCACCATAGACAGTCAATCACGACACATAATAACTGTCGGCGTTGCCAGCAACGGCGACACCTAATAACTGTTGGCATTGCCAGCAACGGCGACACCTAATAACTGTCGACGTAGCCAGCAACGACGGCACTTAATAATTGTCGGTGTAGCCAGCAACGGCGACACCTAATAACTGTCGGCGTAGCTAGCAACGACGACACCTAATAACTGTCGGCGTAGCCAGCAACGACGAAACCTAATAACTATCAACGTAGCTACCCTATGCTGGCATAGGAAAATACGACAGTTAGTCGACTGTCGTCGTTGCTCAATAGCGACAGTTAAAAACTATCGAGAAATCTCGTTTTTGTAGTAATGACACACTTAGAGGATCAAAAAGCTACTTTATGACTTTGATAAGGTCGGAGAAGAGGAAAACAAGAGCAACCAATGACTTTTAGCAAAGTTATAATCTGGTGCATGGTGATACCGTTTTTCATAAGGAGAGACAAAACTAAGATTGGGAGTTGGAAACCTATTGATAAGATAAGAGGTAGACACAAAAGCTTCCCACCAAAAGCTAAGAGGCATGTTAGCTTGAGCTAAAAGTGTGAGACCAACATCAACAACGTGCCTGTGTTTTCTTTCTACACGGCCCTATTGTTGGTGTGTGTGTGGACAAGAGTGTCTTCTTATTATTCCGAGGGTCTGAAACAGATTGTACAATGGTTTAAACTCTATGCCTAGATCAATTTGGACACTCTTAATTTTTGTTTGAAATACTCTTTCAAAAAGGGCATTGAATTGTTTAAAAACAAATGGAATCTCACTCTTTTTTTTTTTTTTTTTTTTGCAGTGGAAAAATCCATACAAACTTAGTGAAATCATCAACAAAACTGATATAGTATTTGTATCCATCAAGAGAAGTATAGAAGGAGAGACCCCAAACATTGGAATAAATCAATTCAAAAGGATAAACAATTTTATTCATTGAGCTTTTAAAGCTAAATTGATGCATTTTTCCAAACTGACAAGCATCACAGAAATGTACATTGCTACATTTGACATTAGGTGAGACTAAAGACAAAACTTTAGCTAGTACAGACTTGGAAGGGTGACCAAGTCGGCAATGCCACACAGAGCAATTTTTGACTTGTCACGCACATGATTGCTTATGGTGGTGCAGTTGAAAGCTGCCTTATTACATTGTGAAACATTAGAAAAGGACTCAGTCTTGGAACGACAAACATCAGTAGAATTGGAGTTGGAAACATGGAGTTTTTAGAGACCATTACTGAGGGAACCCCAAAGAAGAACTTGCCTCGTGATCTTGTCCTTAACAAGACAACACGTGGAATCAAACGTTAAGACAATGTTGTTGTCAGTAGTGAATTGAGATATGATAAGTAGATTTTTGGTTAAATTTGGTACATGAAGAATGTCTTTTAGAACTAGAGATTGACTATAATTTAGAGTGTTTACTGAATTAGAACCAACATGCAATATAGGGATAGATGTACTGTTACCTACTATCACCTTGGCTTTGCCTTTGTATTCTATCTTAGTAGACATGAGCTGAGTGTCATTTGCCATGAGATTGGTGGCACCACTGTCAAGGAACCAAGCACTTGGATGAGCATCAGAGTGATTTTTTTTTTAGTGACATTGACTTGTGGTGTCTCAGATCCATTGACTGAAGAAGTGTTTGTGTTTGTTGAAGTGCCAACATAGTTACCATCAAAACGATGGTAGCACTTCTGAACAGTGTGTCCAGGTCAACCACATAATTGGCATATGACCTTCGTACAATGACCATAGCTATGACCACCGTAGTTATTTTGACCACAATGATTATAGCCACGACTGCCTCGATTAGTGCCTCGAATGGACAAACATGCAATGTTAGCTTGAATAGAATCAAGAGTTGTGCTAGTGAGTTGTTGCAGTCGCATTTCTTGGATGTGCAAGCTGAATTGAACATCTTGAATTGCGAGAGGCTCAGATCGATTGGTGAGATTGACCACTGTAGCTTCAAATTCGGGACCAAGATCTCCAAGGATGTAGAGAGATAGATTATCATTCGAGATTTACTCACCAGCTTCAGAGAGAGCATCGGAAAATTGCTTCATCTTCAAAGTGTGTTCATCAATGGACATGGATCCTTTCTTGGTGGATTGAAGAAGACCTTCACCTGAAGAACATGAGCCTTGGACTTGGTGGCAAACAATCTGGTAAACACATTCCAGATCTCAGCAGACGTGCGGGAATAGATCACATGGCCAAGCATCACATCAGAGACAGAGTTCATTAGCCAGCGCATTAGAAACTGGTCAAATCGAAGCCATTGATGATGAGTAGGATTAGGTTGATTACCTACAAGAACAATCAGTGGTGGTGGATTTGTGCCAAGAATATAACCATCAAGATTATAAGCATGAGTTGTAGAAAGAACTAAGGCTCTCCAGTAATAGTAGTTCGTGTGATCGAGACGAAGATTGAGCGGAAGCAAATTGTTGTTTGGAAGGCCAACATGATCGACTGCCGAAGGTGGAGCTCCAACAGGAGCAAGAGGAGGAACACATTGAGCATTCTGATCAGCAACAGAGTTGTTTGTACCGTCGGAAGACATGGCAGGGGTCTCAGTTACCATGAAAGAGCTCAAAGAACTAAAGAACTGAAAAGAACAAAAAATGGCAGAGGGAGAAAATGCAATCTAGAGAGAGAAGCAAGAATGAAAAATGGAGAGCTCAACCCCTCACAGATGAGCCTCGTAACAATATATAGATTATGAGCTAATGAGCTCAGATAGAGGATATAGCTAAGTCAATTACAAAAGTTGTTTAGGCAACTAGCATCATAACAGAATCTGTTAGAGAACAATTATAACCAACTCGATCACACACTAACTAACTCACTGAGACAAGCATTCTTAACACATTCTTCAATTCTTAATTTGGACTAATAAAGAATTTTGTTTAATGTTTTTAATTTGATCTTTTTACTAAGGCTTGTAATTTGGTTTTTCTCACTATGATTAACGTTTTTTATTTTTTTTAATGTTATTAGATTATTTGTATTATGTAATGGACTGTGGACTATTAGAGTATGAATTTAGTATTTTGGTATTTATATATATACTAGATACAAGTAGCGTGGAATGCATGTTTGCTTAATTTTATTTATATAATTTATTAATTATATTTATTAAATTTGTATTGTTTGTCAGATAAATTTCAAATAAAAAATAATATTATATATAAAAAAAATGACATAAACAAAAATTAAATCAAAACATTATTTATGATTATATATATAATATGATAATATTTTCAAACATAAATGATAAAAAATTTTAATAAAAATTAAGATTATGTATTATATTATATTATTATTATTATTATTATAATGGACATTTTGTAATATTTAGATTAATATAAATATAAGTATTAAATAGCTAGTCTTGTATCAAATATTATTATCATAATAATATTTTATAATATTTGAATTCATATTAATACAATTATTAAAAAATTAAGAATATATATTATTATCATAATAATAATTTATAACATTTAAATTTATATTAATATAATTATTAAATATCTAGTGTTGTATTATATATAATAATAATAATAATAATAATTTATAACATTTGAATTTAAATTTATATTAATATAATTATAATATATGTAATTTTATATTAAATATTAATATAATAATGATATTTTAATAAATATATATTTTTAGTTAGTTTTAAAAGTATATTTCATTAAATATTTATAATATTTCGGTAAAGTTAACAAAACAAACCGTTAAAACAAAGAATTTCTGTTATCTACACGCTTTTTTCATAGAAGAGATATATGTTAGATTATACAAACATATATGTACACATATAAAATTTTGAAAAATCTTTTTCATATTTTTGAAAATTTTATAAAAATAAAAATAAAATATAACCAATAAGTCCAACACCTCAAAATAAAAGCCCAATAAACTGATGACCGAAATATCTATTTATATTTTTAAAAAATAGCAAACTAATAATAATAATAATAATGTATAATTTTTATATTTTTAAACATAAAGTTACTTTTTTGAGAAGCTCAATTTAAGGCCTACTGTGGTAGAGAAATGCTAATGGGCACCAATGGTGCTTAACACCATATGAAGTTGACATACTGCTATTGGTGTAACTATAATTCAATATCAGAATCTACACAATTTAATATTAATAATTAAAATGGAGTATCATTACCTAATCATGAGGAGTCACCTCGTGTGATGTTGGACACCTTAAGGTGCTTACTAGCAACACTCTATAAATCCGAAACCTGTCCAAAACTCGAAAATCTACAAGTTTGAAATCATCTGGTGGGTTTGTTGTAAATTTTATTCTTTTTAATGTTCATGGTTTGTTGTTTGCATATTTAAATTTTTTTGGGTAGGTCGGCACTACTACAAATATAGGTTTTTTCTGCGCTTTTTTTTTCCAACCTTAAAGAAAAAGCGCATAAAAAATGTTTGAATGAGTATAAAATATAACATTTAATACCCTCGCCCTATTTTATTGCGGATTTAAAAAAAAACGAAGTGTAAAGTTTGAAGGTTGAGGGAGGCGGTGACTTTTCTCCGCAGTTTTTTAGGAAGAACCGTAGAGAAAAGTTTATGTTGTTATATAGCGAAAACCATAGTGAAAAACCTTCGTCCCCTCCAAACATCCCGAGACCCTAACTTTCCCTCACTTCCCACATTTGACATACGAGAACACGAGAAGCAGCGGCTCCACCTTCGTCCCCAGCCACGGGTAAGCCCCATTTTCACCATTTTATATTTTTTTTCATTTTCTTGCATATTAAAGCTTTCAATCATGTAAATATACCTAATATTGATTATTTTGAAGTTTTAGGGAAAAAAGGAAGAAATATTGAGTGAGTTTAATGATGTTTCAATGTATGTTTAGAAGGCGATTTTCAAGTTTTTTTCTAACATTTTTTAAAGTTTATATAGGATTAAAATACATTTTTATTATTCAAAACATGTATTGATCACTAAAACATGATTTTTTTAATACATATTTCAGTTTTTGGGTATTTTTTATATTATCTACCTAATTTATTGGTTTTTTTAATAAAGTTAATATTAATTATGTTAAATCATTAGAATGTATTGTATTTTACATAATTTTTTATATTATAATAATGTTATTTACATAATTTTTTTATATTATAATATTAATTCTTACATAAAATTTTATATTATTTACAAAATGAAATTTTTTAAAGTTTATTTTTGTTAATTATATTATTTTAGGATCAATTCAATTACCATATATTTACTAACCAATGTTTAAACTTTTGTGTGAAATATTTGTTTGAATTTGAGGTGTGTTGAAATTGTTTAAGATTAATTTTGAAGGTGAGTAATAATTACTACTTAAATTTTTTTTATATTTACAAACTATTGTTAGAGGAGTTTGAATATATTAGATATTCATCCGTAGGGAAGTAGGTTCTGAGATAAAATTGTGTGTTGCAGAGATAATAGAAGGTTGAGAACATGCGTGTCTTAGTGAAGTAGTTTCTACAAAATTTGTGTGTTTTGCGGTGACATGGATGTTGTTTGTTGTATTTTGTTTGATTTGAATTTATAGGTAGTTATAACTTGGGATATGCTATAAAAACAGAGGAAACTCTGCCCAATTTTTTTTAAAGATTAATATATTAATTGAACATGTTTTATAGGTTAATATATGTAACAATTATGTTTGTTTATGTTTAAATTATAAATACATATGAATTTTTGATATGTTATAGAATTAGAGGAAACTCTGCTCATTTCATTTTAGAATTTATTAATTGAACACAATTTTGTTCAATTACAATATTGATTTTCTTTTCATTATTGACTTAGGAATTAGGTAGATGTTATCATTATGGATAAATTATGGATTCTTGAGAATAGAGAAACCCAATAATTTCAAGATGGGTTCAACCAATTTTTAGAATTTTGCCAAACAAATTGTACTGATACAGAAAGAATTCGTTGTCCATGTATAAATTGTGGTAATGGATCAAAAGGAAATATTACCATGATAAAGAATCATGTATTTTTTCGGGGATTTGATATAAGTTATTGTACATGGTATTAGCATGGGAAGTCATTGAAAAATAATAATCCATATCCATCCGGGAGGTGAGAGGTTGATGATTTGGGTTATAGTGATTTTGACGATCATCCTAAGGAATTGCTCGATGAAGCACAAGAAGAGTTTGTTGATGATCCTTCAAAATTCGATAAATTGGTTAGAAATGCAGATAAACTGTTATTCAATGGTTTTTTGAAACAAAGATTACCAACGATGGTAAAATTTTACAACATAAAAGCAGAAAATGGAGTTAGCGCTAAATGTTTTAGTCAATTTTTAGCTGCTTTTAAGGAGATTTTTCCATCACATAATTGCTTCCCTGATTTTATGTATGAAGTGAAGAAAACTTTAAATTTCATTGCGTTGAAGTATGAGAAGATCCATGCATGTCCGAACGATTGTGTGTTATATCGTAAAGAGTATGCAGACATGAGCACTTGCCCAGAATGTGATTTACCCCACTACAAACCTAACAAGAGTAAGGAGATTAGGACACGTATTATACAGAAAGTGCTTTGGTACTTGCCTTTGCTTATGCAGCTTAAGCGATTATATCAAAGTACAGAACACTCTGAAAACTTAATATGGCATGAGACTAGGCGAGTGAAAGATGGTAAACTCCGACATCGTGGAGATTTGCATGCTTGGAAAAAAGTTAATAACTTAAATCCAGAATTTAAAACTAAATCAAGACATCTTCGTCTAGGTCTAATTGTCGATGGTGTAAATCCACATAAATCTCTAAGTAGTAGGCATAGTTCGTGGCCTGTCTTCCTTGTTATGTACAATCTTCCTTTGTGGTTAGTGATGAGAAGAAAGTTTTTGATGCCCACGTTAATGATTTCATGCCCAAAACAACCGGGGCACGATATAGATGTTTGTTTGGCACCATTAATTGATGATTTGAAAGATTTGTATGAAAATGGCGTTGATGCATATGACGGTTTTAAGAAAGAAGTCTCTAACTTAAAAGCTATTTTGTTGTGGACTATTAATGATTTCCCGACTTATAGTAATCTATCAGGGTTAAGCATAAAAGGATACCATGGATATCCAATATGTTGCACTAACACAAGGACTCTTCATCTGTCAAATGGGCACAAAATGTGTTATATGGGTCATAAACGATACTTGCCCCTAAATCATCATTTTAGGGGGGGGGGGGGGGGGGGAAAGCATTTTATGGTGATAAAGAACAAGGTGTTGCTCCTTTGCCACTTTCAGGGCAACAAATTCTTAAAGAAATAGAGAAAATTGATTTCAAGTATGGAAAAATGAAGAAAAATAAGAAAGTAAATGGATGTTGCTAAAGGAAATCAATTTTTTTTGTCTCCCTTACTGGAAAGATTTACTTGTTCGACATTGTTTGGATGTCATGCATATAGAAAAAAATGTGTGCGAAAGTATTATAGGTACATTACTTGATATTCCCGGTAAAACTAAGGATGGTTTGACTAGTCATTTAGATCTTGTTGAAATGGGTATATGAACTAATTTAGCACCTGAAGAGAAAGGTAAACGCACTTATTTACCTCTTTCTTGTTTCACGTTGTCCATAGAAGAGAAAAAAGTTGTATGTAAATCATTTGCAAAGATTAAAGTGCCTAATGTCTATTCATCCAACATTCGAAACTTGGTATCCATGGGGGATTTGAAGCTGATGGGTATGAAATCACATGATTTTCATATGTTAATGCAAAAATTACTTCCGATTACTATTGGGCGAGTCTTACCAAATTTTTTTGAAATTGTTTGACGAATGTTTGCAGATTCTTCAATCATTTATGCAGAAAAGAATTAGAAATGAAAAAATTGGATGCATTGCATTGTAAGATAGTGGAAACTCTATACAACCTTGAAATGTTTTTTTTTCCATCCATCTTTGACATTATGATACATTTAATAGTTCATATAGTAATGGAAGCCAAGTTGTGCGGACCAGTTTGGGCGAGATGGATGAATCCATTTTAAAGGAGTATGAAGGTTTTGAAAAGTTATGTGCATAATCATTATCGTCTTGAAGCTAGTATGGTTTAATGTTATATATCGGAAAAGGCAGTAGAAATTTGCTCAGAATACATGAATGGGGTTGAGGCAATATGAATCAACAAACCAGAGAATAGCTCAGATGGAGTTGATAAAGGACTACGAGGGAACAGAACAATGATCACCATATCTAGGGCAGAATTAGATCTAGCTCAATTAGTTGTGATGCAAAATAATCCCGAGACTCAATCATATATAATGTAAGTAGATAATATATTTCAATGATATATATTAGAGTAGTGATTTTCTTTTTGTTGTTTAAACTTTTTTGTACTTTTTTTATGTTTTAGTGATCACATGGAGTTATTATAGTCGATGATTCCAAACAAGGTTAAAAATAAACAAAAATGGGTTATAGATGAGCATAATAAAATGTTTTGCTGGTGGCTGAAGAATACAATTTTGACAAAGTTGGGAGAACAAAATCATGGAGTGTCGACTGAGTTGAAGTGCATATCTCTTTGAGCAAGCATTGATGTAATAAAGTACCAAGCTGAAATTGTTGGGGGGAAACAATTTCATACTAAGTCAAGAGATGATGCTTTACTCGTTCAAAATAGTGGAGTAACTATAGATGCAGAAGCTATATATTTTGCCAAAGCAAAAGATAGTAACCCAATTTCAGGCACAATGACATACTACGGGATTATTGAAGAAATATGGGAGCTAGATTATTCATTATTTCGTATTCATCTTCTTAAATGTTCTTGGGTAGACAACAATACTGGAGTTAAAACTGACAAACTTGGATTCACTCTGGTTGATTTAAGTAAGAAGGGAAGCAAGAACGATCCTTTTATCATGGTTGCCCAAGCAAAACAAGTATTTTATATAACTGATCTAGTTAATGATAAATGGTCAATTTTTTTTATCAGTTTTCGAGACGAAGTTCTCAGTAGAAGAAGATGACGATGAAAATTATGATTTATATCATGACTGTTTCATTGTTGGACAATCGATATATGAAAAACTTGAGAATATTCAGGAAAATGATAATGATCGCGATAGCGATAGCGATGATCATGATTATCTTAGAAAAAACATCGAAGAAGGAATATGGAATCGACCAAAATGAAAATACAAAATAAGAAAACAAGAAAACATGTTTAGTAAGTTAAATAATACCAGTGTTTATTTATTTGTGTAATTCATTAATACTTGTGATTATTTATTTGTGTAATGCATTAACACTTATGATTCTTTATTTGTGTAATTCATTAATACTTGTGATTATTTATTTGTGTAATGCATTAACACTTGTGATTATTTATTTGTGTAATGCATTAATTTAAAATAATACTAATTGATTTATGTGTTGCAGATGACAGATAAAAGAAATGACAATGAGAAACATCAGTGTCATGGTAAAACAAGAATGAGTTACATGACCCAACAAAAAGCCAAAGGAATCAAGAAAGATCTTGAATGGAACAATTTGGGACAACCAATAGGTGATGTGTATACAAATATGATATCACCTCTTGGATCTAGAGTACGAGCCACGATTTCAATCAACTTAGGTGATTGGAGGAAGGTCTCACAAGATCTAAAAGATAGTCTATGGGAGGATATCATTGTAAGAAATTATCATTATGATATTTATTTATTTCTGTGTGATATCCAAATATAATAATTACTTTTCTTGATTATATTCTCAGGGTGGTCACAACATTCCTCAAACCTTCAAATGTGAGATTTTGAAAAAAAAAAAACTGGTCATCCAATGAGGGATTTTAAAAGTGAACTCACTACTGAGTACATCAAACCTTTGACTGAAATAGGTATTATGGAAGAACTCAAATTTCTCTTGAAGAAGTATAGCAATATATTTGACGAAAGAGAATGGTTAAAATTTGTATCTAACTGTCTAAGTCCAGAGTTTCAAAAAGTGCGTCAAGAACAAAAATCACGTGTATTACAAATGAAGTCAAGGCATCGAACATCTCATAGAGGAATGGCTAATATAAGAGAAGATTTGGTAAGTATAATTGATATTAAAGTTTAAATAATGGTTGATATTATCGCAACATATAACTATAATTACCTTGTACGTTGTAGAAAAAAGAAAGAAATGTTCAAAATCCAAATGATGAAGGACAATATTATGAGAATTCAAATGATGAGTGGCAATGCTACGAGAATCCAAATGATGAAGTCTATCGACCTGTCTCCTACGCAGATGATCATTTTCATCAAGTTTATTCACATGTCCCACAAACCGAAGACTGCCTTATTGGTGAATTCTATCAACCTTTTTGTCAAACCACACTGAATCCTTTTGATGAAGATGATCGATCAATTTATGAGTCCTTGCCACCGCCGAGCTATGAAGAGCAATTGTGTTCTAACAATATTGACAATGTAGTGGCTAAGGGTGTAATCATTGTACCAAACATGGGTAGTCAAATTACCATCCATGGAATTATACTTGATTCAATTGCGAGGGTTTGGCTTATAGATGTCTTACAAGAAGAATCTGAGATCCCTATTCCCTTTGGTAACATACGATATGTTGGGGACGCACGAGACACATTCCTGCCTTAGCCAAAAAATTTAATTGTGACTTGTCAGGTATAAAATTATTTGCTTAGATGTTTAAATTTTATATTTACACGGTATACTATATTGATATGTTAAATGATATTATGTAGGGCCAATTGACATCTAAATGCAAATCCATATCACCAAGCCCACATTTATCATTAGTTGGATCTCACGTAGTCATCCCTACTGAAATAGCTCAATCAGAACCTTCAAATTGGTTAACTGATGACCAATGGGACAAAATTGATCTTAGTCTAAAATTTATAGTGAAGGAGTACTATTCCATTAAAGGAATTGATGGGGTTGTACAAGTTCTCATTGACCCAAAGTTTAATGGAGATCGTGAGGCTATCTTCATCACATCGGAAGACGTTTATCAAGCAACCTCCATGGATAATATTGGATCCTCAGCTATGATGTTTGGTATGAGCTATGTATCAATTCAAATTGAACTCATTCTGTTATGTCATAATAAACTATTAGAGGAGTTTGAATATATTAGATATCGATCCATGGTGAAGTAGGTTTTGAGATGAAATTGTGTGCTGCAGAGATAACATAAGGTTGAGAACATGTGTGTCTAGTGAAGTAGGTTCTATGAATTATGTGTGCTATGGTGGCTTATGGTTGAGAACATGCATGTTGTTTGTTGTATGTTTTGTTTGAATTGAATTTATAGGTACTAATAATTTTGGATATGCTATAGAAACAGAGGAAACTCTGCCCAATTTTTTTTATGATATTAATTTATTAATTGAACATGTAATACGCATGATTGATTCTACAGATGCATTTGGGAAAACATGCACCCAAATTCACGACAACTATACAAATTTTTTGACACCGAATATCTTTCTATTGGGAATGATGAAAATAAAAATTAAACAGTGGATCTTATAGCCAAATGGATGATGACTATGGATAGACGATGCCAAACCTATGTCATTCCTTGGATTGTTGAGTAAGAACGAACTACTTAAATATTATCACTACTATGGTTGGATTTTAATCTTATAATAATTATAATTTATTATTGTTTTAGTCGACATTGGATGTTGGTGCTCGTGATGATGCGGAGGATGACCATAATTTTGGACCCTTTGAAAAATCATAAATCTCCACCAATAATTAAAGAGGTTATGGAAAAGTAAGTTTTTCAATTTTAATGCATGCATTGTTAATTTTTAAGAGTTGAGAGTATAATATGTATTTAATTAATTTTAATTTTTGTAGAGCATACGCACAATGTTCAGAAAATGAATAAATTAACACATTTTCAAAATTGCTGAGAGGTTCTTGTCCAAAACAACCCGAAAGTCATGAATGTGGTTATTATGTAGTAAGATACATTTATGATCTTATAAATGCACCGAAAATGGCAGAAGTTATCAAGAAGAAAATATGTTATATTTTATAATCTTTTTTGCTTAAGAAAACTAGTTATAGTATTTAATCATCTAATCTATATTAACTTTTCAATTTTGCAGTGGTTTGACAAAAAGCAATACAATGTCAAGGACGATCTACTCCCACTACAAAGTGATTAGTTAGCAAAATTAATGCCATTTATTTATGAAGTCTAATTTTTCATATGTATGTAACTTGCTAACTTATTGACTTATATGTTAAATGATATTTGTATGTTCTTATTATGTATATACAAACAACTTGTATGGTATGTGAATGTATATAATAATATGTTATCTCTTAATTAGATAATAATTTATCCAATTAGGTATTTTATATTATTATATAAAATTTGAGTATATAAACTGAATGGAAAATTAGGTAATATAAACGGAATTGAAAATATAATAATATTTGGGTATATAATAATAATTAATAAAATTAGGTAATATAATAGAAAATATATATATATAAAGAAGCACGTCCAAAAATTAAAAAAAAAAAACAACGCATTTCTCCGCGGTTCAATTAACAAAACCGCAGAGAAAGAAATTCTTTATCTGCGGTTTTGTTAACTAAACTGCGGAGAAAACTGCAGAGAAAAATCTTTTTTTTTAGTACTGCGTCCACCACTAGTGTAATATGCGTTATCCTGAAAGGGTAATTCTGTAACTTTGCCACTGAGGGTATTTATGTATTTTTGTATATATATATATATATTGAAATGCATATGTATGATTTTAAATGGCAATAAAATTCATGGTTCCTCATGTTTGAGTTTTTTGTGGAATCACGGTATGAGAATAATGTCAAGTGAATAAATAACGACTCGGATTAAGTTGTTATTTATTTAATTAAAAATTATTATTATGGGCATAATAGTAATAATAATATGCATGAAATTATTTTATCTTATGATGTGTAATTTTTTCTTGGTTTGCCATAATATTATCATTATTTAATTGAATTAAATAATAATAACTAATTGAATTTGAAAAAAGACCATAATACCCTCAAGTTTGGGATTGGTGCAAGGGGCATATTAGAGACTTTATTCTAATTATTTTATATGATTAAAAACCACAAATAATTGACTAAATTTTCAAAATCCAGCTGATGATATCGGTTGTGGAATTTTTCCAAGTTATTTTCTTTAAGAATTGATTTTTAAATAAAAGAAATTTCTTGAGATCGAGTAGCCCAGCAGCTCGGGGAAAGAAGAGGAGCCTGAGATCGAATATGCTACAAAGATCTATACCGAGGCGCTCCTTAACCCTTCAATTGAGAAGGAGGATGGCCCTTTATATGTGGCCTCAAAGAGCTCCATGTCTAGAAAGAAAATCCAAAATGTGAAAGAACATTTTAAGCTTAAGGAAGTTCCAATCCTCAAACCTGCTGCCCCGACTGCCGAGCACCCTGGGGGCCAATTATGCACCTGGAGCAGGTTTTACATTACTGTTGGCGCCACGCTTCCGCTTCTACCATACTTCCGAAGTGTGGTGGATTATTTTTGGGATTGGTCTTGCTTTGGCAAAATTTTCCATGGAGCTGGTGCCCACTGATGGGACCAGGAGAGAGAGATTTATTCAGGGGCTACAGCCCAGATTAGCCCATGATGTACATATTACCACTGTGGCTGGGGTTACTACTTATGCACAGGTGGTTGAGAAGGCACTCACAGCTGAGAGTGTAGAGAATAAGATATGGCAAGACAATGCAGCCAGAAAGGAATTTAGGAGAACAAATTCTCCACTTGTGGGTTCAAGTAGGGGTGGAGGCCTCAGTGATCAGAAGAGGAAGGTTCCTGACACCTTCCCAGTGCTAGGTCCTAATAGGCGGCCCCGTGGTATTTCAATGGGTCGTCAAGGTGGTAATGAAGCATGGAAGTCTTATCCTGAATGCCCTAGATGCATGAGGTGTCATTTGGGAGAGTGTAGGGCAAGGGCCTGCTTCTCATGTGGAGCAGTGGGTCATCTTAGAAAGGATTGCCCTAAGATCAGAAAAGAAGAGCCCAGAAAAGTTGACAGCTTGGCCCCAGCTCGAGTGTTCGCATTGACACAAACAGAAGTTGAGGCTTCTCCCTCAGTAGTTACAGGTCAGCTTCTTAGTGCTGGAACCCCTTATAATGTTTTGATTGATTCTGGTGCTACACATTCTTTTGTTGCTAGTAGTATTATTGATAGACTGTGTAGGCCTTGTGATTTTTATGCTGTTGGGTTTGGAACTTTGTTACCCACTAGAGAATTAGTGGTATCCAGGAGATGGGTCAGATCTTTGCCAGTGACAGTGGAGGGCAGAGAGTTAACAGTGGATTTGATAGAGTTGGTTATGGCTGACTTCGACATGATATTGGGTATGGACTGGTTAGTGAAGTATGGGGAAACCACTGATTGCAGGAGGAAGATGGTCACCTTTGAGCCTGAAGGTGACGATCCTTTAGTGTTTGTTGGTACTGTGCATGGACCTCGCATACCTATGATTTCTGTATTAAGGGTTAGAGATCTTATGCAAGGAGGTTGCATTGGATTCTTAGCCAGTGTGGTTGATACCACTCAGGTCGTGCCAGTGAGAACAGAAGATACCAGATTAGTTTGTGAATTCCTGGATGTATTTCCAAAAGATTTGCCAGGGTTGCCAACACACAGACAAATAGATTTTGTAATAGAACTGGCACCAGGGACAGAGCCAGTGTCTAGAGCACCTTACAGAATGGCCCCAGCTGAGTTGAAAGAGTTAAAGGTACAGTTGCATGAGCTGTTAGATTTGGGTTTTATCAGGCCTAGTTTTTCACCTTGGGGTGAGCCAGTTCTGTTTGTAAAGAAGAAGGATGGTTCTCTGAGGATGTGTATTGATTACAAAGAACTGAATAAGTTGACAGTTAAGAATAAGTATCCTTTGCCAAGGATAGATGATTTGTTCGATCAGTTGCAAGGTAAGACAGTATTCTCAAAGATCGACCTTCGTTCTGGTTATCATCAGTTGAGGGTCAAGGAGGGAGATATACCGAAGACTGCTTTTCGTACCAGGTATGGGCATTATGAGTTCTTAGTCATGTTTTTTGGATTGACTAATGCCCCTGCTGCTTTTATGGATCTGATGAACAGAGTGTTCAAGGATTATCTGGACAAGTTTGTGATTGTCTTCATCGATGATATCCTGGTATATTCTCAATCTGAGTCAGACCATGAGCAGAATTTGAGGTTGGTTCTACAGAGATTGAGGGAACACCGATTGTTTGCAAAGTTCAAGAAATGTGAGTTCTGGTTATCTCAGCTATCCTTTCTTGGGCACATTGTCAGTAAGGAGAGGATTAAGGTAGATCCAGCGAAGATTGAAGCGGTCAAAGATTGGCCTAGGCCAAAGAATGCTTATGAGGTTATAAGTTTCCTTGGATTGGCAGGTTATTATAGGAGTTTCGTGGAAGGGTTCTCAAAGATTGCTACTTCATTGACTGAACTGACACACAAGAGCCAGAAATTTGTGTGATCAGATAAATGTGAGAATAGCTTCCAGGAACTAAAGCAGAGATTGATTACAGCTCTGATTCTGAGTCTTCCAACAGATCAGGAGAAATTTGTGATTTATTGTGATGCTTCACATCAGGGTTTGGGCTGTGTTCGGAAGCAGTCAGAGAAGTTAATTGCTTATGCCTCTCGTTAGTTGAAGGAGTATGAAAAGAGATATCCCACTCGTGATCTAGAGTTGGCGGCTGTGGTCTTTGCTTTAAAGATATGTAGGCATTATCTTTATGGGGAGAAGTGTGAGATCTATACATACCACAAGAGCCTGAAATACTTCTTCACCCAGAAAGATTTGAATATGAGACAAAGGTGTTGGCTGGAGTTAGTAAAATATTATGACTGTGAGATTTTGTATCATCCAAGAAAAGCCAACGTGGTAGCTGATGCTTTAAGCCGGAAGGGTCCGGGACAGATTTATGGTGCGAGGCTGATAGCCAGAGAATTAGCAAATGATATGACCAGAGCTGGTAGAGTTTCTGGTGGGCCAGTTGGCTAATATTACGCTACAGTCCACACTATTAGAGAGAATCAAGGACGGTCAGTTGAGTGATCCACATCTGATTAAGATCAGATAGGATGTTTTGGCTGGAGCATCCATAGATTATACAGTGTCTGATTTAGGCTTATTGAGATAAAAGGGGTGGATATGTGTTCCGTTAGACACTGCTTTAAGGCAAGAGATTCTGGATGAATCTCATACTACACCTTACTCTTTTCATCTAGGCACCACGAAGTTGTATCAGGATGTGAGATCGTTGTATTGGTGGCCGGGGATGAAGAGAGATGTAGTAGAGTATGTGGCTAAGTGCTTGACATGTCAACAGGTCAAGGTTGCAGCCTCTGGATATCCCAGAGTGGAAATGGGAAGATATCACGATGGATTTCATGGTGGACTTACCTAGGGCTGTTGGTCAGCATGATTCTATTTGGGTGAGAGTGGATCGCTACACCAAGTCAGCCCACTTCTTGCCAGTGAGGACTACTTATACAGTTGATCAGTATGTATATCTCTATGTGAGAGAGATCGTGCGCCTCCATGGAGCACCGAGGTCGATCGTGTCAGATCGGGACCTGTAACGACCCAAATTCGCTAATAAGGCTTAAGGGCCTTGATTAGCGTGCCAGGAGGGCATGATGGGATTTATGTGTGATTTTAATTATTTAAATGCATGGTTATGATTTAAAGCATGTTATATGACTATTTGTTTATCTGAGATGCATGGCTATGTAAGTTAGTGTGCATGTAGGCCCGGATCGTGTTAGAAGGGCATAATTGTAATTTTGGCCATGATTGGGCGTAACTGTATCGATATGTGTTGATTGTTGAGGCCACAGTGGTATGTGGATGTATCTGTGCTTTGTGACTCGAGGCGATCCCAGTGAGCAGGCTAGCGGAAAGTGTTGACAGGAATTTATACCCAGCTCGGGGCGAGCCTGGGGGTATGAACAGGAATTCAGACAATAGATTGAGATTTATTTTGATGATGGGGAATATTTATTTGGTGGTTAATCGAGTGTTGGAAAGCAACGGGAAAATATTAGGGACACTTGAGGATTAGCGGGAATTGGATAAAATGACTAAAACGGCCCTATTTGGACAAATGGATTGAGAATTAATAGGAAGGGCATTTTGGTCATTTGGATTTTAGAAATTGATTTATGAGGCTTTACACTTAGTGGGATTTATAGAGAGTGTTGGATGTGGAGAGAAAGAAAGAAAAGAAAGAAAAGAAGGAAAAGGAAAGAAAGAGAAGAGGGAAAAAAACAGGTGGGTTTTCCAAAGGGTCGGTTTGTGCATTTTTGCACCATTCCACTCCATTTTTCTTGGGGCAAAGCTTAGTGGAGAGCAAGGATAGGCTGAGCATCAAGGATCTTGGGTTAGACTTGAAGATTTGGCAAGAACACATCAATGTTTGAGGTAAGTTTTAGAGATTTTCGGTTTTAAGGGTTTTGATGGTTTAAGCTGTGTTTTGAGCTGAGTTGATGGGAATTTTAGGGATTTCTGGGCAAGCTTTGAGGGAGAGCAAGATAAGGAGGCTTAGGGTTGATTCAAGGTCGAAATTTGCAGCAATGGTATGATTTCTAAGACTTTATCTTTGTGGTTTGCATGAATTTCTGGTTTAGGGTTGTTCATGGTAGATTTTGAGATTTGGGATAAATGATCTTGGGATTTGAGGATTTGGGATGCTTGGGATGAATGGAGAGTGTTCATAAGCTTGATTTTGAGTTTGGTAAAGATTTGGGGAAGTTTGGTTTGAGATTGGGTGAAAGAAATCGCAGAAATGCGATTTTGGGATTTCTGGGCTGCAACTAGCGCTACAGCGCTAGTCAGTGGGCGCTGTAGCGCTAGTCCCTGTTTCTGGGGGGGTGCATTCTGCTTGTAGCGCTACAGCGCCCTCTTTAGAGCGCTGTAGCGCTGCACTGTTCACAGAGGGGAATTTTTGAGTTTTGATGATGGATTTTGACCTAGGGTTCGGGGCTTGTTTCCGCCACTTTGTTTTGGGGATTTGGGACTTCCCGGGGGCTCGGGATTGGTCCCGAGGCTAGGTATTCGGACTTGGGGTTCGGTGTTGACTTTGACCTATGTTTGTGCCTAGGTGTGCGCTAAGGCTCGGGTGGGATCGTGCTCAAGGAGTCAGGTGATCTAAGCTATTGATTGGAAAGGTAAGAAAACTATAACACCCGAGGTTAGGGCATGGCCCCAGATTGTATTATGTGCAAATGTTTAAACCTTAAATGAATCATGATGTGTGTGAATGATTATTTCAAATGTACTATATGTGTGATTATGATGAAATGAGCGGCAAGGGCCGAGTACGGCGTAAGCCGGGGCGGCCGTGGGCCGAGTACGGCGTAAGCCGGGGCGGCCGTGGGCCGAGTACGGCGTAAGCCGGGGCGGTCGTGGGCCGAGTACGGCGTAAGCCGGGGCGGCCGTGGGCCGAGTACGGCGTAAGCCGGGGCGGCCGTGGGCCGAAAGTAACACCTAGCACATGGGATGCTATAGTCAGGGCGGGGCCCGGTGGATACATGTGTTATGCTATATTCAGGGTGGGACCCAAGGGATACATGAGTTATCCTCGCGGTGAGAACCGATACCCCAGGCTTCGGTAAGGCTCTGGGGCGGCTTGGCCGTGTTTGCTTAGTCTAATGATTGACTTGTTTATTTGTGGATTATCTGTTATGATAACTGTATACATTGCATATGTTATGTTCTGCATGAGTTTTCTTGCTGGGCTTCGGCTCACGGGTGCTCTGTGTTGCAGGTAAGGGCAATGACTGAATCAACCAACCATGAGTACGGAGAGCGTGAAGCGACGCGTACATGTTCGGCCTGCCCGACTGCTTTGGTTGGGGGTTTATTCGAAAATGGCTGTAATAATCTATGATTTTATGATTTCTTAACTGTAACCTTATTTCAAAAATGTAATTAGTTTTCAAACCTTATTTTGGGATCCCAAATGTTTAATAATAGAAGTTTTAATGAAACGACGCATTTTCAAAGATTACAGCCTTAACTTTTAATTAGTCACACTTTTGTTTCAAAACCTCGGTTAGCGAGTTCATTGCACACTGTTTTGTCTTAAAAACTCACTTAGTAACGGCTCTAAGGAAGTAGGGCGTTACAACTTGGTATCAGAGCGAGCCAAGGTTTATTGGTTCTGGAGATCGACCGAACATGTACGCTCGCTGTCAGTGACAAGCTCGACTCAGGGTTGGTTGGTATGATTAATTGACATGTCTGAATATATGTTGAATGCCCTGCTTGCCTGCTTATTTATATGGAGCATGAGGAATGAGATGACATATGCATGAGATACTGATAGGGCCTGGCCCTTGACTGTTGCATGTTGAGATCAATGTGTGCTAAATAACATTATTATGCATGTGGATGAAAATTGGCATAATGGTTCGCATATTGAGCGTATGTGGTTAGTTTTCTGAATTAAATTCATATGTTATATCTGTTTATTAGCTTGTATGAAGCATGATGAGCATGGATATACTTAGTGATGTTAAATCTGGTAGCTAAATGTATATCATTGTGGATTTGAACTAGTATATGCTTGTGTGTGCATTATACCTGTGGATATTTGGACCTAGTGGTGGTTTGGTTCAGAGTAGGAACCACAGAGTTCAGGAGTTGGTCGGTTTTGACAGATGAACTCGAGTTGTCGGTTCCTAGAAGGGTTTGGGGACCTGATATTGTGTTGAAAAAGGGGTTTCTAGATGTAAGTTGGAGTTGAGATCTCCAGTTATCCCTGAGAGCAGCAGCAAAGGGTCACTAGTGTGTGAGTTAGCTGTGGAGTTTGTTAGTTGAGATGGGATAGAAGAACAGCGGATTCTCTGGGGAGATGGTTGAATTAGATGTTTTAACAGTAAGGTTACCGGTGATGGTTTACTGTGAGGTATGGACAGATAAGGGTACTATATGAAAGGCGTATAGGATGTTATCCTCTAGAGTTGAGGAAGGTACGAGCTGACAAGGAATTTATCAATAGGTGAGCTGAGTTAATTCCACCCTTGGTTAAGAGGACGAGAGATCCTGATTAGAGGGTTATGTTAAATGTTGAGGTAGAGGGATGCCTGGAATTGGTACTCGGGCTGAGGTACTGGCTTATTGGGTTAGAAAGAACCTAGATGATGAATGGTTAGAAGAGATTTTAAAGACATGATTTGAACTGTGGAGACTGGTGGACTTATAAGTTTGGTTTGGACTGTTGGGGGTAACAACAGCGTAGATCGATGGGTATGGTGATTTGGGTAATTCATTTCGGAAAGTTATACTGATGGATGTATCCTGAATTGATGGCGACCCATTTAAGGATTTGAGATCGGGAATAGTCTAAGGTATTTGGGCTGCGCTGAGGTATGAGGCTATCGTCTGTATGTGGATGGCAGAGAGGGCCATGATGTCGAGGAACTGATGGTTGATGATTAGAACATGAGTGCTAAAGCCGCAAGGGCAGTGCTTCCTTTGATGGAATTAGTAAAGATAGATTCGGGACAATCAAGTTAAAAGAACCCCAGATAGGGTTGTGGCTTCTGGAATTGCCAAGAAAGGGGAGAGGTCTGGGTGAAAGGATGGTACTATTATTTGATAGAACGCAGCAAGGTTGGATTCACGATTGTTGAGATAGAAGGACCCCAGACAGTGCTTGGGCACCTAATTTGAGATTTGAAAGAAGCTTGATTGCTAAGGTGGTTGTCGAGCTGGCGATAGGAACCAGGGAGGTTAGTTAGTATGCGCTTGGGGGAGAGGATGCCATCTGAGAGGAGGTCAGGTGAGGACATGACTTCTACGTAGAATGACTCGAGATGTTGGGATGGATTTCCATGGTGAGGGAATGGAGAACTGGAATGCACCGATACATTCGAAGTTCGAGGCTGAGTCCTCAAGGGTGAGTATTTAACTGACGAGCTTATGCTTTGGTCATGTATCGAACTAGAAGGGCTCGGTGTTGAGAATGTTCCGCGAGGGAGATGGACATAGAGAGGTTGCCTCAAAGGTGCCATTTGAGAGGCCGAGGACAGTAATACTTATTGAGAAGGAATTAGAAACTCTGGCGGATGGATTGTTGAGGATATCATCTGGAGTATGTAAAGGAGACAGAGCTGACCAGTGGGAAAATTATGTGGGTATGCAAAGAAAGATTTAGGAAATACTTCAAGGTCAGACTACAGATAGGTTGGTATAAGGGATGTTGTAGAAGACGGTTTTGGCCGACAGAAAGTCTATTGAAGCAATCGAAGAAATTTGATCTTGGATTAGCCAGAGTGTTATACTGCGGAGATTGCTAGTATCGTCGGGTTAGGACGAAAAGTACAATGTTGGATACAAGATGGGACGATGTCCCCAAGAGTTGATCTACGACCTGGTTATTGCCAGTTGGAAACCAAGGATAAAGACTTTTCGTGAATTGATTAGGTTGCACCGGGCAGGGTGTGAGGAATTGGTAACAAGGATTCTGGAACGGTTCAAGCTGCAGCAGCACAGGTAAGTTCTTTAGACAGAGAATGCATGAACGGTGTGGGCAAGTTCCCTTCAAGTTCACGAGCAGTACATATGGATTACTCCCAGACAGAAATGGTGAGCAAGTGACTATGCGAAAGACGTTTGTGCCCAGAAGGCGAAGTCACAGGTAAGGTTCTACGGAGTGTTAGTTTGGATGTCGTTAGGAGTTCTCAGATTACGGCTGCAAGAAGAAAGGACAGGTAAGAGAAGAATTGATCTGAAGCCGCAAAGAAGCTAATGATGAGCGTCTGAAGAATTGAAAGCATAACAAGATTGGTAAGCGCGTCATCTATTGCACAAGCATCTCCGAGGACAACTACATCAGAGATGAGGAGAACAGTAAAACTTGAGGTTAGACGGACTGAGTGTGTCGAATCAGAAAGAAATTCAGAAGACAAGGTAAGAATTGATTAATATCTGGGAATGCTGGAATGTGTGTGTGTTATGGCTAAGTTAAGAGTGGTGGCATAAAGGACTTAGTCTATGATGAGGTACTTGAGTGTTGGGTATTAGTAAGAAGGTTAACGTTGAGACCCAGATGCGGTGAAAAGTAGCAGACGGACGACCAGTGCTGGAAATCCTCGATTGAGCGAGGGGAGATATAATTGGAGGCGGAGCTCCTAGCTGTGAGGTGTGTATCAGTCAGGGAATAACGCCATAGATTGTGATGGAGGATATAAGGCAACGACTGAGACCGGCATAATGTCAATAGGTAAGGGTTAGCTGGTGAGTGCCACTGAGCTATGGAATCCGAAGTGTTGGCTTGAGTTGAAACAGGGAAGGACCCTGTCATGGTGTTACAGTAGGGTACCAGGATCGAGTGAAGGATCCAGGCAGGATATGGTTTTGGATGAGGATTCTGAATGACATCATTCCACCTCCTAGGGTACGTTGTACCGGGAGGGCTGAGCGGGTGACAACGTTTAGGTGATGTGGTAGTGTATCATGGGGATAGACCACATTAGACCTTAAGTAAGGTATTTAGACATGAAGAGTTTTAACTCGGTCGTGTGAGTTAATGTTGATTGGGTCGAGTGAACTGGTTTCAGGATGGAGCGTCGATGATATCGAATTGAGACCCTTTAGTAGTTTAAATTTTGGAATGGGCCTAGAGGACGAAAAGAGCAGAGTAGGAATCTGGGATTACCAGTGGATTGCAAGTGGAATGGCAGTCTGAAAGTTTATCAGACATCAACTGAATCGAGCGCTGAGTATGCGAAAACTTGAGATTTTAAGGGAAACGTTATCCCTGACGAGTTAGTCGTGGTGGCAGTTATTGGTGTCTTGTTCATGTAACGCGACATAGGGCTTGGTAAGAGGTGAAGGGTAGTGAATACTGTGGTTTGGCTTTAGTTCAGAGAGAAAGCCAAAGAGGTCGTTGAAACTTCTCAAGGCAGGGGTGTCTGCCAATTTGAAAGAATAAAGAGCTGGTAAATTGTTAAATGTTGAGGAAATAAAGTTCCGGAAGGAAAGAGTTGCGTCTCTGCGTAATAACAGACGAGGATCTGTAAGGTGTTCAGAGAAAGAAGGGAGAGTTCTGACTCCTATTTCAACATGAAATTCAGAAGTTGTACTAAGGGTTAGGCCGGCGGGGCCTACAAGCTGAACCCACCTAGTAGAGGTGATGACTTTTGAGTATCTCTGGAATCAAGAATAAGACAGTGAATTGGTCATTGTAACCTAGGCAGACCCTGGGCTTCGGCAGGGTTGCGGTGTAACGAGAGGCTATCGAGAGTATGGCTATTAGACAAGATCTTGTGGGGCAAAATTGTTACTCTTGTAAGAGTGTGGTTGAAAAGTAAAGTAAAGGCGGTGGACCTTGGAAGTATGGTCAGAGTTGCGGGTTTACAGACTGATATGTTGGATAAATTTCGAGGACGAAATTTTTATGAGGAGGGGATAGTTGTAACGACCCAAATTCGCTAATAAGGCTTAAGGGCCTTGATTAGCGTGTCAGGAGGGCATGATGGGATTTATGTGTGATTTTAATTATTTAAATGCATGGTTATGATTTAAAGCATGTTATATGACTATTTTTTTATCTGAGATGCATGGCTATGTAAGTTAGTGTGCATGTAGGCTCGGATCGTGTTAGAAGGGCATAATTGTAATTTTGGCCATGATTGGGCGTAACTGTATCGATATGTGTTGATTGTTGAGGCCACAGTGGTATGTGGATGTATCTGTGCTTTGTGACTCGAGGCGATCCCAGTGAGCAGGCTAGCGGAAAGTGTTGACAGGAATTTATACCCAGCTCGGGGCGAGCCTGGGGGTATGAACAGGAATTCAGACAATAGATTGAGATTTATTTTGATGATGGGGAATATTTATTTGGTGGTTAATCGAGTGTTGGAAAGCAACGGGAAAATATTAGGGACACTTGAGGATTAGCGGGAATTGGATAAAATGACTAAAACGGCCCTATTTGGACAAATGGATTGAGAATTAATAGGAAGGGCATTTTGGTCATTTGGATTTTAGAAATTGATTTATGAGGCTTTACACTTAGTGGGATTTATAGAGAGTGTTGGATGTGGAGAGAAAGAAAGAAAAGAAAGAAAAGAAGGAAAAGGAAAGAAAGAGAAGAGGGAAAAAAACAGGTGGGTTTTCCAAAGGGTCGGTTTGTGCATTTTTGCACCATTCCACTCCATTTTTCTTGGGGCAAAGCTTAGTGGAGAGCAAGGATAGGCTGAGCATCAAGGATCTTGGGTTAGACTTGAAGATTTGGCAAGAACACATCAATGTTTGAGGTAAGTTTTAGAGATTTTCGGTTTTAAGGGTTTTGATGGTTTAAGCTGTGTTTTGAGCTGAGTTGATGGGAATTTTAGGGATTTCTGGGCAAGCTTTGAGGGAGAGCAAGATAAGGAGGCTTAGGGTTGATTCAAGGTCGAAATTTGCAGCAATGGTATGATTTCTAAGACTTTATCTTTGTGGTTTGCATGAATTTCTGGTTTAGGGTTGTTCATGGTAGATTTTGAGATTTGGGATAAATGATCTTGGGATTTGAGGATTTGGGATGCTTGGGATGAATGGAGAGTGTTCATAAGCTTGATTTTGAGTTTGGTAAAGATTTGGGGAAGTTTGGTTTGAGATTGGGTGAAAGAAATCGCAGAAATGCGATTTTGGGATTTCTGGGCTGCAACTAGCGCTACAGCGCTAGTCAGTGGGCGCTGTAGCGCTAGTCCCTGTTTCTGGGGGGGTGCATTCTGCTTGTAGCGCTACAGCGCCCTCTTTAGAGCGCTGTAGCGCTGCACTGTTCACAGAGGGGAATTTTTGAGTTTTGATGATGGATTTTGACCTAGGGTTCGGGGCTTGTTTCCGCCACTTTGTTTTGGGGATTTGGGACTTCCCGGGGGCTCGGGATTGGTCCCGAGGCTAGGTATTCGGACTTGGGGTTCGGTGTTGACTTTGACCTATGTTTGTGCCTAGGTGTGCGCTAAGGCTCGGGTGGGATCGTGCTCAAGGAGTCAGGTGATCTAAGCTATTGATTGGAAAGGTAAGAAAACTATAACACCCGAGGTTAGGGCATCGCCCCAGATTGTATTATGTGCAAATGTTTAAACCTTAAATGAATCATGATGTGTGTGAATGATTATTTCAAATGTACTATATGTGTGATTATGATGAAATGAGCGGCAAGGGCCGAGTACGGCGTAAGCCGGGGCGGCCGTGGGCCGAGTACGGCGTAAGCCGGGGCGGCCGTGGGCCGAGTACGGCGTAAGCCGGGGCGGTCGTGGGCCGAAAGTAACACCTAGCACATGGGATGCTATAGTCAGGGCGGGGCCCGGTGGATACATGTGTTATGCTATATTCAGGGTGGGACCCAAGGGATACATGAGTTATCCTCGCGGTGAGAACCGATACCCCAGGCTTCGGTAAGGCTCTGGGGCGGCTTGGCCGTGTTTGCTTAGTCTAATGATTGACTTGTTTATTTGTGGATTATCTGTTATGATAACTGTATACATTGCATATGTTATGTTCTGCATGAGTTTTCTTGCTGGGCTTCGGCTCACGGGTGCTCTGTGTTGCAGGTAAGGGCAATCAATGACTGAATCAACCAACCATGAGTACGGAGAGCGTGAAGCGGCGCGTACATGTTCGGCCTGCCCGACTGCTTTGGTTGGGGGTTTATTCGAAAATGGCTGTAATAATCTATGATTTTATGATTTCTTAACTGTAACCTTATTTCAAAAATGTAATTAGTTTTCAAACCTTATTTTGGGATCCCAAATGTTTAATAATAGAAGTTTTAATGAAACGACGCATTTTCAAAGATTACAGCCTTAACTTTTAATTAGTCACACTTTTGTTTCAAAACCTCGGTTAGCGAGTTCATTGCACACTGTTTTGTCTTAAAAACTCACTTAGTAACGGCTCTAAGGAAGTAGGGCGTTACAGGACCCCACTTTTATTTCCAAGTTCTGGGGGAGCTTGTTGAAGGCCATGGGGTACACAATTGAAGTTCAGTGCTGCTTATCATCCTCAGACAGATGGACAATATGAGAGGACGATCCAGATATTAGAGGACATGCTGCGAGCATGTGTGCTAGACTTTGGTGGATCTTGGAGTAAGTATATACCTTTGATAGAGTTTTCCTACAACAACAGTTATCAGTCTACCATTGGAGTTGCACCTTATGAGATGCTGTATGGTAGGAAGTGCAGATCTCCCATTCATTGGGATGAGACATGTGAGAGGAGATACTTAGGTCCTGAGGCAGTTCAAAGGACCAGTGAGGCCATTGAGAATACTAGAGCTCGGATGCTCGCTTCTCAAAGTAGGCAGAAGAGCTATGCAGATCCCAAGTGCAGGAACGTGGAGTTCCAAGTGGGAGACTATGTCTTCCTTAGAGTCTCGCAATGGAAAAGGGTGAGAAGGTTTGGGAAGAAGGGCAAGCTGAGCCCTAGGTTTGTAGGTCCATTTGAAATCCTGGACAGGATTGGTAAGGTGGCTTACAAGTTGGCCTTGCCACCAACGTTGTCAGCCGTGCATAATGTGTTTCATGTTTCAGCTATTCTGAGGTATGTATCTGATGTGAATCATATTTTGAGCTTTTAAGATCTGGAGCTTGAGCCAGATCTTTCCTTTGAGGAGCAGCCAGTCCAGATACTTGATAGAAAGGATAAGGTCCTCAGGAATAAGACAATACATTTGGTTAAGGTGTTGTGGAGGAACAGCAAGGTCGAGGAAGCGACCTAGGAGCTGGAGTCAGATATGCAGAGTCAGTATCCCAAGCTGTTTAGGTAAATTTCGAGGACGAAATTTCTGTAAAGAGGGGATAGTTGTAATGCCCCGAAATCCCTAATGCAGTTTAATGGCTGGATTAGTAGGCCGGGATGGCCATAATTGTTTACTTATGCCATTAAATGATTATATGCATGTTTATGTGAATTATATTATAATACGATGTTAAATGCATGCATGTGGGTCCACATTTGATTATTAGGGTGTTTTGGTAATTTGGCCTATTGAGGGCATAATTGTGTATTTTGGTGCATACTGTGGTTTATGGATGAGATCCCATTATTATGGAGATATATTCGAGCTATTCGGCATGAGACGATCTTATATTATAAATTAGCGGTTTTGTCATAATGGGGTCAATTATTTGGATATTGGATAATGGGAATGTTTATTTGATGATAAATTGGGAGTCTTTGAGATCAGGAGGAAATTCTGGAAGTGTTGACTATTATGTCCCCGGGGGTGTTTTTGGGACCCCGATCACTAGGTTTTATTTGAGGTTACTTAAGCTTGAAGTATCTCGTCAGATAGAACTGTACGTTAGAAAACACTTTCTCTCTTCCCATTAGTTCCTTTTACTGTTCGAGTCAATTTTGAAGAAATGTTGAGTTCTAGGAGTCAGAATCAAGCGATGATCGAGGCATAGCGATCCTAGGAAAGATTAGAAGCTTCTTGACCGAAGGATTTAACGTAAAACAACCCAATAAAAGGTAATCTAAGTTTTATGTTTTGAGTTTTTAGAGTTTCTAAGCTTTGAATAGGATTTTGTGAATTGTTGAGTTTTTGGTTCGTTTGAGCCTCGGGATTTGATGATTTTGGATAATTGGGAAGTTTGGGAACTTTGAATTTTGGATTTGGAAGTGTTTAGGTATGTTTTTGGAAGGTTTGGGATGAAGAAAATCGGGTTTATGGCTGTTTCTGGGTGGGGGGCCGCGACCCAATCTCGAAGAAGCAGCTGGAGGTGTTTTGGGCATGCTGGGCGCCGCGGCCCTGGGTAGTGTGCATCGCGGCCCTTGCTCTTGGTATGGCTGGGGGCGGCGGCTCAAGGTGCTAGGGCCGCGGCTCTGGCAGGGTTTTGAGGCCGTTTGAGTGTTTTGATCCCGGGAACTTGGCTTTAGGCCTCAGGATTGTTCCTACTACCCATATTAGTGGGGATTGATGTTCCAGAGGCTAATCTTGGTTCAGGAACCTTTGTTACTCATTTTATTGATGGTGTCCCATATTTGGTTATGACTAGGTGATCGCTAAAGGACTAAAAGTCAGATTGTTCTCAAGGGTCGTTCTTTTATTCATTCTCGCTCGAATCAGAGATAAGAAAACTGCACCCTGTGTACATGACATGCATAATTGTTGTTGAGGCACATTGGTTGTTAAATGTGGACATTGATTGCATATTAAATGCTTAGCAGAGCTTGCTTACTTTTGTATGGCACTGATTAGTCAAGGACGACACTGGTCGCATATTACTGACTTGAGAGTCAAAAATGGCATAAGCATCCTGAATGCAGGGCCGATAAAAGATTATATCTAATCGATATCAGCGTTGAATGAATCTGAGAGCATTGATGCTGGATCGACCCTAAGGTTGATGAAACTTATAAGCGCTTGACTAGTCTAAGACTAGTTACTCATAACCAGGGCCAAAGGCCTAGGTGACAGCTTGTCACATGGCTAGGGAGCGGAATCCTATGGTTGTGACTCTATGGTCACGAGGTAGGTTATGTTGGTGACTAGTCATCAAGCACCTACCCTGTTTAAGCTAGTGAAAGGATCACTTATTTGTAAATCCCAGGTGACCCTATCGTCACATGGCTAGAGGGAACGGAACCCACCTTAGTGACTTTTCAACTGTTACTCATCTGTTTTGGACTGAAAGTCCTGAATGATTATTACGATCATTGTTGATATTATATTCATGCTATATTGTGTTTTCTTGCTGGGCTTTGGCTCATGGGTGCTATGTGGTGCAGGTAAAGGAAAAGAAAAGTTCACCCAACCTTGAGTGGAGAGCTTAGGTGGTGATGTGTACATATGCGTCCGCTTGACCACCACTGCCAAGGAGTTCTTAGAGAAACTAAGGGGTTTACCCTACTTTTGCCGCTTAGGTCGGCGGGTTTGTAAACTTGAAACTGTAATGACCATTTTGAGTTGTAAATAACTTGTAAAAGTGTTTTGATGAGCCCATGAACAGTTTTATGTTTTAAATAAAATATATCATTTCCTTTTGATTGATTTTCCTCCTTAGCCTGTTAATAATACCTAGAAACACGTTTTTAACCAAAGAACTCGGGTAGCGAGTTAAATTCACGGTTCACCAATCACCGTAACTGTTCTGGGGTAACCAGGGAGTTACATTCCTCCCCCTGATCCTACTAGGATCCCTTCATCTTGTTAGTCAGGTAATGAAATTTAGTGTTTTTTAATTCTAAAATATTAAGTGATCGATTTTTTTATTATTTATCAATGTTTTTATTTTTTTCTAAAAATAAATAATACAGCTCCCAGTAAAGGGCGTGGAGGAGGATTGGGTCAGGAACTCGAAAAGGCAAGGCACAAAGCTGGCAAACCAATTCCAATAACTTTTGACCCAGATACTTATAAGTCATTGGGTAAGCATGGAACATGGTTCACACGTTTAGTCAGGAACACCGTGACCAACAAATTACCACCATATTTTCTGAATTGGAAATTAGTGTCTGATCAATACAAACAGTTGCTTTATACCACTGTAAAGGTAAATAATTCAAATATATTTCTAAATAATATATGTTTTGGAGGTACGCCATTTTACTAATATATTTTTTATTTTCAAAATGTAGCATTATTTTGATATAGCAAGGCGGCCAAACTATGATCATATTATTGAGGCTATAGATGATGATGTTGGCGCCAAATATCATGATAGGAAAACACGTAGTAAGACACACTTCAAGAAAGTTTATGGTAATGATAAGAACATAGAATGGTCCCTCAACAACCCCCACAATGGTGTTAATGCTCAAGATTGGAGACAATGCATTGGCTTATGGTTAGATGAGAAATCAATCAAACGGGCAGAAAAGAATCAGGCCAACAAGGAACTGATGAAGTATCCTTCTACTCAAGGATCGAATTCATTCATGGCGGCCCATCATGATAGAGTAAGTAACAAAAAAAATTAAAAATTTCTTTATTAATAAATTATTGATCTAATAAGTTGTTTCTTTGTTTTCAGGTGAACCCGAAATCTGGGAATGTATCGGGTTACATTGAAAGCTGCAAGCATTTCCACACCCGCAAGGATAAAGAAGAATTCTTCAATGAGCAAGTGAAAATCTTCACTGAGCAAGTGAAAACGGACTATGTAAGACTTTTCTTATTGTTTGACTTTAAAATCACTATGATTTGGATGTATTACTGATATTTTTCTATAAAAATAGGAAATGATGTACAAAGATTTTGAAGCGCAGAGCCAGCAAGTCCCATCTTCTAGTTTTGACGAAAGAAGTTCAGTTGACGAAAGGATGATCATGAAAAAAGTGTTGGGTTAACGTCCCGGTCATGAATGAGGAGTTGGTCGCACATTAAAAGGGAAAAAGGCCTCCAGTAGTCAATCTCAGACTCGGGCACAGTCGTCGTCATTCACCCAGCCTGCTCAATCCAATGATAATAATAGCATGATAGGACAGGCGATGGCTAACTTGATGAGACAATACAAAGCAGACATTGAGTTCTTGTCTCAGCGCCTTCCTTCTGAATCCCGCCCACCACCTCAAACAATGAGATCGGATGAAGTAAATCAATGGTGGGAGATGTATGCGGCTGCACCTTCACAAGCTCCACCACCGCCTCCACATATGTTCGGATATGACACACCTACACATGTTCCCCCGCCAATCCCACCCCAATCTACATTTAGAAATGGCGCATCTTCATCAGCACCTCCGCCACGATCTCCACCACCCCCAGTCAGTCAGATTTTAGAGACTTAGACGATGATGATGCGACCAACTTAGGATAGATTATATTGTTATATATACAGTAGTGTTTATTTGTTTTAATACTATTAAGAAAATTATTAATATTAGATTGTATGGATTATTTTCAATTAATGGAGACTACAATTCTTATTATATATTAAAATTTTAATTTTTTTAATTTTTTTTATTTCTGTTACACTATTTGCGGCAAAAATATATTGTATTTGTGGTAAATTATTCGCCACAAATAAGAGCCAGACAACAAAAATCACCCATTTGTTGCGGCGAATTATTTTACATTTTCGCCGCAAATAAGGGTCAATTACGATCAAATCCATAATTATTTGCAGCGGATTTTAATTTTTTGCGGCGAACATACCACCGCAAATAATGAGGCTATTTGTGGCAGAATTTTATTCGCTGCAAATAATGGTTTTTGCGATGACCTTTTTGCAGCGACTTATTTGCAGCGAATCTTCGCTGCAACTGACATTTGCAGCGGATTTTAGGGGTATTTGCGGCGAATTTGATCGCCGCAAAAACCTCAATTTCTTGTAGTGTATCCATAAGATAATATACTTATTTATTAGTGTGAATGAATGGTCTAAAATATTTCTAGATGTTCATCGACAAACAGGCGTTAGCGATATTATTACTTTCAAAGTTTACTAAAGAACATATGCTCTATATCACCACTACTAATTATCATCATTTTTTTTAAGTATTAAATATCACTAGATCCCCTAATTAATTAATTATATGAGGGGAATGATGATAGTATAATCGAATCCATGCAAAGCACGTTGAATTTATTTTAATTTATTAGTATGTTCACAACTTGCCTACAAATATTTGGGGTGATATTTCGCAAAACGTATAATTTTTTGTATTATTATTATTTTACAAAACGTCTTGGACGCACAAAGTTTATATTAAATGCAATAATTATAAAGAATCTTGCTTTTAGTCATAACATAATTTGTGATAAAATAAAAAGCTAATTACAAAAAAAAAAAGTATCTGTAGTTAAATATACTAAATTGTATCCAAATATATTTCTAGTCATAAAATATTATATTATTTGTTATACCCAGATTTCGAGCCATAGTAAATATGACCTCGAAAGCTGAGTTCGCAACAAATGGTCTCGTGAGGATTAGTGATCTAGGGTTGTAAGTCGAGCCTGCAAAGTATGATGTATGATTTCGAATGCGGTGATCTCGAAATGACCTCGATCTCGAAAGGTAGCTCCGAAAACACCTTCGTCTTCAGGAACTTCGGAGCATGGTTCTTGAGCTCGATATCCCATCTCGAAAGAAACGTTAGCTCGGGAGATGTCAGTGGCTCGCACAATGACATGAGACCAGAAATGCTGGAGACTTGAAGATACGCCATAACCACCTTGAGTATCCACAAGTGTAATAACTATGAGATGTAGTCCTCATTAGTTGATGTAAATCCCCAAGAATTGTGGGATATTATTTAATACCCCCCTGATCTTTGGGGGACGTTTCCTTTAATATCTGATTATTGGCATTTAAAGCCATTTATTTGTATTCACAAAAGAGTAACTACCCAAAAATATGTGGGATAGTATTCTACATCCTTCTCTATAAATAGAGAAGGCATGCACCATTGTAAAGGAGGGAAAAATCCTAATCCTTGAGAGAAAACTCTGGAGAATTCTTGCTAAAGAATTGTTTAGAGATAATCTTGAGATTAATAACAGAGACTCGTGGACTAGGCAGATTTAACTGCTGAACCACGTAAAAAACCGTGTTTGATTCGTTTGTTTATTTTTGGCCATTGTCTTAAATTGTTTACGTGCTCTATTCTTTTATCTGTTGACGAAAAACGGCGTCAACAGTTTGGTGCTTTCATTGAGAGCCTTAAGCATTCATCCCTGAGAGATTCATGGCTGCAAACAATCAGAACACTCCTGAAGAAAATTACCCAAGGCGTCCTGGAAAACAGCCAATGGAGAACCCGGACGCTGATGAGAGGAGTGGGTCCTCCGATTCCCGGGGGCCACCCCCATAACCAAGGGATGAGGACATGTACTATAACCCTGAACGTTATGTCCCTATTGTAGAATTGGAGAATCGGCAGCTGAAACAGTTATTGGCAGAAGCCAACAAACGTAACGAGGAGTTGACTAGGATAGCCGCAGAGGCGCAGGTGGCTCAACCCCCGCCTCCGCGCGAAGACCAAGTCCCTCCTCCAAGGGACGTGCACGTTCCTCCCCGGAGGTCCCGTGGACGTCCACGAAAAAATGCTGCCACAAGGAGGCCGGCACAACCTCCAACACCAGCAGAGCCATCCGCCCCTTCTAGGCCTCAAAGGAATACCCGGGCTCGGGTCCCGCCTAATACACCTGCGGAAGCACCTGCAGGAACTGAGAATAACCGAGCTCCTACCGAGGCTCGGACTCAGGTTCCTGGTAGTGCACCGAACGCAACTGGCCCATCTCGGGCAAATTCTGGGCCCTCTAGGCCGAAGCAAGGAAGACAACCACCGTCACCTATACGGTTCCCACCGTCTCCCATAAGATATCCTTCACCTCCCCGTAGAAACGCTCAAACTGTTCAAAATCAGGGTCAAGGGCGTACGGGGGATAGGCAAGGACACAGGGAGACTTTCCAGGAGCGGAGAGGCGCACAATCTGAGAGAAGTCAGACGTCCCGGTCTCGCACTGCGGAGACAAGGCGACATAGAAAGGATTCACCACGAAATGACCGATCAATAAGTTTCACCAGTGACGAGTCCGGAGAAATCAGGTCCGTCAGTAAACGCGACCGAGGTCGTAAAAATACTGGAAGCCGCAAGACCCATCCCGACCTACGGAATCATCTGAATCAGAGCAGGGGGAAGGGAGATCAGACGAATCCGGACCTAAGGAATCACCTAAATGGGCGTAGAGATCCCTCACGGAGACGCGAGCCTGGGATCGCGATTAATGATCGGAAATTCCAGACACTGCCTAAGGACCCAGTACAAGAAAGGATTGATCAGCTCGAAAAAGCCTTTAGGCTTTTGAAGAATGAACGAGGGAACGGTCGATATGAGGACTCTGATGAGGAGCTCGAGCCGTTTGCTCCCAATATTTCTAACACTCAGTTCCCTCAAGGGTTCCGGATTCCTCACGTCCCAGCGTTTGAAGGAAAAACCGACCCATGCAGCCACCTGAGTACATTCAACACTATCATGAGAGCTAGTAACGTGGGTTACGAGCTCAGATGCATGTTGTTTCCGACATCATTGGCCGGACCTGCCAAGAGTTGGTTCGAGAAGTACAAGAGACATTCTATAACTTCGCGGGATCAATTGTCTAGAGACTTCAAGAAGCAGTTCCGAGCTATGATGGGAGTCAGACCCAAAGCATCCACTTTGACTAACGTCCGACAACAACCGGGCGAAACACTGAAGAGCTACCTGGCAAGATTTAATCTAGAGGTCGCCCGAGCTCGTGACGTGGATCACAGTGGGCACTTGATGGCCATCCGAGCTGGTGTTTTACCCGGGAGTGCCCTTTGGGATGACATGCAAGGGAAACCGGTGAGGTCGATAACCGAGTTTAACAGACGGGCGCAGAGATTTGTCAATGTAGAGGAGGCGAGGTCAACACTCAAGGCGACCTCGCAGACCGAAACTACAACGATAAACATTAACTCCGCCTCAACCTCGGCTGACCCAGCAGCTCCACAGCCTACCTCGGAGAATCCCTCCAAGAGGAAAAAGAGCGAGGGAAATAATCCCGAGGCTGATGGAGGAAAGAAGAAAAAAGGAGAAAGGTATTTCTCCGTATATAAAGTGCACACCGAGCTCAACGAGTCTCGGGAAAACATATACCTGGCTAATGAAAACCAGGTCCCCTTCAGGCGTCCGGACCCTATGAGGAATCAAAAGTCCAAGAGGGATTCCAGCAAGTATTGTCGATTTCATAGGGACACCGGCCACACAACTGATGAGTGCCGACAGCTGAAGGACGAGATCGAAGGGTTGATCTCGAGAGGTTATTTTTGGCAGTATGTCAAAAACCAGAATACTGGACAGGCTACTGCCAGCCAGAGAGTAGCCGCGCTTCCGACAGCACAGAATAATAACTCCCGATCTCGGGATGAAGACAGGCCTCTGCCGATAGATGGAGAGGACGTAATAACCATCTTGGGAGGTCCTCATCTCGCAGGAGGGGGCAGAAATGCTCAAAAATGATATGTGAATGAGCTGAAGATAGGGGACGGGTCTCCTTATGAACCCGAACCAAGGGCACCAAAAAGCCAAAGGGTTGAGACTCAGCCTATAACCTTCACCGAGGAGGATGCCTCCCATGTCCAGTTCCCTCATCATGATCCACTCGTCATCACCCTACAGCTTGCCAACAAAAGAATGCGCCGAGTTCTCATAGACAATGGGAGCTCAGTTAACATTCTTTATAAAGCAACACTAGAAAAAATGGGACTCTCCCTTCGCGACCTGAAGGCTTGTGCAACCACATTGTACGGCTTTTCTAGAGAAGGAACCGCCTGTAAGGGGTCCATCGAACTCCCTGTGACCTTGGGAGACTATCCAGTCTCGGTGACCAAGATAATGGAGTTCGTGGTAGTAGAGTTACCATCTGCCTACAATGTATTGCTCGGGAGACCCGCCCTGGTCGGGCTGGGGGCAGTTTCATCTGTAAGGCATCTAGCCCTTAAGTTCCCAACTCCAAGTGGAGTCGGAACATTGAAGGGAGATCAATTGGCAGGAAGGGAGTGCTACAGCATTTCCTTAAGGGGAAAGAAACAAACGAGCGCGCAAGCACTCGTTGTCATACAGAATAAAGATGGGACAGTTTTAGAAATTGATGAGGAGATCGATCCGAGGATTGAGGAGAAGGTTGACCTCCAACCTTTGGAAGAGCTCGAAGAGGTTCAGCTCAAGGAAGCTGATCCCTCAAAGAAGGTGAAGGTCGGGAAACACCTCCAAGACGAATCAAAATAGCAATTAATTTGCTTTCTGAAGAAAAACCAGGATGTCTTCGCGTGGTCACACTCTGACATGGTGGGAATAAGCCCTAATGTAGCGAGCCACGCATTGAATATAGACAAGAGCTTTCCCCCGAAGCAGCAAAAGCGAAGGCAGCTGGATGAAGACAGAAAGAAAGCACTAAAGGAGGAGGTGGACAGGCTGAAAGCAAATAATTTCATAAGGGACGCTTTTTACCCGGACTGGGTGGCCAATCCAGTGTTAGTCCCGAAACCCAATGGGACGTGGAGAACGTGCATTGACTACTCAGACCTCAACAAGGCCTGCCCGAAAGACTGTTTTCCCCTGCCGAGAATTGACCAGCTCGTAGACGCCACGGCGGGGCATGGTCTGATGTCGTTCATGGATGCTTATTCTGGATATAACCAGATTCCCATGCATGCCCCCGACCAAGAGCATACGAGCTTCATCACAGATAAAGGGCTCTACTGCTACAATGTCATGCCATTCGGACTCAAGAATGCCGGAGCCACGTACCAGCGGCTCGTAAACATGATGTTCTCAGAGCAAATAGGGAACAACATGGAAGTTTATGTTGATGACATGCTTGTAAAGTCTCAACTTAACAAAAACCATGTTGATGACCTCGAAGAGTGCTTTGGCGTGCTCAAAAAGTACAACATGAAGTTGAATCCTCAGAAGTGCACTTTTGGGGTGTCTTCAGGGAAATTTCTGGGTTTCATTGTCAACTCTCGTGGAATCGAGGCTAATCCCGATAAAATAAAGGCCCTGATCGATATGCCTTCACCTCGGAAGCATAAAGATGTTCAAAGCTTGACTGGCAGGATGGCAGCTCTGGGCAGGTTCATTTCGAAGTCAACGGACCGCGGTCTCCCATTCTTCAACTTATTGAAAGGAAGTAAAATGTTCGAATGGACAGATGAGTGCGAACTAGCCTTCCAGGAGCTCAAAAGGCACTTAGCCAAACCACCCATCCTATCGAAGCCTGAGACGGGAGAAGTACTGTTCCTATACCTCTCAACAACTGAACACGCGATAAGCGCGGTGCTAGTTCGAGACGAAGAGAGAATACAGAAACCCGTCTACTACATCAGTAAAAGATTACTGGGGGCAGAGTCAAGATATCCACTGATGGAGAAGCTCGCCCTCAGCCTAATCCACTCATCTCGCAAGCTCCGCCCTTACTTTCAAGCGCATCCTATCCATGTACAAACAGATCAACCACTAAGGCAAGTCTTGTCCAAACCAGAGGCGTCTGGTCGACTCCTTAAATGGGTTGTTGAGCTCGGACAGTTCGAGATCACCTACCATCCGAGAACAACCATTAAGGCACAAGCGTTGGCGGATTTTATAGTGGAGTGCACCGGTATAGCCGACGACGAGGTAACAACCACGGCCCACGAGCTGTGGAAACTTTACGTCGACGGGTCGTCAAATGAAAATGGAGCAGGGGCAGGAGTTATTCTGATCACTCCTGCAGGGAGCAAATTTCACTCTGCTTTAAAGTTCGGCTTTAAAGCATCTAATAATGAAGCTGAGTATGAGGCTTTACTTGCGGGACTGCGAATAGCAAAGGAGCTCAAGGCCAAAGCTATACATTGTTACAACGACTCCCAGCTCGTGGTAAATCAAATCTTGGGAGAATACCAGGCTCGTGGCACAAAAATGGCAGCTTATCTGGAGAAGGCAAAATCCGCATTGGAGTTTTTCGAGTTTTATGCGATCGAACAGGTTCCCCGAGAACAAAACTCAAATGCAGATGCCTTAGCTCGGCTCGCCACTTCCGCCGAAAATGAGGAGCTGAATGTTGTACCCGTAGAACACCTGTCAGCACCCAGCATTACTGAGCCAGACAAGGAAGATGTGTGTATGATCGAGACAGAACCGACCTGGATGAGCCCGATCGTTGAATACCTCGAAAATGGAATTCTTCCAAAAGATCGAAATCAAGCTCGGAAACTAATGTATCAACTTCCTCGTTACACCATCTTGGATGGAAGGCTATACAGAAGAGGGTATTCCATGCCATTGCTCAGATGTGTGACTCCCCCCGAAGCAAAGAAGATTATTGAAGAAATTCATGAAGGGTTCTGCGGAGATCATACCGGGGGGCATAGCCTATCCAAGAAGATAATACGCCAAGGATATTTCTGGCCAACCATTAAAACGGACTCTTTCGAGTACGTGAAAAAGTGCGACAAATGCCAGAGATTCGCCACGATACCCCGAGCTCCACCGTCCGAACTGACCATGTTGACATCCCCATGGCCTTTTGCAGTGTGGGGGATCGACCTCATAGGCTCGCTCCCAACTGGCAAAGGAGGAGTAAAGTATGCTGTGGTCGCGGTTGATTACTTCACAAAATGGACGGAGGCTGAACCATTGGCGACCATAACTTCAAAGAAGATCCTAGATTTCGTGATAGAGAACATCGTGTGCCGATATGGAGTGCCAAGAAAGATTGTGTCTGACAACGGAACCCAGTTTGATTGCGACTTATTTACCAACTTTTGTAACAAGAACGGTATAATAAAGAGCTTTTCGTCAGTGGCTCACCCTCAGGCGAATGGTCAGGTCGAAGCCGTTAATAAAACTCTCAAAAGTTCTTTGAAGAAAAAGTTGGAAGAAGCAAAGGGACGATGGCCTGAGGAGTTACCTCAAGTCCTTTGGGGATATAGAACTACAGCTCGGACATCAACTGGACATACCCCATTTTCTCTAGCATACGGCTGCGAGGCAATGTTGCCCATTGAGGTCGAAATTCCAACGATTCGAACTCAGATTTACAATCAAGATTCAAACCACGCTCAGCTCGAAGAAACCCTAGACTTGATCGAAGAAAAAAGGGAAGAGGCTCAGCTAAGAAATGCTGCTTACCAGCAACGAACCACAAGATATTTCAATAAAAGGGTTCGAGATCGAAAGTTCGGAGTGGGAGATCTGATATTGAGACGCGTATTCTTAGCAACCCGAGATCAATCGGCTGGAGTACTCGGGCCGAACTGGGAAGGACCGTACCAGATAGAATCAGTCATCTGACCTGGCGTATACAAACTAGCAAGATTAGATTGGAGCCTGATACCACGAGCATGGAATGGCGAACACCTTAGACCTTATTATCAATAGTATAGGAAAAGTGTTGCCTGTAACCATGATTTTCTATCTATGTTTCTTTATTTTTGAATGACATGTCTACTTTGTTCCGCATGTAATTTTTTTTTTTTTTTTTTTGCAATCTCTCTTAAGTTAATAACCTATGGTCACACTCATAGGATATTAAGGGGGCATCATTGGCATACATACCACCAGCTTAAAAAATAAAAAGTAATAAATAAAACATGAAGTATTTGGATATAACCAAATACGCGAGCTCAGATAATTCGGACTTAACCGAGTTATCAAAAACGTACAAAGTATTTGGACATAACCAAGTACGCGATCTTAGATAGTTCGGACATAACCGAGTTATCAGAAACGTATAAAGTATTTGGACATAACCAAGTACGCGATCTTAGATAGTTCGGACGTAACCGAATCATCAAAAACATAAAGTATTTGGACATGACCAAATACGCGAGCTTAGATAGTTCGGACATAACCGAACCATCAAAAAACCTAAATATTTGGAGTTAACCAGATGTGCAAACAACAGATTTGGAACAAACCAGCCAAATTATCGATCAATGATAAATGGGAGCCTAAACCTATTGCGAAATATGTCGAAATCGAAGTTGGAATATCTTAGAAAAATAGTTTCGAACTCATAACCTCGGAGCCAAGATACTGAGGATGAGGAAAAGTGACGAAGAGATATAACCAAATCATTCATATTACATGCCATATAAGTACTTTTCAGTTCATGATTAAAGTAATGTCCGACCTTGATAAATAACGAGGCTGGAAGCGGATAATTCGAATAAACTATGCATGAATGCATCGAATTTCGAGCCTAAATCTAAACTATGTTTGTATGAATTAAATAAACATAACTCATCAATGCAAGAAAAATGCAAAATATTTCGAGCCAAGAAATGTAAAGCATATAATAGAAAAAGTTAAAGAAATTGAGTCAGCCCCGTGGGCACAAATTTAAATAGTTACAAGAATGAGGGGACGCAGCCCCGATAACTGATCTCTCCGAGATCGGATTTAAGGAAGAGGAGTATCCTTGGCCTTCTCATCATCAATATCACCAGACCCTCCAGGACGAATAGCATGACTATCCTGCTGGGCCACCTCTCGAGCAGCTGTACTTGCCAAAAGACGGGCATTCCACCGCTCAACATATGTGGCTTCGAGAGGACCCAGGAAGCTGGTGTCAAGATCGTCATTGTCGGCCCAAAGTTTGTACATGGCCTGGTCGACCGCTTTCTCCCTCTGCTCCTTAGACTCATTCAGGAGGCGGGTCTTCTCGCTCTCCATGAAATCGAAGGTGGCAGACTTCTCCTCTTCGAGCTTGGCTTTGGCCTTCTCGAGCTCAGCGTTTGACTTTTCAAGCTCCTCGAGACGGGTCTTCAATCTTTCAATTTCAGACTTCGAGTCTTTGAGCTTGTCAATCATCTTCAGCTCGAGATCCTTCGACTTTTGAGCCAGAGATAAGCTCGTTTGCACCTCGTTGGTCAGCTTGTAGTTAAGTTGCGCTGAAACAACAAGGGCCTGAAACACAAAGAATGAATCAGAATTATAATCAGAGACATAAATACTCTAAAAAGAATTGGGAAGGCTACCGCGGCGGAGAGTTCGATACTCTTCTCATAAAGAGTATTGCAGTCCGAGGCCTTGCGCACGAGGTCCCAATGGTCGGCATCAAAGCCAGAAAAGCTCTGACCCACCCGAGAAAGGACGTCCGAGCTGAGAAGCGCCCCTTCTGCCCCAGCGGCGCCATCAAGTACATATTCCTCAGTATGAGTTCGGGCCGTTGGCAGCTGAACCGTTGAGGTAGAAGGTTTCTTCGGAGGCCGAGCAACTATTAACCGGGTCTCGGTGGGAAGCTGCGAGATGGATGCAGTAGAGCCTGACCCATCGACCTGGGCAGTCGGCTCCTTGGAAGTGTCCGCAGTGATCTGGGCCGTGGGAGTCGTCTCGTGACGTTTAGACACCTTGGACTGTCGGTCGGGCCTCTTTGGTATCCTCGGGCGTTTGCTCTTCTGGGCGCCAGCTCCCCCATCACTAAAGAGCACGGCGTCGAGGTCGGGATTCATGGCACCTGCATAATGACAATGAGTTAAACAATGATAATAACTTTGGGAAAAGATGTAAACCAGTCAAAGAAAAAACCTAACTGGGACTCTTCCCCGAGCTCGAGCTTGGGGACCATGAAATTCCCCCGTCTTCAGAAGAGGCGGGGGGAGTGCCTTCCCTATAAGTTGGTGACAACCCCGAGAGGTCCCTATAGACATTGGTCCCATACTGCACCGCTATCCCATTCCACACCTCGTCCGTGGTGTACATGGTATCATATTTCCCGAGCCCACTATCAAACCTATGGACGCAGTCATCTACCCAACTCCATATGTAGAAGTGGTATCTATCCTGTGGGCACGAGACTAGTCTATTGGGCCTGTGTTTTAACAGAGTGGGGGACCACATTCGCGAAGTAGGAAGGGTTTTACCTCCTCCAGAGTCCGAGCTCGAGGCTTCGTCATTGGCCTCATTTCCCGACCGCGGACTTCTCAAGCGAATTGGGAGAGATGCTTTCCTTTCTCTCCTCGGAGGAAGGATGCCTGTGGGCAGAGGCACTTCCTCCTAGCGTTCATATTTTTTACTGGACCAGTCAGAGGTTGACTGGCCCTGTCCCAACAACCCACAAGCTCGCAGCTTGTCCTCATGTAGCAGAAATGAGAGAGACCTCCTGCCGTAAGGGAGTCCGAGCAGGCTCTCTCTGTGCTCCTTCATTGTCTCGTCAGGGGTGGGACGCTGAAAGTTAGCTGAAAGGCGAGATACACTTCAACTAAACATGGATTCAAGGGCTAAAAATTCGAGCTCAAAAATAGAAAGTAACGAGAATACTTACGAATCCGCCTAAACGAACGATGTCGAGACGGGAACAGACCGTCTGTCCAGAAAAAAGCCTTCTTGAAGTCAGGGGGGTGGTTCGGAAGGTCTTCAAAGATCTTTGTCTCTTTGGGGTAGCTCGAAAGATAGTAGAAACCATCTCCTCCCCGAGCTCGGGAGGGATTACTCTTCAAACAAAAGAGATATAAAATCTCTTGGGGTGAAGGTCCTATCCACCCCAGCTCGTGGAATAAGGACCTCAGGGCAGACAGCACCCTGTATGAGTTGGTGTTGAGTTGGAATGGAGCCAACCCAACGAAATCGATGAAGTCTCTGAAAAAGGACTTCAGGGGCAGCAAAGCTCCTGCCCTTATATGTTCCTGGCTCCAGGCCGCGTATTTCACACTAGAATCGCGGCCCCCAGGAGCGAAACAGCTCCGTTCATGCCTTGTCGGAGCTCGACACTTCAGTGTGTCCAACGAGCTGAGGCCATGGATGGCCAGGATGTCAGTTATCTGGTCGGAGGTGGTAACCGAGCTCTGGCAGAATTCGGCTTCAAACATCTCCCTCCTAGGCTGCGAAGACGAAGGCTCCGCCATTAAGGAAAACTGAAGTTCCCCTGGGTGGTATGCTACCGTGACTTTTAATGCGGGGTCGAGGGGAACTAGCCTAGGTCCGGGGTTAGGCTCCGGATAGATGGCTTCCCGAAGAACCCTTCTCTTCTTTTCGATGACATCGTCTATCTGGCGACGATAGTGGGCTCGAATGTCTTCTTGCTCGCGTGCGATCTCGTATTCTTTAATCCGACGCTGGTTCCGGGCAAAGATCGATTCCGGGCTCGGAGATTTGGGCTCGTAAGGAATTGCTCGTAATGACCCCCACCATCTTTCCGGATTCTGTGACATCTAACGAGAAAGAAAAAATGGTGAGGGCCATGCATGCAAGAATCACGAGCTCGATGGATGAGCTCGGAGATCTAAGGACAAGAAACTAAGTATTTAGACCCTTACTAAAGAGTCAGAGCGTGTGTTCCACAGGAAAGGAAAAGGAGCGTGGATGATTTTTTTTTAAAGTCCCGAAATTCAAGGGAAAGGAGAGTGGCGGTTAGCCAGGAAAAGCATTTTTGGGTTTCGTGTATTTGTCAAAACCCATGTTTTTATCCGAAAGCTTAATGTACAAGAAACGCTACCTAAGAATTTCAAAACCCAGAAAATGGGAACCACATTCAAACGTCGAAACTGGGTATAAACCAGAGACGAACATCCAGAGTGGAAGTCCAGAAAGCCTAAAAACCTATCGGTTCAAAACCTCCTATCGCATCATGCTAAGAACATATACTAACATACACAACAAACACAGTATAAAAAGAACAACAAAAATGGCGTACTTACACAGTGATGGTGATTGCAGCGAAATCGTCGATTGGAGAAGAGGTTGCAAGAAAGAACTCACTGACTCGTACAAACCAGGATTCTTTTGTTTTTTCGGCCTAGAAAACATGCAATGAGGATAAACTGTGGAAAGAAGTTTAGGGGGGGTGTTTTTCTTTTTTCTGGCTTGTGATGAACAAACGTGAAGAAGACGAAGAGGGAGTCTTGTATATATAGGTGGGAAAACTAAACTAATCAGCAGCGTTGATTAAATTCCTCAACAGATCGAATGGATGGGAATCGGTGACATGATGGCGCCGAAAAGTTGTCAGACGAACGATCGTGGGCGTGTTCCCAAGGTACTCAAGTACCTAAAGTGAGCAATACCCATCTGGCACGTGTCCATTTTCAAGAGTGTGACGGTATGGTTCCCGAAAAGGGTAGTTCAAAAGTTTCCTTCTCTTAGGATTCGAACAAATACTTTTGAGGGGGCAAAATGTTATACCCAGATTTCGAGCCATAGTAAATATGACCTCGAAAGCTGAGTTCGCAACAAATGGTCTTGTGAGGATTAGTGATCTAGGGTTGTAAGTCGAGCCTGCAAAGTATGATGTATGATTTCGAATGCGGTGATCTCGAAATGACCTCGATCTCGAAAGGTAGCTCCGAAAACACCTTCGTCTTCAGGAACTTCGGAGCATGGTTCTTGAGCTCGATATCCCATCTCGAAAGAAACGTTAGCTCGGGAGATGTCAGTGGCTCGCACAATGACATGAGACCAGAAATGCTGGAGACTTGAAGATACGCCATAACCACCTTGAGTATCCACAAGTGTAATAACTATGAGATGTAGTCCTCATTAGTTGATGTAAATCCCCAAGAATTGTGGGATATTATTTAATACCCCCCTGATCTTTGGGGGACGTTTCCTTTAATATCTGATTATTGGCATTTAAAGCCATTTATTTGTATTCACAAAAGAGTAACTACCCAAAAATATGTGGGATAGTATTCTACATCCTTCTCTATAAATAGAGAAGGCATGCACCATTGTAAAGGAGGGAAAAATCCTAATCCTTGAGAGAAAACTCTGGAGAATTCTTGCTAAAGAATTGTTTAGAGATAATCTTGAGAATAATAACAGAGACTCGTGGACTAGGCAGATTTAACTGCTGAACCACGTAAAAAACCGTGTTTGATTCGTTTGTTTATTTTTGGCCATTGTCTTAAATTGTTTACGTGCTCTATTCTTTTATCTGTTGACGAAAAACGGCGTCAACATTATTGTTTATAAGTTTTTATTTGTGACTAAAAAATAACATTAGTGATAAAAAAATTTGTAGTATAAATAATGTATTTTTTCATTTGATATAACTTCTAATGACTCATTATATTTTATAAAATGAGAACACAATATAGTCGCTATCCACATGAAGAACCGAGCTGCATGTGCCGTCCCACTAATTTGTTCTATGATCGAAGCAGTGAACTAATATTCATTTTCTGTCGAATACTAACTGAGAAAGCAGATTAGAATAGGATTTATGTAGATAACGATGGTTAATAAAGTATAACATGCCCACATGCATGTATTAAAAAAACAAACAAACATGAAGAACATTAAAAAAAAGAGTAATGCATCCAAATAATATAATATCACTCGATCGATACCTATCATGTAGATATTATTGGGTGCTATCTTGAGAGATATTTGCAAAATTTATGAAACATATTTGCAAATTGATATTTCACAAATAAGTCATATATTATATATTTTGCATATGTTGTTAGTTTTTTAATGTATCAAGATTAGTACGTATGATTATAATTGATTCTTTTTCCTATATAATCAAGTCCTTAAATTTATAAACTAATAAATTAACTTTTGGTACTGTTAAATTTGTAATAAATTTTTGATAATTTTGTTCATTTGAATTTATCATAAATTCATAATATCATTATTGATCAATTAACATAAATATTTCCTCAAAAAGTATTCTGATCGTTAAAATTTTAAAATTAAAGTTAGTTAATTGCTAATTAAATTAAAATCAATAACTTAATTGCAAAATAATTTAAAACTCATTATTTTGATAATCGACTGAAATTTCGAAGGAATCATTCTAATAACCCTCTTAATCAATAATATGAACATGATGATATACAAGTCCATCCACCAAAATTAAGTAGCGTTATGTATACTTAAGTACATTTTCAAAGTGCACAAGTTGAGTGGAGTATTGGAAAGGAGGGAATCGTACGTAATTCCATTGAAGAAGAGAATCAAAACACAAAAAAGTTGAATGTGACTTGTGTAGCTATATATAATGCATGAGAGGTTTGGTCCCAAAAACCCTCATACCTAATACACATCATAACTAGATAGTACTAGTAGTTGTGCTCTATTATTAATTACTGAATATGGGAAATAGCCATGGTGGTGAGCGCTATCCTCCTCCACCTCCTCAACAACCAAATATCGTCATAGACTACTCATCTCAACCGAAAAGAAAGCCGCCGGTCATAGATTGCAACCAGGCGGCGGAGCGCTACGGCGGCTATGTGGTTGCTGAACACTGCGGCGCTGATAGGAACGGCCGGAAGAAACAAGCTGCTCCTGCTCCTGCTCCTGCTGCTCAAGGTTGGGTACCTTACTATACCAAGTAATAAGGCTATGCTATTAATTGGCTAGCTATTATATCTATGTAGTAGAGAACATCAAACTCAATTACTCTTATCTATATTTTAATCAATAATACATATACATGTATCATCAGTTAATGGATGTTCTAGCTTTTCTCTATTCGATCTCACTCTATAATTATATATATATATATATATCTTGTATTTTTCAAACCTACAAGTCTTCACTAAGATTTCTAATTCCATGAATCGTGCAGCACCACATTAAAGTTCCTCTAAACTGGAATAGAGTTGGAAATATAGTTATATATATTTACATATGTACTAAAATTACAGGAGACCTTCTCATCCAATAATTAGACAATATTACATGGTAAGTTAAAAATTATAAGCAATTAGAAATTATTATTGTGACTTGGTAAATGATTTATAAAATTACTGAAATTATGAATCAATTTTATTACTACGTATACATGACTTGCTATAGCTCGCAGAAATTTCCATTACTGATATAAGATTAGTTAATTAATTCGATGTGTTCTGTATTGTTTTTGCATCCTAATTTTGTCTTCAAATTCTACTTATTAGATGGCATAATCAATTTTCTTTTACCGTATTTCTTAATTACAACTTCTGCTGGTGTCGCAAATTTTATACTTTTATTTTTCATCAATGATAAAATAAATAATAATCTATGAATTTGATTTCACCCTACATGCACTTTTGATTTTGCTATGATGAATTTATTTTGACCCTTCACTCTTATTTTTTTAATGATTCAATTTCACTTCAATAATCATATTTTACCCCCAAATTAAATAGTCGTGTCATTAAGTACTTATTATGGCTAAGCAAAATTGGACAAGAACTTAACTTCATTTCTATATATGAGAATATACCATTTTAGTAAACCAACTAAGTCTTGAAACCAATATATAGTGTCATAATATTATTCTGGCCAGTACTTTTGTATGTGATGAATATATATATTTTTAAAAAAAATTTTATAGATATATTTTAAATTTTGTAATTTAAATTATTTTTAGATTTTAAACATATCTATATAACTGTTTTTAACTCAAATTAGTAAAAGTGTACAATTTTAAACTAATTTACAATATATTAAAATAGTATTAATTAAACAAAAGAAATACTCAATTGATTTCTTGGTTAAACAATGAGATACTATAAAATGATATGTTTCGTTTATAAATTACTATTTCTACATGCATGTTTTTTTCTTTAAAAAATTAAACAAATGTAGTCTTTACCAGCTTAGAGAGTTTCGGGAAAGCTAAAGAATATTAAATGGATGTTTTACTATTATTATTATGTTGGGTGTAAATGAAAATTTGTAAAGTTTTTATTTTTTCATATGTAATTTTGTGAAAGTTAATTTGTATTGAATATATAACATGATTAAAATTGATGAGGAAAAAAAAACAACGAGAAGATCCAGTGGGAAAAAAAATCGACCTCTAATGCATGGCCTTGCAAATAAACAAGTTTTATCTTCACATAACAGTATTATCAAAATCATAATATAAAGATCGATTTGGAAATTCTCATGTCTTTGACTGATGTTACCTAGTCACTCTATAGATCAATGGTTGCAATGGCATAATATCATTTTTCAATTGATATTTCTAATGACGGTTAGTGTTATAAGGGTAAAAAAGATTATGATTTTTGTTACGTAAGTGTTATTTATTTGAAGAAAATAAAATTGAGGGTGAAATAATAAATTTTTCCATTTAAGTGATACCAACAAATTAAGCTCAAAATTAGGGTAGAATCACAATAATGAAATATATATGCATAAGCTGCAACTCTATATTTTTTTTTTAACATGACAATGTATAATGTAGATATAGAAGACCTCCCACAAATTTTCAAGAAATTCCGAATAATTTAAGATATTAAAATCAAAATTGTTGCCCGCATACTTGTTTCAATATTTATACGCGTGTGCAATAAACTATTTAAATCTTGATCTATCAAGATTCAAATAGATTATTGCATGCGCATATAACTTATTGAAAGCCAAATTTGGCTTCCTAAATTATTCGAGATTTTCTAAATATTTGTGAAAGGTCTTCTGTAACTACAATATACATCGTCATATAAAAAAGGACTTCTTGGCAAAATGGCTTATTTTTTTAAGTCATTTTGCACTCTAGTCTAGTTTTAATAATTCTTTGCAAAATGACCTCTCATAATTTAGACAGGTAGTCGAAAATTTAGACAGGTGGTCGAAAAATTTAGACAGGTGGTCGAAAATTTTGACAGCTGGTCGAAAAATTTAGACAACTGGTCGAAATTTTTTGACAACTAGTCGAATTTTAGACAGATGCCATTTTGCAAAAAATTATCAAATGTAGGCCAGAGTGCAAAATCACTTAAAAAAATAGGCTATTTTCACCAATTTCCCTATAAAAAAATAGAGTATAACTTATTCATATATCAAAAATACTAAAAATGTCTATCAGTGATTAAAAACAATCACTACTCAATTTTTTCCATATATATATACATATTTATATCATGTCATTGTATAACTGCCAGCACCAAAAATAATTGATGAGACGCTTATGTTTAATACTTAGTAGTTGGCTAATTGGACTTTTATTAAAATCCATTTTTAAGCTTTTTGAAGTTCTGAAACACTTATAATACTAGTTGAGTTAATATATTTTAACTTTTAGATTTAAAAATTTCTTTAAAAATTTTTACTCCCACCAACAATATTTTTCAAAAGAACATATTAAGAAGCTGAAAGCTAAAATACACTACTACAAAAACGGGATTTCCCGATAGTTTTTAATTGTCGCTATTGAGCAACGACGACAATCGACTAACTGTCGCATTTGCCTATGCCGGCATAGAGTAGCTACGCCGACAGTTATTAAGTGTCGCCGTTGCTGGCTACGCCGACAGTTATTAGGTGTCGTCGTTGCTGGCTACGCCGACAGTTATTAAGTGTCGTCGTTGTTGGCAATGCCGACAGTTATTAGGTGTCGCCGTTGCTGGCAGCGCCGACAGTTAATAAGTGTCGTGATTGGCTGTCTATGGTAACAGTTTTTAACTGTTGCAAAATTTCCACACCAGATGACATTGCAAATATGCTATCAATGCCCCTTGTTTCAAAATCAACGTAACAATTGCAGTAAAAGAATGTACATAAAAAAATAAATTAACATTGGTAACATTAACTTTATATTTGATTAATTCGAACACTTTCTAAATAAAAGAAATACATAATTCCAAAAAAATTGGTCATAAAATGAATATTTAGCACATAGCACAGTATGCACCTCAAAAAACTAAATTAACTACTTATAATTTGTTAGATTAATTCTTTATTTGATTAATTCTAACAATTTCTAATAAAAGAAATACAAATTTCAAAAAATGACTAAATCCCCTCACATAGGTACTTAGCATGTATGCCATCATTTAGCGAGTTGCGGTAGAATATATTTTGCTCACTCTTCTTGAACTTCATTAAGTTCAGCGTCAGTATATGGTAAATTTGAATTGAACTGCAAATAATTTAAATTATAAGTTACATGTCAAATATATATGAAATTAAAATATAACTTTATTCAAGTTAAAAAGTAAACATATTTAATTATTACATTATTCGATAGATATGCTCTGGTTCTTTATTGTGAAATGAGATCCCTAGCATACTTCATGCAGTAGCTACCGCACTTTGTGGTTTTTGGTTGTTGTTGGCACTGTTAACATAGACAAATGTAAAAGTATATTACATATACTTATTAGTATACTTATAATTTAAATTTTATGTTTTATAAAGGTGAATGTTATTTACTTTTGGATTATAATACTTTAGACTTACAACTCTTTTCCTTTTTCCGTATCATATAGCGTGAAAGCACTATACATAATAAAAGTGTTTTAATTAGCAAACAAGTACTATTAAAAAGATAATATACTTTAAGGAATGAAACTTATATAAACTTATAGCCTAACTATATTTTTAATCTCAATGCATAATTGAAGGTTAATGGGATCAAAAAACGCCACTGAATGCGAGTGAGGTTGAAATAGCAATAACATCCAATGTTCACTAGAAAACAAACAATCAAATATTTAGAAGATGACTATATGAACTTAACATTTCAAAACTCAATATAAACTTACTTGTTATTCCAGGGACAAATAAGAAACTGCTTCTCGCCCATTTGAATGAATCGATCTTTAAGTGCTTGGACACACTTATTCTCATGACCTACACTAACTTCACATGGATGCTGAAATGCGTACAAATGATCCAACTCATTGGTATGTAATATATCATCCAACAACCTAAATATTAATCATATTTAATTATAAAAGACACGCATATAATTTAAACTTTAAATTATAAAAGACATGAATATATACCTCAAATACAATATTTTTCTTAGATGGAGATTCTCTACTAAATGTGATTTTTTCTCCATACATAAACCACATTTTATAACTTTTATCTATTCCATACTTAAATAAGTGACCCTTTATCTCAATAATTTTCATTCTTTGAACATTACCACACTTAATACAAGGGCAACAAAGGTTATTATGATCTTTATTAGCATGTCTTGCGCAAAACTCCAAGAAATGCTCAACTACATCCTTATATTTCACTGATAATTTATCCACTGGCATCCATTCTTTATCGATTGCCATTATTTTGTCTAAAAATGTACACACAAAAAAATCTATTTTCAGAATTATGTTCAATTAAATAATCTAAAAAAAATTCAAAATATAAAAAACTTATTTTCTTCCAACAAAGAGATTAAGAAGTTCAGCAATGAAAAATTTGAAAAGAAGAGCCACCATTAGTAAAATTTATGAATAATGCTGACTTATTTATCAGCAAGGGCAAATTTACTTTGCTACACAATATGTTGATAGTTGCAAACTGTATTATTCCAATTATAAACGGATTAGTTATAGAATTTGCACTTTAATCAAAAGTTTCTATGCACATTTAATGTATATATTATATAATTTCTGTATTATTCTTGAGCACATTTAATGTATATATATAGCTCATTTCAATATCAGGGTTGGGGTTGATTGGTCTAAGAAAAACACACAAAAAAATTAAAAATTATATAATGATGATAATAAAAAACAACTCGGTGGGGTTTGAGGGGTATGCCAGCGAGGTTGTCTTGCTGTACAAAGATTCTATTTCAGCTCAACTTGAGACAAATTGAGATTATTCCATATCTGATTGACTTGTAATATATATGATCCATTGTTTTAAGTGGCTGATGATGGTTTTTCAAATCTGTATGAGCCATGAACACACGTGCGGGTTAGAGAGAGCTATATGGGCAATAAGGCAGGTCTGTTTTTGATTTGTTTTCCGGAAAGGAAGACAATAAATTATAGTGTTTTTATTATTGTTTCATTTTGTGGGTTTGATATAAGTTGTTAAGTATGAATGTCATTGTATAGGTTTCAGGGAGCAGAGTTGATTTAAATATAGGTTTTTGGAATGAGAATATCCTTGTTTGCAGGGAATTATATAATTCTTGGTCACGTTGAATGGTTGGTTGTGCTGTGTGTTACCTACAACTCTAGCCACCTCTGTTTTCAAATCCTATAATTTCATGATTCATCTTCACATGGTTTACTAGCTGGTATGCATAGGTAAGAAATATTATATGAGGAATGTGATGACTTATGATAGTGAGTCATCCTTATTTTTATGTGATTTTTAGGCCTGTAATCTCTGTTACATGCATAATTTAGAAACTATGATTTGAGATTCCAACTCAAAACTAACTAACAGTAATTTTTGTAATTCAAAGTCTTATGATTATATAAAAAGTTTCATTTCTTTTTGATGTGGGACCGTTTTATATGCTCTCTTAAAAAAGTGACTATTTTCAAGAGTTAATCTTAAACCTGATTTTTAAAGAATTGTTATTATTTTATACTAGATGCTTGTTAGAGTTATTGAGTTTTAATATTATATTTTGTGTAGAAGATATAATACATAATGAATAGAAAAATTAAGAAGAAGCTTATTTATGTGAAAACTTTGATGAAAGCAAAACTTTTCATTCAACCTCGCTGGCAACAGCTCAAGAAATTGCAAAATTGAAGGATATTTTGCATGCAATGCAATTACAAGTAGAACAAGCAAACTCCTTGGTTATTAAAGAGCGTGAGGCAGCTAAAAAAGTTAGTGAAGAAGCACCTCCTGTCATTAAGTTGTGAATTTACAACCTTAGAGTTTGAACTATTTGAGCTCTATTTGAATATAAATGAAAGTGATGCGTTAATCTTTCATAATCTAAATCATTCATACTATTTTTTATGATTTAAAACGGACAGCACTTCCTCTATATTTGTAACCTAACCATCTGTCAATAGCAATTCAAATATTTCAATCAATTCAAACAACAAACAATTTTTCTTTCTTATATCTCCCCCAGCACGCAATTATATATATATATATCACAGAACCTACTTCACTAAGACATACAAGTTCTCAACCTTCCATTATCACCGCAGCATACAATTATAATCCCAAAACCTACTTCCCTATGGATGAATATTTAAGATATTCAAACTCTTCTAACATACACTTGTATAATTTTAAAAAGAATAAAAAAATATACCTCTAATATATTTAAACAATTAGAATCCAAATTAATTTAACCATTAAAACATACCTGAAATTATCTATTTAAACTTTCGATTGCTTTCTGAAGCAAAAATATGAGATCAAGAATCTTATCTCAAAGAGCCTTTCAAAAACATGAAATAAAATAAATAAAAAAGTAATAAGTTTATGCTTAAATCTCTGTCAAGATTTACTTTCTAAAATAATAATACTAAGCTACCAAACTAAGTGAGATGATATATTTATATAATAGCTACAAAATAATAATAATGATAATAATATATATATATTTAAGAGCCAAAGTAATGTTGCTCGTAATTGTTCAAAAGTAATGTATTATATCCCTAGATACTTACCTTCAATTGTTCTATATTAGCCTCTTATTTCAATAGTCATTATTGTACTAATTGAACTTCTTCCGACTAATATGAACTAAATTCAAAATTCCTTAAAAATAAATAAACAATTGAAGTGAAGGTTTTTAAGTTTTTGAATTTCAACTTACTACTAGCTTTCTGACATTTTTTTTAGAGTTGACTTGTAGCTTTCATTTTGAGCTAGACATGCATTGAATGGTATTAGTGATTTCAGACTTGAGATTTAGCTTATATATGACACTGATTGCTGGTTAGTATTAAGGATAAAACTTAAGTGGTATCTAAGTATTTTTCTTGATCCAAAGTATTAAAGATAAAACTTAAGTGGTATCTACGTATTTTCCTTGATCCAAAGAAACAGCCAATTAAAATATGCTAGAGTTCAAAACTACAATAAAAGAATTTTTGATACGCAACTGATACAAATCTATGGACATAAATTCAGACAGGGTATATATTTATATATATATATATGTATATATAGTATTGTGTGTGTTATTTGTTTGAAATGATATATGTATATATATATATATATCACATGAGGTTCTCAGAATAACTGTACAAGCATTATTAATTTCTTGCTTATTACTTTCTATGCTTTTATAAATGTCACTTTTCATTAGGGATATTAGTAATCAAATTTTTCTGCTCAATTTTCAACATATATGACTTATTTGATTGAAAATTAATAATATGAAAACATTATTATTATTATTTTTCTTTCTCTTAGGTCATGTCCGGTGGGACTGACCATGCTCAGTGTATCCCAAATGGTAGCATTTTCACAAAAGTTGTCAACTCCATTTTATTTTATGTACTTTTTTTTAAATATTTTTTTTCTTGTGATTAATTTTTATTTTGATTTGGAAGGTGGGAGATTAATTGTGTGGTATGGTTTGTTGTATATACTCAGCACTATCTTATCTAAATCTCAATTATTTGACAATACCCTTCTTCTACAATCTGTCCCAACAGATATGTTTCGTCTATTTTCTGCTATAATCTTACTTTGGGCTACTTGTTTTGAGTTATAAGCTAAATTGAACAGGTTTATCAAATGATTAAAGATTAGCATTATTATTGATTAATTAAGTTGCAAAATAAAAAAAGGGACTAAGAGAGCGATTGATAAAAACACACACATATATATATATATATATATTTATATGTTATTCGGGTGGTTTTTTTTTATTTATTTTATATTTGATGTGAAAAAGTTTTGGATCTTGGTTCCAAATAAGTTACACAGCCCATGAAATCTAAAAGGCCGAAAACTAATGGTAAAAGACAAGTTTCTGATTATTGTCTCAGAACTACATATATAATAATTCTAAGGTTCACGAGAGAGAGTTTTATGTTGTGAGACTTTCTTCCTCTTGCTCTTGGGACCCTTTCTTCACCAAGATAAACTTTACAAAAGTAATTCCATTTTTATTTAATTTAATTTTTCGATAAAAATAATTCCTTATGTTTGGAAAATGACAATGAACACACTTAAAACATATTTCAGCAAAACATAAACACATAAATCTCAGGTGGCTACCTTGCGGCTGTTTGAAGATGAGGAGACCGTCGACGGCGTCGCAGGTGGCTGGCTGGTGGACTTCGGCCGTCGCAGGTGGCTTGTGGTTTGGCGTCGACGGCGTCGTAGGTGGGCTGGCTGGTGGAGGCTGACCGTTTCGGCTGGGAGTGGAGGCTGACTGTTTCGGTTGGTAGAAAGAAAGAAGAAAGGGGAAAAGAAAGAAAGAAGGAAGAGGGAAAAGGAGAGGTGTGGGGGGGGAAAAAAATTTTGCTGAAATTTTTTTAATGGGAAATGAATGTTTCGGCTGGAAGAAAGAAAGAAGAGGGAAAAGAAAGAAAGAAAGGAAGAGGGAAAAAGAGAGGTGTGGGGGGGGGAAAATTTTATTTGCGCGGACAGTTCTAAGCTGTCGTTATTGTCTCCAATAGCCACAGTTTATGGGTGTCGGCATTGCCCATTTAAAAAATTTCACTTTCCCAATAGCGACACATTTTAATTGTCGGCATTGCTCCAATACGTTTTTATAAAAAATTATTTAAACATATATATTAATAAAAAAATCATAAATAATAAATTTATATATTAAATTTTTTTACAATATTTTTCTAATATTAATAAAATAACTCTTTTTTAACTAATACAAATTTTATAAATGTGTTAAAGAATAATATAGTTAATTTAATTTATAAATATGTTAAAAAATAATAAATTTAAATTTTGATATAAAAATTATTATAAATACAAAAGTTAATAATATGAAAAATTTATAAACAAAAAAAATCTAGTTTTAAAAGTTTTTAATAATTTTTATAAATATATATTTATATAATTTAGTTTATTTTTAAAATTATACTATTCATTAATTTTTTTTAAATATTTTTCCAATTAATAAAACAACTCTTTTTAACTAATACAAATTTTATAAATGTGTTAAAGAATAATATAGTTAATGTTATACCCAGATTTCGAGCCATAGCAAATATGACCTCGAAAGCTGAGTTCGCATTAAATGGTCTCGTGAGGGTTAGGGTATGCTCTACAATTGTAAATCGGAGCCTGCAAAGTATGATACATGACCTCGAATGTACTGACCTCGAAATGAACTCGATCTCGAAAGAGAGCTCTGAGAGCCCCTCATCTTCAGGAACAACTTCGGAGTAGGGATCTCGAGCTCGATATGCTATCTCGAAAGCAATGTTAGCTCGGGAGATGGCAGTGGCTCGCACAATGACGTGAAACCTTAGATGCTGAAGCCTTGGAGATACGCTATGATCATCTTGAATATCTACAAGTATTGTAGATATGGGATGTAATCCTCATTTATTGATGTAAATCCCCAAGAATCGTGGGATATTATTTAGTCAGTTATGCGTTTCCTGATCTTTGGGGAACGTTTCCTTTTATATCTGATTATTGGCATTTAAGGCCATTTATTTTTATTCACAAAAGAGTAACTACCCAAAATATGTGGGATAGTATTCTGCATCCTTCTCTATAAATAGAGAAGTCATGCACCATTGTAAATGACCGAAATTCTGATCCTTGAGAGAAAACTCTGGAGAATTCATGCTAAAGAATTGTTCAGAGATTAATCTTGAGATTAATAACAGAGACTCGTGGACTAGGCAGATTTAACTGCTGAACCACGTAAAAACCGTGTGTCTGATTCGTTTGTTTGTTTTAGCCATTGTCTTTAATTGTTTACGTGCTCTCTTCTTTTATCTGTTGACGAAAAACGGCGTCAACAGTTTGGTGCTTTCATTGAGAGCCTCAAGCATCCATCCCAGAGAGATTCATGGCTGCAAACAATCAGAACACTCCTGAAGAAAATTACCCAAGGCGTCCTGGAAAACAACCAATGGAGAACCCGGACGCTGAAGAAAGGAGTGGGTCCTCTGATTCCCGGGGACCACCTCCACAACCAAGGGATGAGGACATGTATTATAACCCTGAGCGTTATGTCCCTATTGTAGAATTGGAGAATCGGCAGCTGAAACAACTGCTGGCAGATGCCAACAAACGTAACGAGGAGTTGACTAGGATAGCCGCGGAGGCGCAGGTGGCTCAGCCCCCGCTTCCGCGCGAAGACCAAGTCCCTCCTCCAAGGGACGTGCACGTTCCTCCCCGGAGGCCCCGTGGACGTCCACGAAAAAATGCTACCACAAGGAGGCCAGCACAACCTCCAGCACCAACAGAGCCATCTGCTCCTTCTAGGCCTCAGAGGAGTACCCGAGCTCGGGTCCTGCCTAATCCACCTGTGGAAGTGCCTGCAGGAACTGAGAACAACCGAGCTCCTGCCGAGGCTCGGACTCAGGTTCCTGGTAGTGCACCAAACGCAACTGGCCCATCTCGGGCAAATTCTGGACCCTCCAGGCCGAGGCAAGGACGGCAACCACAGTTTCCTATACGGTTTCCTCCGTCTCCCATAAGATATCCTTCACCTCCCCGCAGGAACGCTCAACCTGGTTGAGATCAGGATCAAGGGCGTACAGGGGAAAGACAAGGAAACAGGGAGACGTTCCAGGGGCGGAAAGGCGCGCCATCCGAGAGAAGTCAGACGTCCCGATCTCGCACTGCAGGGACAAGGCGACGTAGAAAGGATCCATCACGAAATGACCGATCGATGAGTTTCACCAGTGATGAGTCCGGAGAAACTAGGTCTGTCAGTAAACATGACCGGAGTCGTAAAAATACTGGAAATCACAAGAGCCATCCCGACCTGCGCAATCATCTGAATCAGAGCAGGGGAAAGGGAGATCAGACAAACCCGGATCTTAGGAATCATCTGAATGGGCGTAGAGATCCCTCACGGAGACGCGAACCTGGGATCGCGATTAATGACTATCAATTCCAAACACCGCCTAAGGACCCAGTACAAGAAAGGATCGATCAGCTCGAAAAAGCCTTTAGGCTTTTGAAGAATGAACGAGGGAACGGTCGATATGAGGACTCTGATGAGGAGCTCGAGCCATTTGCTCCCAATATTTCTAACACTCAGTTCCCCCAAGGGTTCCGGATTCCTCACGTCCCAGCGTTTGAAGGAAAAACCGACCCATGCAGCCATCTGAGTACATTCAACACTATCATGAGAGCTAGTAACGTGGGTTACGAGCTCAGGTGTATGTTGTTTCCGACATCACTGGCCGGGCCTGCCAAGAGTTGGTTCGAGAAGTACAAGAGACATTCTATAACTTCGTGGGATCAATTTTCTAGAGACTTCAAGAAGCAGTTCCGAGCTATGATGGGAGTCAGACCCGAAGCATCCACTTTGACTAACGTCCGACAACAACCGGGCGAAACACTAAAGAGCTACCTGACAAGATTTAATCTAGAGGTCGCCCGAGCACGAGACGTGGATGACAGTGGGCATTTGATGGCCATTCGAGCTGGTGTTTTACCCGGGAGTGCCCTTTGGGATGACATGCAAGGGAAACCGGTGAGGTCGATAACCGAGTTTAACAGACGGGCGCAGAGATTTGTCAATGTAGAGGAGGCGAGGTCAACACTCAAGGCGACCTCACAGACCGAAACTACAACGATAAACGTTAACTCCGCCTCAACCTCGGTTGACCCAGCAGCTACACAGCCTACCTCGGAGAATCCCTCCAAGAGGAAAAAGAGCGAGGGAAATAATCCCGAGGTTGATGGAGGAAAGAAGAAAAAAGGAGAAAGGTATTTCTCCGTATATAAAGTGCACACCGAGCTCAACGAGTCTCGGGAAAACATATACCTGGCTAATGAAAACCAGGTCCCCTTCAGGCGTCCGGACCCTATGAGGAATCAAAAATCCAAGAGGGATTCCAGCAAATACTGTCGATTTCATAGGGACACCGGCCATACAACTGATGAGTGCCGACAGCTGAAGGACGAGATCGAAGGGTTGATCTCGAGAGGTTATTTCCGGCAGTACGTCAAAAACCAGAATACTGGACAGGCTACTGCTAGCCAGAGAGTAGTCGCGCTTCCGGCAGCACAGAATAATAACTCCCGATCTCGGGATGAGGACAGGCCTCCGCCGATAGATGGAGAGGATGTAATAACCATCTCGGGAGGTCCTCATCTCGCAGAAGGGGGCAGAAATGCTCAAAAACGATATGTGAATGAGCTGAAGACAGGGGACGGGTCTCCATATGAACCCGAACCAAGGGCACCAAAAAGCCAAAGGGTTGAGACTCAGCCTATAACCTTCACCGAGGAGGATGCCTCCCACGTCCAGTTCCCTCATCATGATCCACTCGTCATCACCCTACAGCTTGCCAACAAAAGAGTGCGCCGAGTTCTCATAGACAATGGGAGCTCAGTTAACATTCTTTATAAAGCAACCCTAGAAAAAATGGGACTCTCCCTTCGCGACCTGAAGGCTTGTGCGACCACTTTGTACGGCTTTTCTGGAGAAGGAACCGCCTGTATGGGGTCCATTGAACTCCCTGTGACCTTGGGAGACTATCCAGTCTCGGTGACCAAGATGATGGAGTTCGTGGTAGTAGAGTTACCATCTGCCTACAATGTATTGCTCGGGAGACCCGCCCTGGTCGGGCTGGGGGCAGTTTCATCTGTAAGGCATCTAGCCCTTAAGTTCCCAACTCCAAGCGGGGTCGGAACATTGAAAGGAGATCAATTGGCAGGAAGGGAGTGCTACAGCATTTCCTTAAGGGGAAAGAAACAAACAAGCGCGCAAGCACTTGTTGTCACACAGAATAAAGATGGGACAGTTTTAGAAATTGATGAGGAGATCGATCCAAGGATTGAAGAGAAGGTTGACCTCCAACCTTTGGAGGAGCTCGAAGAGGTTCAGCTCGATGAATCTGATCCCTCAAAAAAGGTGAAGGTCGGGAAACACCTCCAAGACGAATCAAAATAGCAATTAATTTGCTTTCTGAAGAAAAATCAGGATGTCTTCGCGTGGTCACACTCTGACATGGTGGGAATAAGCCCTAATGTAGCGAGCCACGCATTGAATATATACAAAAGCTTTCCCCCAAAGCAGCAAAAGCGAAGGCAGCTGGATGAAGACAGAAAGAAAGCACTAAAGGAGGAGGTGGACAGGCTGAAAGCAAATAATTTTATAAGGGACGCTTTTTACCCTGATTGGGTGGCCAATCCAGTGTTGGTCCCGAAACCCAATGGGAAATGGAGGACGTGCATTGACTACTCGGACCTCAACAAGGCCTGCCCGAAAGACTGTTTTCCCCTGCCGAGAATTGATCAGCTCGTGGATGCCACGACGGGGCATGGTCTGATGTCGTTCATGGATGCCTATTCTGGATATAACCAGATTCCCATGCATGCCCCCGACCAAGAGCATACGAGCTTCATTACAGATAAAGGGCTCTACTGCTACAATGTCATGCCATTCGGACTCAAGAATGCCGGAGCCACGTACCAGCGGCTCGTAAACATGATGTTCTCAGAGCAAATAGGGAACAACATGGAAGTTTATGTTGTTGACGACATGCTTGTAAAGTCTCAACTTAACAAGAACCATGTTGATGACCTCGAAGAATGCTTTGGCGTGCTCAGAAAGTACAACATGAAGTTGAATCCTCAGAAGTGCACTTTTGGGGTGTCTTCAGGAAAATTTCTGGGTTTCATTGTCAATTCTCGTGGGATCGAGGCTAATCCCGACAAGATAAAGGCCCTCATCGATATGCCTTCGCCTCGGAAGCATAAAGATGTTCAAAGCCTGACTGGCAGGATGGCAGCTCTGAGCAGGTTCATCTCGAAGTCAACAGACCGCGGTCTCCCATTCTTCAACTTATTGAAAGGAAGTAAGAAGTTCGAATGGACAGATGAGTGCGAGCTAGCCTTTCAGGAGCTCAAAAAGCACCTAGCCGAACCGCCCATCCTATCAAAGCCTGAGACGGGAGAAGTACTGTTCCTGTACCTCTCAACTACCGAACACGCGATAAGCGCGGTGCTCGTCCGAGAGGAAGAGAGAATACAGAAACCCGTCTACTATATCAGTAAAAGATTACTGGGGGCAGAGTCAAGGTATCCACTGATGGAGAAGCTCGCCCTCAGTCTGATCCACTCATCTCGAAAGCTCCGCCCTTACTTTCAGGCACATCCTATCCATGTATTAACAGATCAACCACTAAGGCAAGTCTTGTCTAAACCAGAGGCGTCTGGTCGACTCCTAAAGTGGGCTGTTGAACTCGGACAATTCGAGGTCACCTACCATCCGAGGACGACCATCAAGGCACAAGCGTTGGCGGATTTCATAGTGGAGTGCACCGGCATCGCTGATGACGAGGAAACAACCACGGCCCACGAGCTGTGGAAACTTTACGTCGACGGGTCGTCAAATGAAAATGGAGCGGGGGCAGGAGTTATTTTGATCACTCCTGCAGGGAGCAAATTTCACTCTGCATTAAGGTTCGGCTTTAAAGCATCTAATAATGAAGCTGAGTACGAGGCTTTACTGGCGGGACTACGAATAGCAAAGGAACTCAAGGCCAAAGCTATACATTGCTACAGCGACTCCCAGCTCATAGTTAATCAAATCTTGGGAGAATACCAAGCTCGAGGCACAAAAATGGCAGCTTATCTGGAGAAGGCAAAATCCGCATTGGAGTTTTTCGAGTTTTATGCGATCGAACAGGTTCCCCGAGAACAAAACTCAAATGCAGATGCCTTAGCTCGGCTCGCCACTTCCAATGAAAATGAGGAGCTGAATGTTGTACCCATAGAACACTTGTCAGCACCCAGCATTACTGAGTCAGACAAGGAGGATGTGTGCATGATCGAGACAGAACCGACCTGGATGAGCCCGATCGTTGAATACCTCGAAAATGGAATTCTTCCGAAAGATCGAAGTCAGGCTCGGAAACTAATGTATCAACTTCCTCGTTACACCCTCCTGGATGGAAGGCTATATAGAAGAGGGTATTCCATGCCATTGCTCAGATGTGTGACTCCCCCCGAGGCAAAGAAGATTATTAGAGAAGTTCATGAAGGGTTCTGCGGAGATCATACCGGGGGGCATAGCCTATCCAAGAAGATTATACGCCAAGGATATTTCTGGCCAACCATTAAAACGGATTCTTTCGAGTTCGTGAAAAAGTGCGACAAGTGCCAGAGATTCGCCACGATACCCCGAGCTCCACCTTCCGAACTAACCATGTTGACGTCCCCATGGCCTTTTGCGGTATGGGGCATCGACCTCATAGGCTCACTCCCAACTGGCAAAGGAGGAGTAAAGTATGCTGTGGTCGCGGTTGATTACTTCACAAAATGGACAGAGGCTGAACCACTAGCGACCATAACTTCAAAGAAGATCCTAGATTTCGTGGTAAAGAACATCGTATGCCGATATGGAGTGCCAAGAAAGATTGTGTCTGACAACGGAACCCAGTTTGACTGCGACTTATTTACCAACTTTTGTAACAAGAACGGTATAATCAAGAGCTTTTCGTCAGTGGCTCACCCTCAGGCGAATGGTCAGGTCGAAGCCGTTAATAAAACTCTCAAGAGTTCCTTGAAGAAAAAGTTGGAAGAAGCAAAGGGACGATGGCCTGAGGAATTACCCCAAGTCCTTTGGGGATATAGAACTACAGCTCGGACATCAATTGGACATACCCCATTTTCTCTAGCATACGGCTGCGAGGCAATGTTGCCCATTGAGGTCGAAATTCCAACGATTCGAACTCAGATTTACGACCAAAGTTCCAATCATACTCAGCTCGAAGAAACCCTAGACTTGATCGAAGAAAAAAGGGAGGAGGCTCAGCTGAGAAATGCTGCTTACCAGCAACGAACAACAAGATAGTTCAATAAAAGGGTTCGAAGTCGAAAGTTCGGAGTAGGAGATCTGGTATTGAGACGCGTATTCTTAGCAACCCGAGATTCAGCAGCAGGAGTACTCGGGCCAAACTGGGAAGGACCATACCAGATAGAATCAGTCATCCGCCCTGGCGTATACAAACTTGCGAGATTAGAGGGGAGCCTCATACCACGAGCATGGAATGGCGAACACCTTAGACCATATTATCAATAGTGTAGGAAGTGTCGCCCGTAACCATGATTTTCTGTACTTAGTTTGTTTTTGAATTTCAAATAAAGGGTCTACTTTGTTTCACATGTAATTTATTTTTATTTTTGCAATCTCTCTTAATTTAATAACCTATGGTCACACTCATAGGATATTAAGGGGGCATCATTGGTATACATACCTCCAGCTTAAAAAAAAAAAAAAACAATAAAGTATTTGGATATAACCAAGTACGCGAGCTTAGATAGTTCGGACTTAACCGAGTTATCAAAAGCAATAAAGTATTTGGATATAACCAAGTACGCGAGCTTAGATAGTTCGGACTTAACCGAGTTATCAAAAACAATAAAGTATTTGGATATAACCAAGTACGCGAGCTTAGATAGTTCGGACTTAACCGAGTTATCAAAAACAAAAAAGTATTTGGATATAACCAAATACGCGAGCTTAGATAGTTCGGACTTAACCGAGCGAGCTTAGATATTTCGGACTTAACCGAGTTATCAAAAACATTAAGTATTTGGAAATAACCAAGTACACGGGCTTAGATAGTTCGGACATTAGTATTTGGATATAACCAAGTACGCGAGCTTAGATAGTTCGGACTTAACCGAGTTATCAAAAACAAAAAAGTATTTGGATATAACCAAATACGCGAGCTTAGATAGTTCGGACTTAACCGAGTTATCAAAAGCATTAAGTATTTGGAAATAACCAAGTACATGGGCTTAGATAGTTCGGACATTACCGAACTACCAAAAACCAAAAACGTTTGGAGTTAACCAGATGTGCAAGCATAACAGGTTTGGAACAAACCAGCCAAATTATCGATCAATGATAAATGGGAGCCTAAACCCATCACGAAATATGTCGAGATCGAGGCTGGAACATCTTAAAATAGTTTCGAACTCATAACCTCGGAGCTAAGATACTAAGGATGAGGAAAAGTGACTAAAAGATTAACCAAATCATTCATATTACATGCCATATAAGTACTTTTCAGTTCATGGTTAAAGTAATGTACGACCTTGATAAATAACGAGGTTGGAAACGGATAATTCGAATAAACTATGCATGAATGCATCGAATTTCGAGCCTAAATCCAAACTATGTTTGTATGCTGTTGACGCCGTTTTTCGTCAGCAGATAAAAGAAGAGAGCACATAAACAATTAAAGACAATAACTGAAACAAACAAACGAATCAGACACACGGTTTTTACGTGGTTCAGCAGTTAAATCTGCCTAGTCCACGAGTCTCTGTTATTAATCTCAAGATTATCTCTGAACAATTCTTTAGCATCAATTCTCCAGAGTTTTCTCTCAAGAATCAGAAATTCGGCCCTTTACAATGGTGCATGACTTCTCTATTTATAGAGAAGGATGCAGAATAGTATCCCACATATTTTGGGTAGTTACTCTTTTGTGAATAAAAATAAATGGCCCTAAATGCCAATAATCAGATATAAAAGGAAACGTTTCCCAAAGATCAGGAAACGCACAACTGACTAAACAATATCCCACGATTCTTGGGGATTTACATCAATAAATGAGGATTACATCCTGTATCTACAATACTTGTAGATATTCAAAGTGATCATAGCGTATCTCCAAGGCTTCAGCATCTAAGGTTTCACGTCATTGTGCGAGCCACTGACATTTCCCGAGCTAACATTGCTTTCGAGATAGCATATCGAGCTCGAGATCCCTGCTCCGAAGTTGTTCCTGAAGATGAGGGGCTCTCAGAGCTATCTTTCGAGATCGAGTTCATTTCGAGGTCAGTACATTCTTTGCAGGCTCCGACTTACAATCGTAGAGCATACCCTAACCCTCACGAGACCATTTAATGCGAACTCAGCTTTCGAGGTCATATTTGCTATTGCTCGAAATCTGGGTATAACATATGCATAAATAAACATAACCGGTCCATCAATTATAAAAATATGCAAAATATTTCGAGCCAAGAAATGTAAGCATATAAAAAAAAAATAGTAAAGGGAATTGTATCAGCCCCGTGGGCATAAGTTAAAATAATTACAGAAATAATGGGACGCAGCCCCGAAAACTGATCTCCCCGAGGTCAGATTCAAAGAAGAGGAGTCTCCTTGGCCTTCTCAGCATCAGTGGCACCGGACCCCTCAGGACGAATAGCATGACTATCCTCCTGAGCTCCCTCCGAAACGGTACTCGGAGCAGCTTTATCCTTCTCGAGCTGCTCAGCCTCTTCCTTCTCGAGCCGAGCATTCCATCGTTCGAGGAAGGACGCCTCGAGGGGACCCAAAAAACTGGTGTCCAGTTCTTCGTTATAGGCCCACATCCGGTACATGGCTGAATCGACCGCCGTTTCCTTCTTTTCTTTGAACTCGGCAGTAAGGCGGGTTTTGATATCCTCCATGAGGTCGAGGGTGACGGCCTTGTCCTCCTCGAGCTTCTTATTGGTCTCCCGAAGCTGGATGTTATCTCTCTTTTGCTCCTCGAGCTCATTTTTCAGCTTCCCAAGCTCCTTGGCCATTTCCTCACGCTCCTTAACCACTGCCTCGAGCTTAATGTTCGCCGCCTTCAGGTCATCATTCGCTCTAAGGTGGAGGTCCCTCTCCTCTTGGGCGAGGGTCCTGCTCGAATGGACCTCGTTGTTCAGCTCGTAATTAAGCTGGGCAGTGAAAGCAAGAGCCTGAAAAAAAGGAAGAAACCATCATTAGCCTCGAGACAGTATGAATGTAAGCAAAGGGAATATAGGATACTTACCGCGGCAGTGTGCTCGATACTCTTCTCGAACAGGACAGTGCGGTCCCAAGTGCTAGTTAGACACTGCCACTGAGGAGCCTCAAAATTGCCGTAGCTCTGGCCGATCCGGGACATTACATCCGAGATCAGCGTAGATCCGTGAGGACCGACAGCATTATCCACCACATACGAATCCATATGGGTGGAAATGGTTAGCTTCTGAGCTCGGGAAGCAGAAGGTCTTTTGGCGAGCTGACTAGAAGGCATTTGACCCGCCACAGGAGGTTGGGATTCGACCACGGCAGCGACACCAGCCTGCGAGGCCGGCGCCACCACAGAGACGACGGCCTGCGAGGGTGGTATCGTCGTGGGGGCGTTAGTCTGGCCAGTCAACGCAGCAGCAGAGCTCGAAGCCGGCGAGGGAGGAGGAGGCGTTTTCCTAGATCTCTTGGAGCTTTTCCCAGGCTGGCTGGTTTTCAGTCCCCTTGCCCTGGGGCCCTTGCTCCTCTTGGCACCCGCATTGTCGATGAGGGCGTCGAGGTCGGAGTCCATATTGCCTGCACAAGTCATCACAGTGAGTCAGTAAAAGAAATACAAGTTACTTCAACACTATATATAGAGTGGTGAAAGAAAAAACCTAACTGGAACTTTCCCCCGAGCTTGAGCTTGGGGACCATGAAATTCCCCCGTCTTCAGAAGAGGCGGGGGGAGGGCCTTCCCTATAAGTTGGTGATAACCTCGAAAGGTCCCTATAATCATTGGTCCCATACTGCACAGCTATCCCATTCCACATCTCGTCTGTGGTATACATAGTGTCGTATTTCCCGAGCCCACTATCAAACCTATGGACACATTCATCTACCCAACTCCATATGTAGAAGTGGTATCTATCCTGTGGGCACGAGACTAGTCTATTGGGCCTGTGTTTTAATAAAGTGGGAGACCACATTCGCGAAGTAGGAAGGGTTTTACCTCCATCGGAGTCCGAACTCGAGGCTTCATCATTTGCCTCGTTCCCCGACCGCGGACTTCTCGAGCGAATTGGGAGAGATGTTTTCCTTTCCCTCCTCGGAGGAAGGATGCCTGTGGGCAGAGGCACTTCCTCCCAGCGTTCATATTTGTTACTGGACCAGTCAGAGGTTGACTGGCCCAGTCCCAACAACCCACAAGCTCGTAGCTTGTCCTCATGTAGCAGAAATGAAAGAGACCTCCTGCCATAAGGGAGTCGGAGCAGGCTCTCTCTGTGCTCCTTCATTGTCTCGTCAGGGGTAGGACGCTGAAAGTTAGCTGAAAGGCGAGATACACTTCAACTAAACATGGATTCAAGGGCTAAAGATTCGAGCTCAAAAATAGAAAGTAATAAGAATACTCACGAATTCGCCTAAACGAACGATGTCGAGACTGGAACAGACCGTCTGTCCAGAAAAAAGCCCTCTTGAAGTCAGGAGGATGGTTCGGAAGATCTTCAAAGATTTTTGTCTCTTTGGGGTAGCTCGAAAGATAGTAGAAACCATCTCCTCCCCAAGCTCGGGAGGGATTACTCTTCAAACAAAAGAGATATAAAATCTCTTGGGGTGAAGGTCCTATCCACCCCAGTTCGTGGAATAAGGACCTCAGGGCAGACAGCACCCTATATGAGTTGGTGTTGAGTTGGAATGGAGCCAACCCAACGAAATCGGTGAAGTCTCTGAAAAAGGACTTCAGGGGCAGCAAAGCTCCTGCCTTTAGGTGTTCCTGGCTCCAGGCCGCGTATTTCACACTGGAATCGCGGCCCCCAGGAGCAAAACAGCTCCGTTCATGCCTTGTCGGAGCTCGACACTTCAGCGTGTCTAGCGAGCTAAGGCCATGAATGGCCAGGATGTCAGTTATCTGGTCGGAGGTGGTAACCGAGCTCTGGTAGAATTCGGCTTCAAACATCTCCCTCCTAGGCTGCGAAGACGAAGGCTCCGCCATTAAGGAAAACTGAAGTTCCCCCGGGTGGTATGCTACCGTGACTTTTAACGCGGGGTCGAGGGGAACTGGCCTAGGTCCGGGGTTAGGCTCCGGATAGATGGCTTCCCGAAGGACCCTTCTCTTCTTTTCGATGACCTCGTCAATCTAGCGGCGATAGTGGGCTCGAATGTCTTCTTGCTCGCGCGCGATCTCGTACTCTTTAATCCGACGCTGGTTCCGGACAAAGACCGATTCCGGGCTCGGAGATTTGGGCTCGTAAGGGATTGCTCGTAACGACCCCTACCGTCTTTCCAGATTTTGTGACATCTAACGAGAAAGAAAAAATGGTGAGGGCCATGCATGCAAAGATCACGAACTCGATAGGATGAGCTCGGATATCTAAGGACAAGAAATCAAGTATTTAGACCCTTGCTAAAGAGTCAGAGCGTGGCTTCCACAGGAAAGAAAAAGGAGCGTGGATGATTTCTTTTTGAAAATCCCGAAATTCAAGGGAAAGGAGAGTGGCGGTTAGCCAGGAAAAGCGTTTTTGGTTTTCGTGTATTTGTCAAAACCCATGTTTTTACCCAAAAGCTTAATGAACAAGAAACGCCGCCTAAGAACTTCAAAACCCAGAAAATGGGAACCACATTCAAACGCCGAAACTAACATCCAGAGTGGAAGTCCAGAAAGCCTAAAAACCTATCGGTTCAAAACCTCCTATCGCATTATGCTAAGAACACATACTAACGTACATAGCAAGCACATTATAAAAAGAACAACGAAAATGGCGTACTTACACAGTGATGGTGAGTACAGCGAAATCGTCGAGTGGAGAAGAGGTTGCAGGAAAGAACTCACTGACTCGAACAGACCAGGGTTCCTTTGTCTTTTGGGTCGAGAAAACATGCACAGGATGAAAGCTTCTTAAGAAAGTTTCGGGCTTTCTTGTTTTTTCTTTTCTTTCTGGTTTACAATGAACAAACATAAAGAAGAAGACGAAGAGGAGATCTTATATATATAGGTGGGAAAACTGAAATCGATCAGGAGCGTTGGTTAAAATCCTCAACAGATCGAATGGAGGGGAATCGGTGATGAGATGACGCCGAAAAGTTGTAAGACGAGCGATCGTGGGCGTGTTCCCAAGATACTCAAGTACTTAAAGTGAGCAATACCCAATTGGCACGTGTCCGTTTTTAAGAGTGTGACGGTATGGTTCCCGAAAAGAGTAGTTCAAAAGTTTCCTTCTCTTAGGATTCGAACAAATACTTTTGAGGGGGCAAAATGTTATACCCAGATTTCGAGCCATAGCAAATATGACCTCGAAAGCTGAGTTCGCATTAAATGGTCTCGTGAGGGTTAGGGTATGCTCTACGATTGTAAATCGGAGCCTGCAAAGTATGATACATGACCTCGAATGCACTGACCTCGAAATGAACTCGATCTCGAAAGATAGCTCTGAGAGCCCCTCATCTTCAGGAACAACTTCGGAGCAGGGATCTCGAGCTCGATATGCTATCTCGAAAGCAATGTTAGCTCGGGAGATGGCAGTGGCTCGCACAATGACGTGAAACCTTAGATGCTGAAGCCTTGGAGATACGCTGTGATCATCTTGAATATCTACAAGTATTGTAGATATGGGATGTAATCCTCATTTATTGATGTAAATCCCCAAGAATCGTGGGATATTATTTAGTCAGTTATGCGTTTCCTGATCTTTGGGGAACGTTTCCTTTTATATCTGATTATTGGCATTTAAGGCCATTTATTTTTATTCACAAAAGAGTAACTACCCAAAATATGTGGGATAGTATTCTGCATCCTTCTCTATAAATAGAGAAGTCATGCACCATTGTAAAGGACCGAAATTCTGATCCTTGAGAGAAAACTCTGGAGAATTCATGCTAAAGAATTGTTCAGAGATTAATCTTGAGATTAATAACAGAGACTCGTGGACTAGGCAGATTTAACTGCTGAACCACGTAAAAACCGTGTGTCTGATTCGTTTGTTTGTTTTAGCCATTGTCTTTAATTGTTTACGTGCTCTCTTCTTTTATCTGTTGACGAAAAACGGCGTCAACAGTTAATAATATAATTAATTTTATAAATATGTTAAAGAATAATAAATTTAAATTTTGATATAAAAATTATTATAAATACAAAAGTTAATAATATGAAAAATTTAGAAAAAAAAAAATCTAGTTTTAAATTTTTTTTTAATAAATACATAATTTCTATAAATATATATTTACATAATTTAATTTATTTTTAAAATTATACTATTCATTAATTTTTTTACAATATTTTTCCAATTAATAAAACAACTCTATTTTAACTAATACAAATTTTATAAATATGTTAAAGAATTATATAGTTAATAATATAGTTAATTTTATAAATATGTTAAAGAATAATAAATTTAAATTTTGATATAAAAATTATTATAAATACAAAAGTAAATAATATGAAAAAAATTAGAAACAAAAAAAACCTAGTTTTAATTTTTTTGAATAAATACATAATTTTTATAAATATATATGTTTACATAATTTAGTTTATTTTTAAAATTATACTATTCATTAATTATAATTTTAGATTTTTTATTTGAATTTTGGCGACATTTTATGACTGTCGGCATTGGATTTTTATTAACTGTCGGCGTTGAGGTCAATAGCGACACATTTTTACTGTCGGGATTGGTCTAGAATTAACTGTCGACGTTGGGGTCAATAGCGACACATTTTAACTGTCGGCATTGGTCTCGAATTAACTGTCGGCGTTGAGGTCAATAGCGACAGTCAAAAGCAACGGTGACAGTTATTAGCTGTCGGCGTAGGTCTCTATGCCTACAGTTTTTAACTGTCGGCGTAGAGACCCGCTAAGCAATTACGACAGTCAACAGAGTTGACTGTCGTGGTTGGGTGTCGGGAAAGCCTAGTTTTGTAGTTGTGATAAAAACTTATTCAAACAATCCCTTATATATAATTTGACTTCCTTATAGTCATCAATGACAAAATGACATGTTACATGATATATACAGTACACACATATATGTGTATACATAGGGAATGACTATGTACGGTATTGATAGTATTTTTGTCATGGTTGATAAAAGTTATTTTCGGTATTTGGATAGTTATAAATTTTATTTTATTCATTATGATAGTATATATTGTAGTCATTTAGATCACAAAGTTTCAAGAAATTCCGAATAATTTACAATGCCGAAAACAAGGTTTAAACTGTTTGTTACATGCGTGCACTAAAAAATATGCACTCGTAGAAAATTCAACTGTGTGAATATTATTTTCGGCACGGTAAATTATTAGGAATTTTTTGAAAATTTGAGGGATGTTCTAAATTACTACAATATACACTGTAATAGAAAAAAAAATTAGAATTTATAACTATCCGCCCGCCTGCTAAAACCAACCATATAGTTGTTCCCAATATATATATTTATATATATGTATATGAGAATATTGTTCCCAGTTGGAATATTGTACATGTACACATAGATATGCCTTATTCTTATAAATATGCAAAATTTGACCTCTCTTGCCCTTTGGAATGAATATCATGAGACGTGGCAAATAATTTGAGCCTAACACAACTATAGGTACTCTAGATTCCTCTGATATCTATAGCAAAATGTAACCCTGCTACGGCAGTACTTTATTGCTCAAAAAAGGTAAAAGGAAAAATTAAATAAAAAAAGAAATCCAAGATATTAATATATTAGAATATATATATATAGTACTTAATTTTATGAAGTTCACGAATGGTGAGATTGAATTTAATTAAAAAATATAAAAGAATGAATGAGTTGATTATTTATTAATATTATATTAGAAGAAAATATATGATAAATGTAAAGTGGTAATTCTTTTTTCTTAGCAAATGAATACATGGAAATAGGAATTGGGTATGATAACATTATCCCAAATTTGTCAATTGATCCAATCTTATATAACATCTTCTCAAGTTTGATAACAAGCTTATATTATACAAATGATCCAATCTTATATAATCTGTTATACCCAGATTTCGAGCCATAGTAAATATGACCTCAAAAGCTGAGTTCGCATTAAATGGTCTCGTGAGGGTTAGGGTATGCTCTACGATTGTAAATCGAGCCTGCAAAGTATGATACATGACCTCGAATGTAGTGACCTCGAAATGATCTCGATCTCGAAAGGTAGCTCTGAGAGCCCCTCATCTTCAGGAACAACTTCGGAGCAGGGATCTTGAGCTCGATGTACTATCTCGAAAGCAATGTTAGCTCGGGAGATGTCAGTGGCTCGCACAATGACGTGAAACCTGAGATGCTGAAGCCTTGGAGATACACTATGACCACCTTGAATATCTACAAATATTGTAAACATGAGATGTAATCCTCATTTATTGATGTAAATCCTCAAGAATCGTGGGATATTATTTAGTCAGTTATGCGTTTCCTGGTCTTCAGGGACGTTTCCTTTTTTATCTGATTAAAGGCATTTAAAGCCATTTATTTTATTCACAAAAGAGTAACTACCCAAAATATGTGGGATAGTATTCTGCATCCTTCTCTATAAATAGAGAAGCCATACACCATTGTAATGGACGGAAATTCTGATCTTTGAGAGAAAACTCTGGAGAATTCATGCTAAATAATTTTTCAGAGATAATCTTAAGATTAATAATAGAGACTCGTGGACTAGGCAGATTTAACTGCTGAACCACGTAAAAAATTGTGTGTTTGATTTGTTTGTTCCGTTTGGCCATCGTCATCCATTGTTTTTGTGCTCTTCTTTTATCTGTTGACGAAAAACGGCGTCAACAGTTTGGTGCTTTCATTGAGAGCCTTAAGCATTCATCCCTGAGAGATTCATGGCTGCAAACAATCAGAACACTCCTGAAGAAAATTACCCAAGGCGTCCTGGAAAACAGCCAATGGAGAACCCGGACGCTGATGAGAGGAGTGGGTCCTCCGATTCCCGGGGGCCACCCCCACAACCAAGGGATGAGGACATGTACTATAACCCTGAACGTTATATCCCTATTGTAGAATTGGAGAATCGGCAGCTGAAACAGTTATTGGCAGAAGCCAACAAACGTAACGAGGAGTTGACTAGGATAGCCGCAGAGGCGCAGGTGGCTCAGCCCCCGCCTCCGCGCGAAGACCAAGTCCCTCCTCCAAGGGACGTGCACGTTCCTCCCCGGAGGCCCCGTGGACGTCCACGAAAAAATGCTGCCACAAGGAGGCCGGCACAACCTCCAACACTAGCAGAGCCATCCGCCCCTTCTAGGCCTCAAAGGAATACCCAGGCTCGGGTCCCGCCTAATACACCTGCGGAAGCACCTGCAGGAACTGAGAATAACCGAGCTCCTACCGAGGCTCGGACTCAGGTTCCTGGTAGTGCACCGAACGCAACTGGCCCATCTCGGGCAAATTCTGGGCCCTCTAGGCCGAAGCAAGGAAGACAACCACCGTCACCTATACGGTTCCCACCGTCTCCCATAAGATATCCTTCACCTCCCCGCAGAAACGCTCAACCTGTTCAGAATCAGGATCAAGGGCGTACGGGGGATAGGCAAGGACACAGGGAGACTTTCCAGGAGCGGAGAGGCGCACAATCTGAGAGAAGTCAGACGTCCCGGTCTCGCACTGCGGAGACAAGGCGACATGGGAAGAACCCATCTCGAAACGACCGATCAATAAGTTTCACCAGTGACGAGTCCGGAGAAACCAGGTCCGTCAGTAAACGCGACCGAGGTCGTAAAAATACTGGAAGCCGCAAGACCCGTCCTGACCTGCGGAATCATCTGAATCAGAGCAGGGGGAAGGGAGATCAGACGAATCCGGACCTAAGGAATCACCTAAATGGGCGTAGAGATCCCTCACGGAGACGCAAGCCTGGGATCATAATCAATGACTGGCAATTCCAGACACCGCCTAAGGACCCAGTCCAAGAAAGGATTGATCAGCTCGAAAAAGCCTTTAGGCTTTTAAAGAATGAACGAGGGAACGGTCGATATGAGGACTCTGACGAGGAGCTCGAGCCGTTTGCTCCCAATATTTCTAACACTCAGTTTCCCCAAGGGTTCCGGATTCCTCACGTCCCAGCGTTTGAGGGAAAAACCGACCCATGTAGCCACCTGAGTACATTCAACACTATTATGAGAGCTAGTAACGTGGGTTACGAGCTCAGGTGCATGTTGTTTCCAACATCATTGGTCGGACCTGCAAAGAGTTGGTTCGAGAAGTACAAGAGACACTCGATAACTTCATGGGATCAATTGTCTAGGGACTTCAAGAAGCAGTTCCGGGCTATGATGGGAGTCAGACCAGAGGCATCCACTTTGACCAACGTCCGACAACAGCCGGGCGAAACACTGAAAAGCTATCTGACAAGATTTAATCTTGAGGTCGCCCGAGCTCGAGATGTGGATGACAGTGGGCACCTAATGGCTATCCGAGCTGGTGTTTTACCCGGGAGTGCCCTTTGGGATGACATGCAAGGGAAACCGGTGAGGTCGATAACCGAATTTAACAGACGGGCGCAGAGATTTGTCAATGTAGAGGAGGCGAGGTCAACGCTCAAGGCGACCTCGCAGACCGAAACTACAACGATAAACATTAACTCTGCCTCAACCTCGGCTGACCCAGCAGCTCCACAGCCTACCTCGGAGAATCCCTCCAAGAGGAAAAAGAGCGAGGGAAATAACCCCGAGGCTGAAGGAGGAAAGAAGAAGAAAGGAGAAAGGTATTTCTCCGTATATAAAGTGCACACCGAGCTCAACGAGTCTCAGGAAAACATATACCTGGCTAATGAAAACCAGGTCCCATTCATGCGTTCGAACCCAATGAGGAATCAAAAGTCCAAAAGGGATTCCAGCAAATATTGCCGGTTCCATAGAGATACCGGACACACAACTGATGAGTGCCGACAGCTGAAGGACGAGATCGAAGGGTTGATCTCGAGAGGTTATTTCAGGCAGTATGTCAAAAACCAGAGTACTGGACAGACCACTGCAAGCCAGAGAATAGCCGCGCCTTCGGCGGCACAGAATAATAACTCCCGATCTCGGGAAGAAGACAGGCCCCCACCGATTGATGGAGAGGATGTAATAACCATCTCAGGAGGGCCTCATCTCGCAGGAGGGGGTAGAAATGCTCAAAAGCGATACGTGAATGAGTTGAAGATGGGGGATGGGTCTCCTTATGAACCCGAACCAAGGGAACCAAAAAGCCAAAGGGTTGAAACTCAACCTATAACCTTCACCGAGGAAGATGCCTCCCATGTCCAGTTCCCTCATCATGATCCACTAGTCATCACCCTGCAGCTTGCCAACAAAAGAGTGCGCCGAGTTCTCATAGACAATGGGAGCTCAGTTAACATTCTCTATAAAGCAACACTAGAGAAAATGGGACTCTCCCTTCGCGACTTGAAGGCTTGTGCAACCACTTTGTACGGCTTTTCTGGAGAAGGAACAGCCTGTATGGGGTCCATCGAACTCCCTGTGACCTTGGGAGACTATCCAGTTTCGGTGACCAAGATGATGGAGTTCGTGGTAGTAGAGTTACCATCTACCTACAATGTATTGCTCGGGAGACTCGCCCTGGTCGGGCTGGGGGCAGTTTCATCTGTAAGGCATCTAGCCTTCAAGTTCCCTACTCCAAGCGGGGTCGGAACATTAAGGGGAGATCAATTGGCAGGGAGAGAGTGCTACAGCATCTCTTTAAGGGGAAAGAAACAAACGAGCGCTCAAGCACTCGTTATCATACAAAATAAAGATGGGACGATTTTAGAAATCGACGAGGAAATCGATCCAAGGATTGAGGAGAAAGTTGACCTCGAACCGTTGGAAGAGCTCGAAGAAGTTCAGCTCGACGAAGCTGAACCCTCGAAGAAGGTAAAGGTCGGAAAACACCTCCTAGACGAAGCCAAATAGCAATTAATTTGCTTTCTGAAGAAATGGTCACACTCAGACATGGTGGGGATAAGCCCAAATGTTGCGAGCCACGCATTGAATATAGACAAAAGCTTTCCCCTGAAGCAACAAAAGCGAAGATAGCTGGACGAGGATAGAAAGAAAGCACTAAAGGAGGAAGTTGACAGGTTGAAAGCAAACAATTTCATTAGGGACGCTTTTTACCCTGACTGGGTAGCCAATCCAGTGTTGGTCCCGAAGCCCAATGGGACGTGGAGAACCTGCATTGACTACTCGGACCTCAATAAGGCCTGCCCGAAAGACTGTTTTCCGCTGCCAAGAATTGACCAGCTCGTGGATGCCACGGGGGGGCATGGCCTGATGTCATTCATGGATGCCTATTCTGGATATAACCAGATTCCCATGCATGCCCCCGACCAAGAGCATACGAGTTTCATCACAGATAAAGGGCTCTACTACTACAATGCCATGCCATTCGGACTCAAGAATGCTGGAGCCACGTACCAGCGGCTTGTAAACATGATGTTTTCAGAGCAAATAGGGAACAACATGGAAGTTTACATTGATGACATGCTTGTAAAGTCTCAACTTAACAAAAACCATGTTGACGATCTCGAAGAGTGCTTTGGCATACTCAGTAAATACAACATGAAGCTAAATCCTATGAAGTGCACTTTTGGAGTGTCTTCGGGAAAATTTCTAGGCTTTATTGTCAACTCTCGAGGGATCAAGGCTAATCCCGACAAAATAAAGGCCCTGATTGACATGCCTTCACCTCGGAAGCATAAAGATGTCCAAAGCTTGACTGGGAGGATGACCGCCCTGAGCAGATTCGTCTCGAAGTCAACGGATCGTGGCCTTCCATTCTTCAACTTATTGAAAGGAAGTAAGAAGTTTGAATGGACGGAGGAGTGCGAGCTGGCCTTTCAGGAGCTCAAAAAGCACTTAGCCGAACCGCCCATCCTCTCGAAGCCTGAGACGGGAGAAGTATTGTTCCTCTACCTCTCAACCACCGAACACGCGATAAGCGCGGTGCTCGTTCGGGAGGAAGAGAGGGTGCAGAAACCCGTCTATTACATCAGTAAAAGATTACTGGGGGCAGAGTCAAGATATCCATTGATGGAGAAGCTTGCCCTCAGCCTAATCCACTCATCTCGCAAGCTCCGCCCCTACTTTCAGGCACATCCCATCCATGTACTAACAGATCAACCACTAAGGCAAGTCCTATCTAAACCAGAGGCGTCAGGTCGACTCCTTAAATGGGCTGTTGAGCTCGGACAGTTCGAGATCACCTACCATCCGAGAACGACCATTAAGGCACAAGCCTTGGCAGACTTTATAGTGGAGTGCACTGGTATAGCAGACGACGAGGTAATAACCACGGCCCACGGGCTGTGGAAACTTTACGTCGACGGCTCGTCAAATGAAAATGGAGCGGGGGCAGGAGTTATTCTGATCACTCCTGCAGGGAGCAATTTTCACTCTGCTTTAAGATTTGGCTTTAAAGCATCTAACAATGAAGCTGAGTACGAGGCTCTACTTGCGGGACTGCGAATAGCAAAAGAGCTCAAGGCCAAAGCTATACATTGCTACAGCGACTCCCAGCTCGTGGTTAATCAAATCTTGGGGGAATATCAGGCTCGTGGCACAAGAATGGCAGCTTATCTGGCGAAGGCAAAATCCGCATTAGAGTATTTCGAGTTTTATGCAATCGAACAGGTTCCCTGAGAAAAAAACTCAAATGCAGATGCCTTAGCTCGGCTCGCCACTTCCGTCGAAAATGAAGAGCTAAATGTTATACTCGTAGAGCACTTATCCGCACCCAACATTACTGAGCCAGACGAGGAAGATGTGTGTATGATTGAAACAGAACCGACCTGGATGAGTCCAATAGTTGATTATCTCGAAAATGGAACTCTTCCAAGAGATCAAAATCAAGCTCGAAGATTGATGTATCAACTTCCTCGTTACACCATTCTGGATGGAAGGTTATACAGAAGAGGGTATTCCATGCCGCTGCTTAGATGTGTAACCCCTCCCGAGGCTAAGAAGATCATTGAAGAAATTCATGAAGGGTCCTGCGGAGACCATACCGGGGGGCATAGCCTTTCCAAGAAGATTATACGCCAAGGATATTTCTGGCCAACCATTAAAACGGACTCTTTCGAGTACGTTAAAAAGTGCGACAAATGCCAGAGATTCGCCACGATACCCCGAGCTCCACCTTCCGAACTAACCATGTTGACATCCCCATGGCCTTTCGCGGTGTGGGGCATCGACCTCATAGGCTCACTCCCAACTGGCAAAGGCGGAGTTAAATATGCTGTGGTCGCCGTTGATTACTTCACAAAATGGACGGAGGCTGAACCATTGGCGACCATAACTTCGAAAAAGATCCTTGATTTTGTGGTAAAGAACATCGTATGCCGATATGGAGTACCAAGAAAGATTGTATCTGATAACGGAACCCAGTTCGATTGCGACTTATTCACCAACTTTTGTAACAAGAACGGTATAATAAAGAGTTTTTCATCAGTGGCTCACCCTCAAGCGAATGGTCAGGTCGAAGCCGTTAACAAAACTCTCAAGAGCTCTCTAAAGAAAAAGTTAGAAGAGGCAAAGGGACGATGGCCCGAGGAATTGCCTCAAGTCCTTTGGGGATATAGGACTACAGCTCGGACATCAACAGGACATACTCCGTTCTCTCTAGCGTACGGCTGCGAGGCGATGTTTCCCATCGAGGTCGAAATCCCGACGATCCGAACTCAGATTTACGATCAAAGTTCCAATCATACTCAGCTCGAAGAAACCCTAGACTTGATCGAAGAAAAAAGAGAAGAGGCTCAGCTGAGAAATGCTGCTTACCAGCAACGAACCACGAGATATTTCAATAAGAGGGTTCTAGATCGAAAGTTCGGAGTGGGAGACCTGATTTTGAGACGAGTATTCTTAGCAACCCGAGATCCAGCAGCTGGGGTGCTCGGGCCAAACTGGGAAGGACCATACCAGATAGAATCAGTCATCCGACCTAGCGTATACAAACTTGCGAGATTAGATGGGAGCCTGATACCTCGAGCATGGAATGGCGAACACCTTAGACCATATTATCAATAGCGTAAAAAGTGTCGCCTGTAACCATGATTTTCTATCTGTGTTTAGTATATTTTTGAATTTCATCAAATAAAGGGTCTACTTTGTTTCACATGTAATTTATTTTTATTTTTGCAATCTCTCTTAATTTAATAACCTATGGTCACTCTCATAGGATATTAATGGGGCATCATTGGTATACATACCACCAGCTTAAAAAATAAAAAAAATAAAATAAAACATAAAGTATTTGGATATAACCAAATACGCGAGCTTAGATAGTTCGGACTTAACCGACCGAGCTTAGATAGTTCGGACTTAACCGAGTTATCAAAAACATTAAGTATTTGGAAATAACCAAGTACGCGGGCTTAGATAGTTCGGACATAACCGAACTACAAAAAACCTAAAACGTTTGGAGTTAACCAGATGTGCAAGCTTAACAGGTTTGGAACAAACCAGCCAAATTATCGATCGATGATAAATGGGAGCCTAAACCCATCACGAAATATGTCGAAATCGAGGCTGGAACATCTTAAAGAAAAATAGTTTCGAACTCATAACCTCGGAGCTAAGATACTAAGGATGAGGAAAAGTGACTAAAAAGATAACCAAATCATTCATATTACATACCATATAAGTACTTTCGAGTTCATGGTTAAAGTAATATCCGACCTTGATAAGTAACGAGGTCGGAAGCGGATAATTCGAATAAACTATGTATGAATGCATCGAATTTCGAGCCTAAGTCCAAACTATGTTTGTATGCATAAATAAACATAACCGGTTCATCAATTATAAAAATGTGCAAAATATTTCGAGCCAAGAAATGTAAAGCATGTAAAAGAATAGTTAAAGAAATTGTATCAGCCCCATGGGCATAAATTACAATAATTACAGAAGTAAGGGGACGCAGCCCCGATAACTGATCTCCCCGAGGTCAGATTCAGTGAAGAGGAGTCTCCTTGGCCTTCTCAGCATCAGTGGCACCGGACCCCTCAGGACGAATAGCATGACTATCCTCCTGAGCTTCCTCCGAAACGGTGCCCGGAGCAGCCTTTTCCTTCTCGAGCTGCTCAGCCTTCTCTTTCTCAAGCCGTTCAGCCTCTTCCTTCTCGAGCCGAGAATTCCATCGTTCAAGGAACGACGCCTCGTGGGGACCCAAAAAGCTGGTGTCCAGCTCTTCGTTATAAGCCCACATCCGGTACATGGCTGAGTCTACCGCCGTTTCCTTCTTTTCTTTGTACTCGGCAGTTAGGCGAGCTTTGACATCCTCTATAAGGTCGAAGGTGGCAGTCTTGTCTTCCTCGAGCTTCTTATTGGTCTCCCGAAGCTGGATGTTATCTTTCTTTTGCTCCTCGAGTTCAGTTTTTCAGCTTTCCGAGCTCCTTGGCCATTTCCTCACGCTCCTTAACCACTGCCTCGAGCTTAGTATTCGCCGCCTTCAGATCATCATTCGCTCTAAGGTGGAGGTCCCTCTCCTCTTGGGCATGAGTCCTGCTCGAATGGATCTCGTTGTTCAGCTCGTAATTGAGCTGGGCAGTGAAAGCAAGAGCCTGAAAAAAGGAAGAAACCACCATTAGCCTCGGGACAGTATGAATGTAAGCAAAAGGAATATAGAAGGATACTTACTGCGGCAGTGTGCTCGATACTCTTCTCGTACAGGACAGTGCGGTCTCGGGTGCCAGTTAGGCACTGCCACTGAGGAGCCTCGAAACTGCCGTAGCTCTGGCCGATCCGGGACATGACATCCGAAATCAGCGTAGATCCATGAGGTCCGGCAGCGTTATCCACCACATATGAGTCCATATGGGTGGAGATGGTTAGCTTCTGAGCTCGAGAAGCAGAAGGTCTCTTGGTGAGCTGAGCAGAAGACGTTTGACCCGCCACAGGAGGTTGGGATTCGACCACGGCAGGGGCACCAACCTGCGAGGCCGGTGCCACCGCAGAGACGACGGCCTGCGAGGATGGCATCGTCGTGGGGGCGTTAGTCTGGCCAGTCGACGCAGCAGCAGAGCTCGAAGTCGGCGGGGGAGGAGGAGGCGTTTTCCTAGATCTCTTGGAGCCTTTCCCCGGCTGGCTGGTTTTCAGTCCCCCTGCCCTGGGGCGTTCGCTCCTCTTGGCACCCGCATTGTCGATAAGGGCGTCGAGGTCGGAGTCCATATCGCCTGCACAATTCAACACAGTGAGTCAGTAAAAGAGGTGTACAAGTTACTTCAGTATCACAGACGTATAGAGTGATGGTAGAAAAAACCTAACTGGAACTTTCCCCCGAGCTTGAGCTTGGGGACCATGAAATTCCCCCGTCTTCAGAAGAGGCGGGGGGAGTGCCTTCCCTATAAGTTGGTGATAACCTCGAGAGGTCCCTATAGTCATTGGTCCCGTACTGCACCGCTATCCCATTCCACACCTCGCCCGTGGTGTACATGGTATCATATTTCCTGAGCCCACTATCGAACCTATGGACACAGTCGTCTACCCAACTCCATATGTAGAAGTGGTATCTATCATGTGGGCACGAGACTAACCTATTGGGTCTGTGTTTTAGCAAAGTGGGGGACCACATTCTCGAAGTAAGAAGGGTTTTACCTTCATCTGAGTCCGAGCTCGAGGCTTCGTCGTTGGCTTCGTTCCCAGATCGTGGACTCCTCAAGCAAACTGGGAGAGGTGCCCTCTTTTCTCTCCTTGGAAGAAGGGTGTTTGTGGGCTGTGGCACCTCCTCCCAACGTTCGTATTTTTTATTAGACCAGTCAGAGGTTAACTGACCTTCTCCCAATAACCCACAGGCTCGGAGCTGGTCCTCATGAAGAAGATACGAGAGAGACCTCCTGCCATAAGGAAGTCCGAGCAAGGCCTCCCTGTGTTCCCTCATTGTCTTGGAGGGGGAGGGACGCTGAAAATTAGCTGAAAGGCGAAGCACATTTCAGCTAAGTATGGTCTTAAGGGCTAAAACTCCGAGCTCAAAAAAATAAAAGTAGCAAGAATACTTACGAATCTGCCTGAAAGAAAGATGTCGAGACGGGGACAGACCGTCTGTCCAGAAAAAAGCCTTTTTGGAGTCAGGAGGGTGGTTGGGAAGATCTTCGAAAATCTTCGTCTCCTTAGGGTAGCTCGAGAGACAGTAAAAACCATCCCCTCCCCGAGCTCGGGAGGGGTTACTTTTCAAACAAAAGAGATATAAAATCTCTTGAGGCGAGGGTCCTTTCCACTGCAGCTCGTGGAACAAGGATCTCAGGGCAGACATCACCCTGTACGAATTGGTGTTGAGTTGGAATGGAGCCAACCCAACGAAATCAATGAAGTCTCTGAAAAAGGACTTCAAAGGCAGCAGAGCTCCCGCCCTTATATGTTCCTGGCTCCAGGCCGCATATTTCACACTGGCATCGCGGCCCCCAGGGGCGAAACAGCTTCGTTCGTGACTAGCCGGAGCTCGACACTTCAGGGTGTCTAACGAACTAAGGCCATGGAGGGCCAAGATGTCAGTTATTTGGTCGGTGGTGGTAATCGAGCTCTGGTAGAACTCAGCTTCGAACATCTCCCTCCTAGGCTGCGAAGACGAAGGCTCCGCCATTAAAGAAAATTGGAGTTCCCCCGGATGATATGCAACCATGACTTTTAACGCAGGGTCGAGGGGGATTGGCCTAGGTCCTGGGTTGGGCTCCGGATAGATGGCCTCCCGAAGGACTCTTCTCTTCTTTTCGATGACCTCGTCTATCTGACGGCAATAGTGGGCTTGAATGTCCTCTTGCTCGCGAGCAAGCTCGTATTCTTTTATTCGACGCTGATTCCGGGCGAACAACGATTCTGGGCTCGGAGATTTGGGCTCGTAAGGGATGGCTCGCAAGGACCCCCACCGTCTTTCCAGATTCTGTGACATCTAACGAGAAAGAAAAAATGGTGAGGGCCATGCATGCAAGAATCACGAGCTCGATGGTATGAGCTCGGGGATTTGGGAACAAGAAATTAAATATTGAGACCCTTACTAAAGAGTCAGAACGTGTGTTCCACGGGAGAGAAAAGGAGCATGGAATATTTTTTTAAAATCCCGAAATTCAAGGGAAAGAAAGGTGGCGGTTAGCCAGGAAGGGCATTCTCGGTTTTCGTGCATTTGTCAAGGACAAGGGTTTTTACCCGAAAACTTATTGGACAAGAAACATGGCCTAAAATGTTCAAAACCCAGAAAATTGAAACTTTGCTCAAACGTTAAAACTGGACATAAACCAGTGATGTGAAATCCAGCAGGGAAAGTCTAGGAAACCTGAAAGCCTATCGAAATAAAACCCCCTATCTTATTATGCTAAGAATGTAAACTAGCATACACATCAAAAACAGTATAAAAGAAACTGAAAACAACAGAAATGGCATACTTACACAGTGATGGTGATTGCAGAGAAATCGTCGACTGAAGAAGAGGTTGCAAGAAAGAACTCACTGACTCGAACAGACCAGGATTTCTTTGTTTCTTGGGTCGAGAAAACATGCGCAGGACAGAAGCTTCTTAGGAGAGTCTGGTTTTCTGGTTGTTTTTCTTTTCTTGCTTACGATGAACAAACGTGAAGAAGAAGATGAAGAGGGGGGGTCTCGTATATATAGGTGGAAAAGTGGAATTAATCAGGAGTGTCGAGTGAAATGCTCACTAGATCGAACGGATGGGGATCAATGACAAGAAGACGCCAAAAAGTTGTCAGATGGACGATCGTGGGCGTATTCCCAAGGTACTCAAGTGCCTAAAGTGAGCAATACCCGGCTGACGCGTGTCCATTTTTAAGAGTGTGACGGTATGGTTCCCAGAAGAAGTAGTTCAAAAGTTTCATTCTCTTAGGATTCGAACAAATACTTTTGAGGGGGCAAGATGTTATACCCAGATTTCGAGCCATAGTAAATATGACCTCGAAAGCTGAGTTCGCATTAAATGGTCTCGTGAGGGTTAGGGTATGCTCTACGATTGTAAATCGAGCCTGCAAAGTATGATACATGACCTCGAATGTAGTGACCTCGAAATGATCTCGATCTCGAAAGGTAGCTCTGAGAGCCCCTCATCTTCAGGAACAACTTCGGAGCAGGGATCTTGAGCTCGATGTACTATCTCGAAAGCAATGTTAGCTCGGGAGATGTCAGTGGCTCGCACAATGACGTGAAACCTGAGATGCTGAAGCCTTGGAGATACGCTATGACCACCTTGAATATCTACAAATATTGTAAACATGAGATGTAATCCTCATTTATTGATGTAAATCCCCAAGAATCGTGGGATATTATTTAGTTAGTTATGCGTTTCCTGGTCTTCAGGGACGTTTCCCTTTTTATCTGATTAAAGGCATTTAAAGCCATTTATTTTATTCACAAAAGAGTAACTACCCAAAATATGTGGGATAGTATTCTGCATCCTTCTCTATAAATAGAGAAGTCATACACCATTGTAATGGACGGAAATTCTGATCTTTGAGAGAAAACTCTGGAGAATTCATGCTAAAGAATTTTTCAGAGATAATCTTAAGATTAATAACAGAGACTCGTGGACTAGGCAGATTTAACTGCTGAACCACGTAAAAAATCGTGTGTTTGATTTGTTTGTTCCGTTTGGCCATCGTCATCCATTGTTTTTGTGCTCTTCTTTTATCTGTTGACGAAAAACGGCGTCAACATAATCCAATCCCAGCATGCAATCGAGATCATATATCGTAGTGTCTACAAGTCTTCTGTCAGTGTCTTTCTTTTAAAAGTCGGGACCTCCTTTTATTATTAAATGCTTGCTTTTTCTTAATGAAATTCTCATTCGATCTCAATTGTAAAAATGCATATATTCTTCTGCTTTAACATCAAACAATATACGGGTTACAGGTCGGAAAAATACTTATTTTTCCACCTTATAACAAAGAGAATTATATATATATATGAAATGGTAAAGCTTTATAACTAAGTCAATCACAATAGTTAATTACGTTAGTTAACTGTTCTTCTTGAGTTATTTTGATGGTTTGTGAATTTGGGATAGAGAAAATAGTGACAATTTTTGTAGTTTAGAATATTTGATGAGTAGTAGTAGTAGCTAGAGTAATAATAGATTATGATATTATATTTAATGTTGTTTAGTGGACAAGTGAAGAAATTTGGGTTTGGAGGAGTAAGGTGTATGTTTTAGAGAGTAATGGGTAGTAGTAGAATTTTATTGATGGTTTGTTGTTTTTAGTTACACCATTTGCTACCCATATGATGGAGTATTTATAGTAGCTAGTTCACTTTACACTTATGGCTAGAATTATTTGCTCTAGATTTTTCTAGTGTATTTAATTTACAAATACAACTTCTAGGAAGTTCTAGACTAGAGTTTACTAGAAAAGTCTTTGAAGTTCTTCTATTCTACAAATATCTAGAAAATTCTAGAATATAGTATTTTACAAATGTCTAGAACATTCTAAAGTATTCAAAAAATGTGTAGCAACTTCTAATATATTTATAAAAGATTATCAACTAAATTATATTGATTAGTTAAGGGAGTTAAGAAAGCACGTATTAATAGAACATATTGTTCTCTATTGAAGAAGACATTGTTGAGATCGAGAGATAAGAAAACTGCAACTTTGATGAGTTTTCTTATCTGTAAGCTTTAGAGTTCTTGTGTGAGACAAAGTTGTAATATTTGCGAGTGATATGAAATTAAGGTGACTGTTCCCCCGTACATCAATTAAACACTACAAGAAAAACCATTATGGATAACTCTAAAAAAGTGCTATCAATAACAGTTTATAACACTCTACCAAATGCTAACATAGCCCATGTTATTAAAAGTCTAGACCCTTTTATAATAATTTTTAAGTGTTATCAATAGTGTTATAATTAAATGTTCCATAACAGTTTTTCTTTGTTACAAAATACATACAATATCAATTTATCAAGCTTATAAATATTTTCTCAAGAGTGAAACATTATTCTTATTTCATGACATTATTTAAATGTTATAATAGATTCTTTCATAACATTTTGTGCTTGTTATATTACATTAATAATAACTTTTGGTTATGGTTGTTATTTTTTTATGTATATTATATTTTAATAAAATTTACTTTTTGTACCTTGATAACAAAATAATGAAAAAATATATTAGATTTACAAAAATATCAATATCATTATATTAAGTAACTCGGTAGTCCAAATACATGTTTCACTTAATAAGTGAAAAACTTTCAAAAAGTAAATTTAGAGAATCAAAGTCATCATGGTAAACTTCTCGCTAAAATGTTTAGCTAAAATTTGAAATTTTTTTAATGTTTCACTTAAAAAGTGAACAACGAGATCTAAAGATATTATGATGATTTGTTATTTCCATTTGCTTTGAAATCCTATTGTCGAGCCTTAAAAGTGTATCATGACCTTCCATTTGATTCCTTCTATCTGTGGAAGGGTCAGAAATGAAACAACAACAACATTAAAGCACTACTAAAGGTCATAATATTAAACAATGTATAACTAATAAACCCAACAAACTTGATCATAATATTTCCCACTACAAAAAATAAGCAAGAAACTATTCTGAATGGTATACAAAAAAAAAATCACATAATTATTGACTATGGCATAACAGCAGCAACATTTTAGTTAAAAGTTTAAGGATACACCAAAAAGTAGGAATAACTAAGTTTCTGATGCAAATAAACCCAAAAACAAAAAGGGGAAATACTAAGTCTCTACATAACAAGATATGATGAAGTCTCTAACATGTAACTTATGAAACTAATCAGAAACTATTTTGATTTGAATAAGTCATAATAAATATCAACATATATGCTTCCTATTTAATCATGACTTTATACTAAATAATTAACTTAGTTTAGATTATATCCATTAAATAACAAGTTACTCAAAAGTTTTCATGAACTCTGCAAGACTTGCCATGCTAATGCACACTCACCATATTCTGTGCTTGCAATAAACCATGAAATATGATATATATATATATAAGCCACCAAAGAGAAAATCCAAACATATATAATCTTCTCCATGCATCTCTTACATCAGAAAAGTGACCATAAGCAAACAGAAAACATCAAGTAATGGAGCAAATTTCAGGCCCAATGCAACAAATGGTGCCTAAAATTGGATTAAAGCTAGGGAGTGGGCCTAGAGAAATAGCAGGCAGTACATTCATCCAAAGTTATGGTACGTGGTTCCAAAATTTAATAAATAATACAAGGTCTGCCAATGTGATTTCTCTCCTATCCTAATTTTCATAGACAAATAGAATGTTATAAGCTAATACTCATTAAGTGCGTGAAATTCTATGATATGTTTATCCCAGGATTCAACAACATACCATATTAACAAACATGGTCAATGGGAAACAATTGCCATAATAATAAAATATAAATGGAAGATTCACCATACAAGATCACCCTTAGATGCATATTAACATGTCTTGGTTCTTAACTAAGCCATTGTTGTCTATACTGAAAATAACCTAATTAAACAGAGAAAAGAATAAAAAACAATACCAGAAAGAAAAGTAGGTAGTAGCAGGATAGCTCAGTTGACTAGGAAGCTCAGTGTCTCTATCAAAGAAAAAATGAAACAAAATGTAAAGAAAAATGAAAGTAAATAGAATAGTTTAAAGCACTTGATGATTTCTTAGTTAAAAAAAATAGAAGTATGAATGTCATCTGGAGTAGACTGAGAACTTAACGGCAATGGAGACTGAGTATTATGCGAGATGTATGTGTGATGGGTAGCGTGAAGATATTTGTAGAGGGGTTTTGTTGTGCAATTCTCTACGCATCCAATGAATTCCAAATTCCACAATTACAAGATAAGCTTTTGCATAAATGAATAAGTATCCAAGCCATTATAAGTTTCAATCCCATACAAATAAGCAGACTTATTGGGACTCATAGTTATTAGATCCCTTTCCACATGTCCTAATTAAATAGCTAAAAAGGAAAATAAATGAGATGTTCAAAACCATTTAAATGACTTGTTGAATCAGAAATTAAAAAAAAAATCATTTTGCCACTTGTGAAAAACAGCCAAAATACCATCATAAGTTTTACAATGGCTTTCACCTGTATTCAAACAACAAAATGATAGTCAAACAACAAAGACAATGCAGTTATATAATGATAATAAATATGATAAAGAGCTTTGAAAAATATTTATGAGTACTGATTCAAAATAGAACAAAATAGAACAGACCTATAGCAATATTGCCAAGCCTTGCCATAATAATGATATTAATAAAGAAAGAGAAAGAGATTTTTACTTTCAAAAGATAAAATATATGCACTAAACCTTTTTTTAGCCAATTAATATTAATAAAGCTTTATAAGAATAAGAAAGTAAGTTAAATACTGAAAGAGGTAATTTATCAAACACTTTGCAAGCAATTAATCAGAAAAGAGAAACAAAACAACTAAACTAGAAATATAGCATCAATCAAGTATATATGATACAATTCAATATGCATAAACTATAAAGTAAGAAAATAGAGCATAAATAATAGAGTAAGAAAACAGACTATAAACAATTTCGACTAAAATCAAATCACAATAATGCTTAAATCATATTAATACATCTAATTCAAAGTAAAAACTATAACCTAAATGAAGAGCACAACATACATAAAGAGAAACAGAGCAACGAATTGGAGATTGATACTTAGAATGGCCCAATCTCAATCAATTTCTACGTTCTACATATATACACACAAATACAGCAGAGATGGATATTGATACCTCACACGGCTCACAAATCCAAAGAGAGAGAAAATCTTATGCGGCATAGGAGAGAAGAGCTTCATCGGAGCCAGAGTCGCGAGAGAAAGGACAGAGAATTGGAGGAGATATTGTCGTGAAGTGAGAAAAATATCACCGATGAGAGAGAGTGGGCGGGGAAAGGGGGGAGAGAGAGAGAGAGAGAGAGTATCTAGGCTAAGAGAGAAATAATTGAAGAAAACAAATGGTAGGCCCAATACTCAAAATTATTTATAACATAATATGGACATTATATTGTCAGCCCAATATGCAGTATCAATATCTAAATCAATAGCACTTTTTGAAAAATGTCATTTTTAAGTGGTATATATAGTCTGAAATGTTGTAGTGAAAGTACATTTTAGTCGAACCACATACGTAAATCCGATGTTCATTATTTTCAGATTTGCTTTCGATAATCTATTTCTTCATTATATACAAATTAAAGGTTTTGTGCCAACACGAATAGCTCCAATAAAACTAGTCTCTCTCCGCTAGCTCGTTCGAAAATTAAAAAAAAAAAAAAAATTGAGAAGGAAAGTTGTATAATTAAAAATAAAATCGAACAGTATTTAAATGTTAAAATAAATTACATAATAATAAACTTACATATTTTTTGGCAGCATGCTATATTGTTTGTTGGGAAGTTGTTGGGAAGTGTCAATAACACTAGAAAGCTCAAACATTTACTTGATATAATAGATTAATAGATTAATAAATATGATAATTTACTTGATCATAGATGTGAAACATAATAGTTTTAGATCCATGCCCTCCTTTTGATTAAGTGCGGTTTTTTTCTTCTTCCAGATTTTGGACAATATTTTTCTTAGAAAATCAAATACAACAACAAAATTAGTAATTATACTAGTAAATGTTGATTTTGATGAGTATGTACATATAAAAAAGTGAACTTGTATACCTATGGTATTTTAGAATTGAAGAAATCACAAAAAAACAACCTAATCTTCAACATTAGCGTTCTTGTAAGGAGTTATCTCTTTGCGTGTTCATTGTTTGTTGACCCTTCCAAATTATTTCAATGACATTTCATCTCATATGGGCACTATTAGCGAAACTCATTCACTACAAAAATCAGGGCCTATACCGAGAACAAATGTCCTCGGTATAAGCTCGAATGTCCTCGGTATATCTTCTACCGAGACAATGTCGTCGGTAGAAAGTTATCGGTACAGCCGCGTCGGTAAAACAAGACTTATACCGACGACATTAAAAATGTTCTCGGTATAAGTTTTACCGAGGATAATGTCCTCAGTAGAAAGTAACAAATGTCCTCGGTACAACAAACCCCAATTTCTCATCGTACTGGTATATACCGACATCTTGGTGGTATATACCGAGGACAATGTCCTCGGTATAGACTTGTCCCCAATTTTTTTTTATATTTGTTATTACCTTATTTATTTATTTATTTATTTTGAATTAAATATAAAAAAATAGAATAAAATTAAAACACTTATATTAAAGATATAAATAAAAACATAAGAGTATATTCGCTAAATCAAAATAAAAACTTGTCTTAAACATGATAATGTAATAGTCAATTGTAATAAAATTCATACATAAGTCCTACTGAGTCGGTGCTCCAACATCGGGATCATCGGGTAGTGGTGGGGCAGATTGAGATCCCGGGGTGATACAATGTCCGGACATGCTCCTCTAACTGTCGAAGACGCTCTCTCATCTCAGACAACTCTTCATCTCTAGTTTGTGAAGGACGAAAATCAAATGGAGTTCGGTCCCTTATGTTAAGGATACGTCCATATCCTTTCTGGTGGCCCCGTCGTTTTCCGAAGACATTTTGTACCAAAGATATGTCTTCATCTTCAGGCGCACTCGAAACTGGTGTGGAACTCTCAGTATCAGTTGCCTGTGTCTGCTGTGTGTCGCGGTATGCACGCAATTCCTCCTGTGATACAATGTAATTAAAATTTTGAAACAATTAAAAATTTGAAAAATGTTTAAAAAAAACTTAACGTACCCAAGTATTTTTGGCTGTCTCTGTCACCCACACTGTGCCTGATTTATGGTGAGTATCCATCCAGCTATCCGGGATGGACTCAAGTTGCCCAGTCTCTAAATTGCGCTGTCACGTACATATATTTTTATAAAATTAATAATTAAACGTAAATAAGAAAAATAAACTAAAAAATAATTAATTAACTAACCTTTTTATAGCGTAAGGCTGGGATTGACTGAGAACCTCCATAGCTAAGCTCTTTCAGTTTCTTTCTATTTTCCTTGTTGACCACAGAACGTTTCTGCAAAAAGTTATCGTTAGTAATATATTTAATTAAGATAGTTAAGTTTAGCAAGAAATTAATACCGTAATTTCTGGGCGTCGGAAAAAATCAATTGCTTTTTGCCACTGCGTATCCGTGCAACCACCATAACGATTTTGTGGCCCATTAATCGTTAAATGCTCTTTAATATCGAACTTCCAGTCAGAATACTTTTTAGCACACGAAGTATCAATGCCTCTCAAGATCCCAGGCATATGCCCTTCTCCATATCTAGTACGCCCAATATCAAACAAATCATCCTAAATTACAAACATTTATTAGTAAATATCATATATAACATAAAATGAGAATTAACATAAAAATACATAAACTACTTACTTCCAAATGTGCAAGTATTCTTTCTTTCGAGGCATTTGGTACTTTTGACCATTGAGGACAATCCAGATCTGTGTACTTTCGAACAAGTAATCCGAGCTCTCTTGATAAATTTGAGCTGTACTCTCCGATCTCTTTATATGTTCTCCCCCGCACATCAAAATCTACATCTCCTTGCTGGGTAATCGTTTATAGTCCACATCAAAGCTGCCCGAAGAGTGAAGAAACTGCCATCGACTGCATCTCGAGTCTGTACACCAGTCACCCATAATTCTTTTAACTCATCAATCAATGGTCTTAAGAAAACATCAAAATCTTTTCCTGGCGAATGAGGTCCCGGAATTAATAAACTCAACATGAAATTAGTTTCTCTCATGCACAACCATGGTGGCAAGTTATATGTCGTCAACACTACCGGCCACATACTATAAGACAGACTCATATTACCAAAGGGATTGAATCCATCTGCAGCCAATCCAAGACGCACATTCCTGGGTTCCATTGCAAATGTTGGATTATTTCGGTCAAAGTCCTTCCAAGCTTTCCCATCAGCAGGATGACGCAATACACCATCTTCTTTTATACGTTGCTCGTGATGCCATCTCATATGTTGAGCAATGTGCCTCGATGCATATTTTCGCATTAACCTAGGGGTTAAAGGAAAATAACGCATCACTTTATGAGGCACTTTCTTTCCCTTGGTGTTCTTGTCCACCCATCGATCCTCTCCACAAACAGGACATTTGCTTTTTCCAGCATGTTCTTTCCAAAACAGTGCGCAATCATGCTTGCAGACATGGATTGACTCGTAGCCCAATCCAAGTTTCCGCAACAACCTTTTCGCTGCATAGTGCGATTTTGGAAGCTTATTTGGGGCTGGAAATGCATCATGTAACAACTCCAGCATTCCATCAAATATTTTGTTGGTAATTTTTCCCAACACTTTTAAATGCATTAACTTCACTAGGAAATTCAATGAAGTGTAATTTTGACACCCGGGGAATAATGGAGCCTCGATCTCAGCAAACAAATCGTTATAATGTTGCCCACTCCTGTAGTCTGTTGTAGGTATCTCTTGACCGCGCTCATTCTCCGCTTGTTCGTCATTGTCATTTTGCATAAGATCAGTGAGAACATCCATCATTTCATCTTCATCATTTTGATCTATCCGAGCTCTCATTGGTATTATTTCATCCTCTCCATGCCAATGCCAATTGGTATATTTCCGTAGAAAACCATTTACAAAAAGATGATTTTCTAATACATCAATCGTCTGAAATTCAACGTTGACACACCTTCTACACGGACATTTCACCAATCCCCTTGAGTCAACGCACTGCCGGGCTCTCTGGAGAAAATCCATCACACCAGCCTCATACTCATCGGATAATCGATCTGTCAAATTAATCCAACTCTTGTCGATCGACATTGTATGAATGTAGCACTGCACGGAACACTAATCATCAAACTTACAATCAATTTGTGTGTGTCCTAATTCAGAGAGAGGCAAATGTAAGAGTCTTCAATGACTCACCCTCTCTAAACGGGTCTAAGGCTTCTTGTGATGAACACTAAAAAAATATAATATTATCACTAGGTGATAATAACACTATTATATCTTTGGTAATAATTTCTTATTACCAAAGAAAAAAGCAAATATAATTAAATATGTTTTTTTAATGTCTTATGCTTTTTGAAGTTAATTATGTTGTTTTATGATATCTAACTATAATATATTTCAGTGTAAATATTATTAAAATTATTTAAATTTGACATATTAATTTAGTATTTATTAAATTACATATTTTATTTATGCTTTATTGAATAGTTTGATTAATTTAAACAAAATTTCTAAAATTTGTTTAAAATTTATTTAACTACTTTAGGATTAATTTTTATTTTTATTAAAATTTAGTTGCATAATGTTAATGTTAATTTTTTTAATCTTAATTTTAAAATATATTATTTATATAAAAAAAATAAATTATTCAAAAATTGAAAAAAAAATTAAAAAAAATACAGAAAAATTAAAAACAACTAACAAATATTATTAAAAACATATTTTTTTAATTTTAATTTTAATAATGATTAAAACTAACAAATATTAAATTTAATTTTTTTAATTTTAATTTTAATTTTAATAATGGTTTTCTAATAATATATTTGTTAATTTTATTTAATCAGAACTAACACATATTATTTTTTTACATATTAATTTAGTATTTATTAAATTACATATTTTACTTATGCTTTATTGAATAGTTTGATTAATTTAAACAAAATTTCTAAGATTTGTTTAAAATTTATTTATTTACTTTAGGATTTAATTATTACTTAAATTATTTAATTAATGTTTATTTTTATTAAAATTTAGTTGCATAATGTTAATGTTAATTTTTTTAATCTTAATTTTAAAATATATTATTTTACTTATCAATTCACTATTTATTAAATTAGAAATTTTATTGAGTACTTCTACTAATATTCACAATATCTCTAAATTTTAAAATTCTAAAAAAATATTAAATATGTTTACTAATATGTTTACTAATATGTTTAATACACATAAAATTCACCAAAACAACATAGAATTTATTTTAAAAAAATACTAATCAATCATATAACAATTTCCAATTCCTAATATCATTTTTACTAATACATATTTTGAAAACCTAAAAATAAATACATTCTATCTAATATAATAATTTCATATTTTTATTAAAATTAATATTATATTATTTATATAAAAAAACATAAATTATTCAAAAATTGAAAAAAAATTAAAAAAATACAGAAAAATTAAAAAAAACTTACCAATGCCTTCAATATCTTGCTAGCAATCTCTTTGGTCCAACAAAAACCGAATACCCAACCTTCAAACAAAAATTACAAAATATCATTATACAATTTCATAAATATATATATATATATAAAATAAATAAATCGTTAGAATTACTTTAAGATTTATTACTTATTTAAATAAAATTTTAGGATTAATGTTTATTTTTATTAAAATTTGGTTGCATAATGTTGTTGTTAATTTGATTTAATCATGATTAAAAATATATTATACAACTTATCAATTCACTATTTCTTAAATTATAAATTTTATTGAGTATTTTTAATTCTAAAAAAAATTGGGCAGCATAACGGCTGTATTTTCATATATCCCAAAATTTAAAAACCTGCAAATAATACATAAAAAAATATCCAGTCGCAGAACATACACAAAGCAATACAAATACATTGTTAATGACTATATAATTTATAATTATTACTCTAAATTTTATTAATTATTCAATTTTCTATTTAAAATATCATAATTCTACTAAAAATTAACAACAAAAACAAAGCATCAATATTCATCAACACTAAGAATAAAAAAATTAACAACAACAACAAAATTCAAATTAAATAAACAAAACTCACTCTAATAATCAAAATTTATTAACCAAATCTAATAATCTAAAACTAAAATTATTTAACCCAATCTAAAAAACAAACAATCAAATATTAAATTTTCATATAAACATATATTTATAACTAAAAGTCAAATTATATACCTAAAAAATAAATTATTAAATTAATAAATTTTCATACTAATGAATTAATTATTTATCATATGATTAAACTAACTAAATCTTAAAACTATATATGTATTTTACAAAAATACTACACAATATATTATTTCCTCTAAATTAGATATCACTAAATTTTTAACTAATTTTCATCACAAATTATTATTTTTACCTATTTTAATTACATAATCAGAAATTATATATATAATATAATAAATAACAATATATTAACAATATTAAACAAATTATAAATAAAACCCTAAATATATTTATGCAAAAAATATAAATAAAACCAAAAAATTACAAAGAAAATGTGAAATACCTCTAAAACCGCTGGTATACAATGCAAACCCTGAAAAAAAATACCACAAAAATCTCATTATAAAAACCCAAAACTGAAAATTTTTTTATAAATTTATACAAAAAAAAAACTGAAATATTTGTAAATAACTACCTCAATACACCTTATATCCACTTAAATCGTCTTTGGAAGGTAAATTTTGACAAAAACCAAAGTTTGTGGGGGCCGAAATCCAGGAAAATAGAAATGGGGGGCGGAGAAAACGGTTTTGGGTTTTTTCCGTTTCAGAGAAATGAGCTCTCTGTTTGCGGAAGATGAAGATTATAAAGACCCTATACCGAGAACATGTTCTCGGTATAGGGTCCTCGGTACAGAAACTAAAATGAAAAAACTGCGTAAAAAAGGCGGGAGTCTGAATAATCTATACCGAGTACACGTTCTCGGTAAAGACATCGGTAAAGACCCTATACCGAGAATATGTTCTCGGTATAAGGTACAGGGTACACAAACTAAAATGAAAAAAACCGCGTAAAGGAGGTGGGTGTATAAAAGATCTATACCGAGAACTTGTACTCGGTAAGATGTTCTCGGTATAGAACGTTTTTTTTTGTAGTGATTCATCGTCATTCTTCAATATCATCCATGACAACAACAAGCTTTCATACAAGAAATCTCATTAAAATTATTGTAAATAATTTATGGGGTTTAGTAAACATGAAATAATCCTTCATAACCCAAATTAATACAAGAATTACGAAAATCACGAGAAGAATTAAAATACACAATTGTAAATATCATAGATAAATTCATCTCTATCGTAATAGCATTCCATAGATCAACATATATGCTTACAGTGAATATGAATATATAAATTTTCAAATCCTAGGATGAAATTAATGTTGATTTATAATCATGGATGATATCGAAGAACATGAAACTTAAATGTTCCCATTGTTGCTATGGTGAGTGAATCTTTCAGTGACAAAGGGCTCAGTTTTTCTGAGAAAAATGTTTTTCGATACGCACACTGTGTTCTCACTCAATGGAGAAGAGAGAGAAAGAGTAATAGTCTGTTGTCTTCGTCAACGTCATCATCATCGTCATCTTCTCGTAAGTCTACAGTAAAATCAGTAGTCATATAGTGCCTATGTGCCTCAACAAAGCATTGATTGATGATAAATATTATTTTCAATAAAAACTTATTCAATTAAATAATAAGTATTATTTTCAATGAAAATTTATTAATGAATTATCATATATTATAAAATTTTAATTTTCCTAAAAATAATAATTAATTTTCTAATTAATGTTAATTTTCCTAAGTTTAATAAAACTTTGGCAGCATAACCGTTATATTTTAATTTATCCCAAAATTTTAAAACATGCAAACTACACACAAAAATATCCAAAATATTCTCAGAACATGCACAACATAAGCCAAGATTATAACATACACCAAATTTTCTTTTCAATAACATTAAAACAATTTATGATAAATATTTATAAACAAATAATATTTAATAAAAAAAATAAAGTATAATACAAAAATACAATATAATATAATAATCCAATTTAATATTTTTTTAATATACATATAAAGCATTGAAATAAAAGAAACATATTTTTGTTTTTTTTTTAATTTTACAAAAACAATTTTTTAATAAATATTTAAAACATATATTATAAAAATAATTTTAAAATAGTAAATAAAAAAAAATAAAAATATTACAGTGGGTCAGCAGGGGCTCCAACAGTGGCTCTAGAGGTATAATGTGGGCCGGCCCATATTTTCGTGCCTCCAAAAAATTCGGGCCGGGCCTGGCCCATATTCAATTCGTGCCGGGCCGGGTCGGCCCACTTTTGAAAGAGTAGGCCCAGACGGCCCATGGGCCCAGCCCATGTCGTGCCGTGTCGGGCCCAAGTCGAGCCGGCCCACTTTTTTATTGCCAAAAAATGTGAGGATGGAAAATTGAACCCTCCACCTCCTCTTTAACCATCAATGGACTTACCACCAAACCAAATACATTTCTTTGTTTAGATTATAATTTTAGATATTTTTATATACTTTTTAACAATATTTTACACAAAATTATATCAAAGATAATTATTAGAATTTTAATACCTACTAATAAATGCTAAAAAATTTAACTTACAAATCTTAAAATAAATTAATATAATTATAAAAATATAAACATTGAGAAAAATAAGACTTCTATTATCATTTTAATTTATTAATAATTGACAAATAAACATTTATTATGATTATTATTGTCAAAATATCGGGCTTTTTATCGTGTCGTGCTTTCGGGCTAGTTTGTTCGTGCTTTCGTGTCGTGCTTTCGGGCTTGTCGTGTCGTGCCGTGCTCAGGCCCATGTCGTATCGTGCTGTGCCAATTTTCAATTCGTGTCGTGCCTGGCGCAGGCCCATATTTTTTCGTGCCGTGTCGTGCTCGTGCCGTGCTAAGCCCGGCCCGTATTTACAGCTCTAAGGGGCTCCACTCCTACAGTGGCTCGATAGAGGGGCGGCGTCGGCAGGGGCTCAAGGACTCCACAAAAAGAAAAAAAAACTAAATTCAATACATAAATTTTTTTAAAAAAAATACAAAATACAAAACTAAATTAAACTTACCTTAGCTGAGCAGAGGTGACTTGGAGGAGGAGGAGGTGGCAGGGTGTTGACGCCGCTTTTCGTCAACAGATAAAAGAAGAGAGCACGCAAACAATTAAAGACAATGGCTAAAACAAACAAACGAATCAGACACGCGGTTTTTACGTGGTTCAGCAGTTAAATCTGCCTAGTCCACGAGTCTCTGTTATTAATCTCAAGATTATCTCTGAACAATCCTTTAGCATGAATTCTCCAGAGTTTTCTCTCAAGAATCAGAAATTCGATCCTTTACAATGGTGCATGCCTTCTCTATTTATAGAGAAGGATGCAGAATACTATCCCACATATTTTGGGTAGTTACTCTTTTGTGAATAAAATAAATGGCTTTAAATGCCTATAATCAGATATAAAAGGAAACGTCCCTGAAGACCAGGAAACGCATAACTGACCAAATAATATCCCACGATTCTTGGGGATTTACATTAATAAATGAGGATCATATCCCATATCTACAACACTTGTAGATATTCAAGGTAGTCATTGCGTATCTCCAAGGCTTCACGTCATTGTGCGAGCCGCTGACACTTCCCGAGCTTACATTTCTTTCAAGATGGCATATCGAGCTCGAGATCCCTGCTCCGAAGTTGCTTCTGAAGATGAGGGGCTCACAGAGCTATCCTTCGAGATCGAGATCATTTCGAGGTCACCATATTCGAGATCTGTACCATACTTTGCAGGCTCCGATTTACAATCGTAGAGCATACCCTTAACCCTCACAAGACCATTTAATGCGAACTCAGCTTTCGAGGTCATATTTTCTACGGCTCGAAATCTGGGTATAACACAGGGGCTCAGACTTCTCGGGCTAGTGGGTTGCGGGGAGGAGTTGGTAGGGGCTCGAGGTGGTGGGTTTTGGGGAGAGAATAGAGAGAGAAGGAAGTGGTGGTGGAGGGTGGGCGGTGGAGGTGGGTTTCAGGGGACTGGGAGAGGATTAGAGATACAGTTAGAAGAATGGGGAAGAAGGGGGCAGCTGGCTCAAATATCACTATACTTTTCACAGAGTTGTTTGTTACACCGACAAAAGTCAATATACCACCGGCAAAAGTCTCATTCGAAACCCTAATACAAAACGACACTGTTTATATAGTTGCGACTTTTGCCGACGCAGTTTTGACTCTTGTTAGCACAATGAAACGCGCTCGCGAAATTCTAACTAACACGTCGGCAAAAGTCCCAACGGTAATAAACAAGTGGACTTTTGCCAACGTGTTAGGTCAAAAGCGCAAGCAAAAGTACCTGACACGCGTCTTTGAAAAATGGAAATGGCAGGCATTTTCCGGCTTGCACTTTTGCTGACGCAATTCCTAGTTACACCAGCAAAATTGCCTACATCGGCGTAAATATGTGTTGGTAAAGGTCTTTAAGTGCCAGCAAAAGCAATGGAATTTCTTATCACTACAAGAAATAATGGTTTTAGAGGTGACTCTATCAGGGGTAACTCTCTGTCGCCTCTAATATTCAAGAAATCAGGGGCAACACATTATAAGTCGCCCCTAATATTGTAAAAAGTATTATGGGAGACGTGTTGCCCCTAATATTAAGATACACTACAAAAAAACCTCACTTTTGCCCGCGCAAATTTGCACCGACAAAAGTAAGGATTTGCGCTGGCAAAAACCCTATGGGTTTTGCCGACGCAAATTTGCGCCAGCAAAAATCTGCGACGTACCCCCGTCGATAATGGCACTTTTGCCGACGCAAAACGTAATGCGTCGGCAATGGTATCTTTTGGCGACGAAAATATGCGCCGGGAAAAATAAGGATGCGCCGGGAAATTTTTTTGTCACGTTGTTGTGGAAAACACTTTTAACGGCGCAAAAATGAGCCGGCAAAAGATGACTCTTTTAGTGGCGCAAAATTGCGCCGGTAAAAGATATGTCTTTTAGCGGCGTGTTTTTGCGCTGGGAAAGGTGTATATATGTAGTGAGGGTTGAGACTTTTGCGGACATAATTTTGCGCCGGTAAAAGTATTTTTTAAATAATTTTTTTTATTATATCACTAATTTTATTTTCAATATATTAATATTAATTAATAAATTTCGATTTTAATATATTAATAATTATTTAATTAGAAATAAAATTAAAATTTTATAAATAAATAAAAAAATATTACAACTATTCATATTTATTGTCTCCACCAAACATGAAAATATAAAAGTAGTTTAGTAAATTAAATGTCTTATAAATTAAACTTTAAATAAATAAAAAAAATTCTATAAATGAGTGCTGCCTGCCTCATCATCCCCACCCCCGTCAGCATCATCGTCCTCGTCCGAATCCTGTTTTGGTAAGTCGACAGTAAAACCAAGAGCTAATTCACCAACCTGCTTCAACAAAGCACTAAGCAGGACAACTCTCAAGTTTAGTCGTATACTTCTTTAGGTTTTGATTTTCTAGCATAATGTCCTGAGTTTGCTGCAAAATGGTGTCCACTTCAGGTGGAAATTGCCCGGACATTTGAGAAGTTGACGAAGATGCTGCCCTCTTTGTGCCAATTGCCTTCAACCTAGGCAACCCCCCAAACCCTTTCTTATAACGCGAGCGGGGTCCAAGGACATCCGTGACAATATCCATATCATGCGAGAACTGACCGTCGACATTATCGCCGACACAAGAAGCAGCAAATGATACAGGGGCCATACTCTGCGATGCTCGACGCTCAGTCATCTCAGTCTGCACAATAAAAAGCACGTATCTCGAATTCCAATATAACATTATTTGAAAACCTAACTTATAAATTTTAAATATAACAACATATAAAATATAACTTTATTATCTATCTGCCAACATCCTATCATTAATGATTGCAGGCCATTGATTGAAAAAGAATGTAATTAATTTTGTTCCTGTATCAGGGAGCAAGTGAGCTAAAGTAAATTTGGTCATGAAGATCCATATCTAAATCAAAATCATGAAGATGTTGTTGATATATACAGTAAGTTGCAGTTAATTCCATTAATGGGGAATTTACGTCTCTAAACATATACATCAACTATATTTGCATGTGTTTTGATTTAGATATGGATTTTCATGACCAAATTTACTTTAGCCCACAAGCTCCCTGATACGGGGACAACATTAGTTACATTCTTTTTTTATCTTAGTCCACAATCATTAATCATAAAAATATTGGCACATAGATTATAAAGATTTAATTGTTAAAAATTTAATTAATAATTAATAAATAATTACTAATTGACAACAACCAATTAATAATTAATATTTATTAATTATCTACTAAACTTTTTTAAAGTTAAATGATCATAAATTAGTTAAGGTTATGCAACTTACATGTTTTGTCGTCGTTACATAACTAATCCACTTATCATTCTTCTTGTGGAGGTGCTCGAATGTGTCGATCATGCTCGGGAGCTCGCCAGTAGATGGGTCCATCTAAAAAAGAAAATTATTTAAACATTGTGACCTTTATAATGATGGATTTGGAACCGTGTCCTCCTGGTATGGTCATTTTGGCTCGAGCTTCTTTATTTTTCTTCGATATATGCTTCAAACAGAAAATAGTACTCATTAATCTAGATTGTAATTTTATAATTAAAAATTAATGTAAAATCTACGGCATACCTGCTGAGAATCAGAAGCCCAAAAATCGCATAGAATTTCCCAATCAGAAGAAGTAATTGACCCAAAAGGTTTTGACTTCGCTCTCTTGTTGTCCACCTCTCCTCCAACCTCTACCCAGTGTTTCTTCATCGTGTGGCGCCAATCAGTCAGATGTTTTTGCATTTGTCTTACCATGGCATCGTTGATTACTGAATTGTCTTCTGGATAAATAAATTTGTCCTAAAATCACAATTATTAATTTGGAATTTGTTAAAATATTATGAAGATAGAAAAAATCTTTAATAGTGAGTTATTAAAGGTTTAAAAAATGCTTACAGACAGCCTCTTTCGAATAACTTGGATATCAGCTGGTTTTACTTGTTCCGAAGCTAGTGTAGTTGGGGGTATGGTGTTATGCAAATAATGAGCCATGGAATTGTTGAACCACTTGCCGTACGTTTGAATAGCTTTTCCAGTTTGTGCATCAAACTCTACTTTCAAATGGCTAACTTTTTTGGTGGCCAGCTCCTTCTCGATATTGGCACCGTAATAAGCTCCCATGCCTCTCTTGGAGCCACCACATGTGTCATTACTTGGTTCAGCCATTCTACATTAAAATATTCATTAATTAACTAATTCAAATTATGTATGTCTGTTGTTTTTTTATTATAAAATTAACATTTTATTTGTTATGGTCTTTCCCAACCTACCCTATTCCAACCTAATGGATCCCTTGGAGATAGTAAGCAGTCATGTACTTTTCCACATTTTTTCAAGATGTTTCTCAAACATCTTGAAAAAATGAGGAATAGTACATGAATACATTGGCTATCCCCAAGTCATTGACTAGGTGCATGTCTATTGTTTTTTGTTATAAAATTAACATTTTATTACTTATTATCTTTCCCAACCTACCCTATTCTGACCTAGTGGATCCCTTGGAGATAGGAAGCAGTCATGTACTAATTCTCATTTCTTCAAGATATTTCATCAAATATCTTGAAAAAATGAGAACCAGTACATGAATACATTGATTATCCCGAAGGCATCCAATAGGTGCATGTGTACCTATAGCTGATATTATCATTAATTAATGATAATAAATAAAGTTTTCATTGAATGAAATAAAAAGTTACATATACTTGTTTAAATTACATATCATTGTCTTCATCATCACTAACTACAACATCATTATGAACATCATTATCACTATCACTATCGACTAGAACATTGTCGTCATCCTCATTGTCTTCATACTCGGCCAACGTGTCGTCTTCAAATTCAACTTCATCATTGACAAAAAATTCATCTGAACCTTTGCCAACCAAATCATCGACGTTGTACACTTCAGTGGCATTGACATCAACCTGATCATACTGAAGATTATCAAAAATTGGAAGTTCTACCCACAACTGAAATGAAGAAGAATTAACTTCTTGCAATATTGGTATATCATTTATGGTCTTAGTATCATCAACATCAGAATTTGAGAAATCTCATACATTCCTCGGAATGTATTCATTAACAAGCCTCCAATCATCCCCATTTTTCACATCTCGAACATAATACACCAACTTCGCTTGAGATGTGAGAACGAAAGAATCATCTTTATAACATTCTTCCTTCACATATACGCTCATAAAATTGGATTCCACTTTAATTCTACTTGTATTGAACCATCTACACTTGAATAGGACAACAATGTAACCCATCAAGTAGGACGATTCAATTACTTCTTCCAGAACTCCGTAGTAGTTCACTCCTTCCTCACTTGGCACCAATACACGTCAATTTTGTGTTTTAAGCTTCATATCACGACCATGAATAAAAAAATTCACACTGTTGACGCCGTTTTTCGTCAACAGATAAAAGAAGAGAGCACGTAAACAATTAAAGACAATGGCCAAAAGAAACAAACGAATCAAACACACGGTTTTTTACGTGGTTCAGCAGTTAAATCTGCCTAGTCCACGAGTCACTGTTATTAACCTCAAGATTATCTCTGAACAATTCTTTAGCAAGAATTCTCCAGAGTTTTCTCTCAAGGATCAGAACTTCGGTCATTTACAATGGTGCATGCCTTCTCTATTTATAGAGAATGATGCAGAATACTATCCCACATATTTTGGGTAGTTACTCTTTTGTGAATAAAAATAAATGGCTTTAAATGCCAATAATCAGATATTAAAGGAAACGTCCCCCAAAGATCAGGGGCGTATAACTGTATTAAATAATATCCCACAATTCTTGGGGATTTACATCAATTAATGAGGGCTACATCTCATAGTTATTATACTTGTAGATATTCAAGGTGGTTATAGCGTATCTTCAAGGCTCCAGCATTTCTGATTTCATGTCATTGTGCGAGCCATTGACATCTCCCGAGCTAACGTTGCTTTCGAGATGGGATATCGAGCTCAAGAACCATGCTCCGAAGTTCCTGAAGATGAAGGTGTTCTCGGAGCTACCTTTCGAGATCGAGGTCATTTCAAGATCACCGCACTCGAGATCATACATCATACTTTGCAAGCTCGACTTACAATCCTAGATCACTCTAATCCTCACGAGACCATTTGTTGCGAACTCAGCTTTCGAGGTCATATTTACTATGGCTCGAAATCTGGGTATAACATTTTGCCCCCTCAAAAGTATTTGTTCGAATCCTAAGAGAAGGAAACTTTTGAACTACTCTTTTTGGGAACCATACCGTCACACTCTTGAAAATGGACACGTGCCAGAAGGGTATTGCCTACTTTAGGTACTTGAGTACCTTGGGAACACGCCCACGATCGTTCGTCTGACAACTTTTCGGCGCCATCTTGTCACCGATTCCCATCCATTCGATCTTTTCGGGGCTGACACAATTTCTTTAACTTTTTCTTTTATATGCTTTACATTTCTTGGCTCGAAATATTTTGCATTTTTCCTTTTATATGCTTTACATTTCTTGGCTCGAAATATTTTGCATTTTTCTTGCATTGATGAGTTATGTTTATTTAATTCATATAAACATAGTTTAGATTTAGGCTCGAAATTCGATGCATTCATCCATAGTTTATTCGAATTATCCGCTTCCAACCTCGTTATTTATCAAGGTCGGACATTACTTTAACCATGAACTGAAAAGTACTTATATGGCATGTAATATGAATGATTTGGTTATATCTCTGTCACTTTTCCTCATCCTCAGTATCTTGGCTCCGAGGTTATGAGTTCGAAATTATTTTTCTAAGATATTCCAGCCTCGATTTCGACATATTTCGCAATAGGTCTAGGCTCCCATTTATCATTGATCGATAATTTGGCTGGTTTGTTCCAAATCTGTTGTTTGCACATCTGGTTAACTCCAAATATTTAGGTTTTTTGATGGTTCGGTTATGTCCGAACTATCTAAGCTCGCGTATTTGGTCATGTCCAAATACTTTATGTTTTTGATGGTTCGGTTATGTCCGAACTATCTAAGATCGCGTACTTGGTTATATCCAAATACTTTGTTTTTGATAATTCGGTTATGTCCGAACTATCTAAGATCGCGTACTTGGTTATATCCAAATACTTTGTTTTTGATAATTCGGTTATGACCGAACTATCTAAGATCGCGTACTTGGTTATGTCCAAATACTTTGTACGTTTCTTATAACTCGGTTAAGTCCGAACTATCTAAGCTCGCGTATTTGGTTATATCCAAATACTTCAAGTTTTATTTATTACTTTTTATTTTTTAAGCTGGTGGTATGTATACCAATGATGCCCCCTGTATATCCTATGAGTGTGACCATAGGTTATTAACTTAAGAGAGATTGCAAAAATAAAAAAAATAAATTACATGCGGAACAAAGTAGACATGTCATTCAAATACAAAGAAACATAGATAGAAAATCATGGTTACAGGCAACACTTTTCCTATACTATTGATAATAAGGTCTAAGGTGTTCGCCATTCCATGCTCGTGGTAGGAGGCTCCCATCTAATCTCGCAAGTTTGTATACGCCAGGGCGGATGACTGATTCTATCTGGTATGGTCCTTCCCAGTTTGGCCCGAGTACTCCTGCTGCTGGATCTCGAGTTGCTAAGAATACGCGTCTCAATACCAGATCTCCTATTCCGAACTTTCGATCTCGAACCCTTTTATTGAAATATCTTATGGTTCGTTGCTGGTAAGCAGCATTTATCAGCTGAGCCTCCTCCCTTTTTTCTTCGATCAAGTCTAGGGTTTCTTCGAGCTGAGTATGATTGGAGCTCTGGTCGTAAATCTGAGTTCGAATCGTTGGAATTTCGACCTCAATGGGCAACATTGCCTCGCAGCCGTATGCTAGAGAAAATGGGGTATGTCCAGTTGATGTCCGAGCTGTAGTTCTATATCCCCAAAGGACTTGAGGTAATTCCTCAGGCCATCGTCCCTTTGCTTCTTCCAACTTTTTCTTCAAAGAACTTTTGAGAGTTTTATTAACGGCTTCGACCTGACCATTCGCCTGAGGGTGAGCTACTGACGAAAAACTCTTTATTATACCGTTCTTGTTACAAAAGTTCGTAAATAAGTCGCAATCAAACTGGGTTCCGTTGTCAGACACAATCTTTCTTGGCACTCCATATCGGCATACGATGTTCTTTATCACGAAATCTAAGATCTTCTTCGAAGTTATGGTCGCCAATGGTTCAGCCTCCGTCCATTTTGTGAAGTAATCAACCGCGACCACAACATACTTTACTCCTCCTTTGCCAGTTGGGAGCGAGCCTATGAGGTCGATCCCCCACACCGCAAAAGGCCATGGGGATGTCAACATGGTCAGTTCGGAAGGTGGAGCTCGGGGTATCGTGGCGAATCTCTGGCATTTGTCGCAATTTTTCACGTACTCGAAAGAGTCCATTTTAATGGTTGGCCAGAAATATCCTTGGCGTGTAATCTTCTTGGATAGGCTATTCCCCTCGGTATGGTCTCCGCAGAACCCTTCATGAATTTCTTCAATAATCTTCTTTGCCTCGGGGGGAGTCACACATCTGAGCAATGGCATGGAATACCCTCTTCTGTATAGCCTTCCGTCCAGGATGGTGTAACGAGGAAGTTGATACATTAGTTTCCGAGCCTGATTTCGATCTTTTGGAAGAATTCCATTTTCGAGGTACTCAACGATCGGGCTCATCCAGGTCGGCTCTGTCTCGATCATACACACATCTTCCTCGTCAGGCTCAGTAATACTGGGTGCTGACAGGTGTTCTACGGGTATAACATTCAGTTCCTCATTTTTGGCGGAGGTGGCGAGCCGAGCTAAAGCATCTGCATTTGAGTTCTGTTCTCGGGGAACCTGTTGGATTGCATAAAACTCAAAAAACTCTAATGCGGACTTTGCCTTCTCCAGATAAGCTGCCATTTTTGTGCCGCGAGCCTGGTATTCTCCCAAGATTTGATTAACCACGAGCTGGGAGTCGCTGTAGCAATGTATAGCTTTGGCCTTGAGCTCTTTTGCTATTCGCAGTCCCGCAAGTAAAGCCTCGTACTCAGCTTCATTATTAGATGCTTTAAAGCCGAACCTTAACGCGGAGTGAAATTTGCTCCCTGCAGGAGTGATCAGAATAACTCCAGCCCCCGCTCCATTTTCATTTGATGACCCGTCGACGTAAAGTTTCCACAGCTCGCGGGCCGTGGTTGTTATCTCGTCGTCGGCCATACTGGTGCATTCCACTATGAAATCCACCAACGCTTGTGCCTTAATGGTTGTTCTCGGATGGTAGGTGATCTCGAACTGTCCGAGCTCAACAGCCCACTTTAGGAGTCGACCAGACGCCTCTGGTTTAGACAAGACTTGCCTTAATGGTTGATCTGTCAGTACATGGATAGGATGTGCCTGAAAGTAAGGGCGGAGCTTGCGAGATGAGTGGATTAGACTGAGGGCGAGCTTCCCCCAGTAATCTTTTACTGATATAGTAGACGGGTTTCTGTAATTTCTCTTCTTCTCGTACGAGCACCGCGCTTATCGCGTGTTCGGTAGTTGAGAGGTATAGGAACAGTACTTCCCCCGTCTCCGGTTTCGATAGGATGGGCGGTTCGGCTAAGTGCTTTTTGAGCTCCTGAAAGGCTAGCTCGCACTCACCTGTCCATTCGAACTTCTTACCTCCTTTTAATAAGTTGAAGAATGGGAGACCGCGGTCCGTTGACTTCGAGATGAACCTGCTCAAAGCTGCCATCCTGCCAGTCAAGCTTTGAACATCTTTATGTTTCCGAGGCGAAGGCATATCGATCAGGGCCTTTATTTTGTTGGGATTAGCCTCGATCCCACGAGAATTGACAATGAAACCCAGAAATTTTCCTGAAGACACCCCAAAAGTACACTTCTGAGGATTCAACTTCATGTTGTATTTTCTGAGCACGCCAAAGCACTCTTTGAGGTCATCAACATGGTTCTTGTTAAGTTGAGACTTTACAAGCATGTCGTCAACATAAACTTCCATGTTGTTCCCTATTTGCTCTGAGCACATCATGTTTACGAGCCGCTGGTACGTGGCTCCGGCATTCTTGAGTCCGAATGGCATGACATTGTAGCAGTAGAGCCCTTTATCTGTGATGAAGCTCGTATGCTCTTGGTCGGGGGCATGCATGGGAATCTGGTTATATCCAGAATAGGCATCCATGAACGACATCAGACCATGCCCCGCCGTGGCGTCTACGAGCTGGTCAATTATCGGCAGGGGAAAACAGTCTTTCGGGCAGGCCTTGTTGAGGTCTGAGTAGTCAATGCACGTTCTCCACGTCCCATTGGGTTTCGAGACCAACACTGGATTGGCCACCCAGTCCGGGTAAAAAGCGTCCCTTATGAAATTATTTGCTTTCAGCCTGTCCACCTCCTCCTTTAGTGCTTTCTTTCTGTCTTCATCCAGCTGCCTTCGCTTTTGCTGCTTCGGGGGAAAGCTTTTGTCTATATTCAATGCGTGGCTCGCTACATTAGGGCTTATTCCCACCATGTCAGAGTGTGACCACGCAAAGACATCCTGGTTTTTCTTCAGAAAGCAAATTAATTGCTATTTTGATTCGTCTTGGAGGTGTTTCCCGACCTTCACCTTCTTTGAAGGATCAGCTTCCTCGAGCTGAACCTCTTCGAGCTCTTCCAAAGGTTGGAGGTCAACCTTCTCCTCAATCCTCGGATCGATCTCCTCATCAATTTCTAAAACTGTCCCATCTTTATTTTGTATGACAACGAGTGCTTGAGCGCTCGTTTGTTTCTTTCCCCTCAAGGAAATGCTGTAGCACTCCCTTCCTGCCAATTGATCTCCTTTCAATATTCCGACTCCGCTTGGAGTTGGGAACTTAAGGGCTAGATGCCTTACAGATGAAACTGCCCCCAGCCCGACCAGGGTGGGTCTCCCGAGCAATACATTGTAGGCAGATGGTAACTCTACTACCACGAACTCCATCATCTTGGTCACCGAGACTGGATAGTCTCCCAAGGTCACAGGGAGTTCGATGGACCCCATACAGGCGGTTCCTTCTCCAGAAAAGCCGTACAACGTGGTTGCACAAGCCTTCAGGTCGCGAAGGGAGAGTCCCATTTTTTCTAGTGTTGCTTTATAAAGAATGTTAACTGAGCTCCCATTGTCTATGAGAACTCGGCGCACTCTTTTGTTGGCAAGCTGTAGGGTGATGACAAGTGGATCATGATGAGGGAACTGGACATGGGAGGCATCCTCCTCGGTGAAGGTTATAGGCTGAGTTTCAACCCTTTGGCTTTTTGGTGCCCTTGGTTCGGGTTCATAAGGAGACCCGTCCCCTGTCTTCAGCTCATTCACATATCGCTTTTGAGCATTTCTACCCCCTCCTGCGAGATGAGGACCTCCCGAGATGGTTATTACGTCCTCTCCATCTATCGGCAGAGGCCTGTCTTCATCCCGAGATCGGGAGTTATTATTCTGTGCTGCCGGAAGCGCGGCTACTCTCTGGCTGGCAGTAGCCTGTCCAATATTATGGTTTTTGACATACTGCCGGAAATAACCTCTCGAGATCAACCCTTCGATCTCGTCCTTCAGCTGTCAGCACTCATCAGTTGTGTGTCCGGTGTCCCTATGAAACCGAAAATACTTGCTGGAATCCCTCTTGGACTTTTGATTCCTCATAGGGTCCGGACGCCTGAAGGGGACCTGGTTTTCATTAGCCAGGTATATGTTTTCCCGAGACTCGTTGAGCTCGGTGTGCACTTTATATACGGAGAAATACCTTTCTCCTTTTTTCTTCTTTCCTCCGTCAGCCTCGGGGTTATTTCCCTCGCTCTTTTTCCTCTTGGAGGGATTCTCCGAGGTAGGCTGTGGAGCTGCTGGGTCAGCCGAGGTTGAGGCGGAGTTAATGTTTATCGTTGTAGTTTCGGTCTTCGAGGTCGCCTTGAGCGTTGACCTCGCCTCCTCTACATTGACAAATCTCTGCGCCCGTCTGTTAAACTCGGTTATTGACCTCACCGGTTTCCCTTGCATGTCATCCCAAAGGGCACTTCCGGGTAAAACACCAGCTCGGATAGCCATTAGGTTCCCACTGTCATCCACATCTCGAGCTCGGGCGACCTCAAGATTAAATCTTGTTAGATAGCTTTTCAGTGTTTCGCACGGTTGTTGTCGGACGTTGGTCAAAGTGGATGCCTCTGGTCTGACTCCCATCATAGCCCGGAACTGCTTCTTGAAGTCCCTAGACAACTGATCCCATGAGGTTATCGAGTGTCTCTTGTACTTCTCAAACCAACTCTTGGCAGGTCCGGCTAACGACGTTGGAAACAACATGCATCTGAGCTCGTAGCCCACGTTACTAGCTCTCATGATAGTGTTGAATGTACTCAGGTGGCTACATGGGTCAGTTTTTCCCTCAAATGCAGGGACGTGAGGAATCCGGAACCCTTGGGGAAACTGAGTGTTAGAAATATTGGGAGCAAACGGCTCGAGCTCCTCATCAGAGTCCTCATATCGACCGTTCCCTCGTTCATTCTTCAAAAGCCTAAAGGATTTTTCGAGCTGATCAATCCTTTCTTGGACTGGGTCCTTAGGCGGTGTCTGGAATTGCCGGTCATTGATTATGATCCCAGGCTCGCGTCTCCGTGAGGGATCTCTACGCCCATTTAGGTGATTCCTTAGGTCCGGATTCGTCTGATCTCCCTTCCCCCTGCTCTGATTCAGATGATTCCGCAGGTCGGGATGGGTCTTGCGGCTTCCAGTATTTTTACGACCTCGGTCGCGTTTACTGACGGACCTGGTTTCTCCAGACTCGTCACTGGTGAAACTTACTGATCGGTCATTTCGTGGTGAATCCTTTCTATGTCGCCTTGTCTCCGCAGTGCGAGACCGGGACGTCTGGCTTCTCTCAGATTGTGCGCCTCTCCGCTCCTGGAAAGTCTCCCTGTGTCCTTGCCTATCCCCCGTACGCCCTTGACCCTGATTTTGAACAGGTTGAGCGTTTCTACGTGGAGGTGAAGGATATCTTATGGGAGACGGAGGGAACCGTATAGGTGAGGGTGGTTGTCGTCCTTGCTTCGGCCTAGAGGGCCCATAATTTGCCCGAGATGGGCCAGTTGCGTTCGGTGCACTACCAGGAACCTAAGTCCGAGCCTCGGTAGGAGCTCGGTTATTCTCAGTTCCTGCAGGTGCTTCCGCAGGTGTATTAGGCGGGACCCGAGCCCGGGTACTCCTCTGAGGCCTAGAAGGGGCGGATGGCTCTGCTGGTGTTGGAGGTTGTGCCGGCCTCCTTGTGGCAGCATTTTTTCGTGGATGTCCACGGGGCCTCCGGGGAGGAACGTGCACGTCCCTTGGAGGAGGGACTTGGTCTTCGCACGGAGGCGGGGGCTGAGCCACCTGCGCCTCTGCGGCTATCCTAGTCAACTCCTCGTTACGTTTGTTGGCTTCTGCCAACAACTGTTTCAGCTGCCGATTCTCCAATTCTACAATAGGGACATAACGTTCAGGGTTATAGTACATGTCCTCATCCCTTGGTTGTGGAGGTGGCCCTCGGGAATCGGAGGACCCACTCCTTTCATCAGCGTCCGGGTTCTCCATTGGCTGTTTTCCAGGACGCCTTGGGTAATTTTCTTCAGGAGTGTTCTGATTGTTTGCAGCCATGAATCTCTCAGGGATGAATGCTTAAGGCTCTCAATGAAAGCACCAAACTGTTGACGCCGTTTTTCGTCAACAGATAAAAGAAGAGAGCACATAAACAATTAAAGACAATGGCCAAAAGAAACAAACGAATCAAACACACGGTTTTTTACGTGGTTCAGCAGTTAAATCTGCCTAGTCCACGAGTCACTGTTATTAACCTCAAGATTATCTCTGAACAATTCTTTAGCAAGAATTCTCCAGAGTTTTCTCTCAAGGATCAGAACTTCGGTCCTTTACAATGGTGCATGCCTTCTCTATTTATAGAGAATGATGCAGAATACTATCCCACATATTTTGGGTAGTTACTCTTTTGTGAATAAAAATAAATGGCTTTAAATGCCAATAATCAGATATTAAAGGAAACGTCCCCCAAAGATCAGGGGCGTATAACTGTATTAAATAATATCCCACAATTCTTGGGGATTTACATCAATTAATGAGGGCTACATCTCATAGTTATTATACTTGTAGATATTCAAGGTGGTTATAGCGTATCTTCAAGGCTCCAGCATTTCTGATTTCATGTCATTGTGAGAGCCATTGACATCTCCCGAGCTAACGTTGCTTTCGAGATGGGATATCGAGCTCAAGAACCATGCTCCGAAGTTCCTGAAGATGAAGGTGTTCTCGGAGCTACCTTTCGAGATCGAGGTCATTTCGAGATCACCGCACTCGAGATCATACATCATACTTTGCAAGCTCGACTTACAATCCTAGATCACTCTAATCCTCACGAGACCATTTGTTGCGAACTCAGCTTTCGAGGTCATATTTACTATGGCTCGAAATCTGGGTATAACACACACCATTCACTATCATTTCTGGATATAAGAACACGGTGCCGCTTGATTTGTTTGCGAGAGCATACAATTCATTATTCACTTCAGTAGGTGTTGACTCATGCAAACCGTTCACCTATCAACATTAACATTGAAAGTTAGTTTTGGATTGATTAAGTGGGCTTTCTGAAAAGAATTGACTAATATACATACTCTTTCTTTGAACCACTAGGGAAAATCAGCTTCTTGTTGAACTTCAAGATTCGAGCCCCCCGTCTTCTTAATTCATCCATATGCTCACTACAAATGGACAACAATGTTATGATTTTTGTCTTTACTCGGTATATAAACCAAACAAATTTATTGAAAAAAGACTAGAAAACACACCTAAGGTACTCCTTAATTTCGGCACAATTGTTCAAGATATACAACTCAACCTTTTGCTTTAACTGCGGATTGAGGAGCATATTGATTTCTTACCAAATGGATGACCAACAACCTTATAAATAGAATATTCCCGATTTGGTTGGGATTCAACGCAATCGTCATTCCTCTTAGGTTGATTGAATCGAGTCTCAACCCCCTGGAGGTACATTGAGCAAAAGGTTAAGGCCTCGTTGACCACGTAAGCTTCTGCGATTGAACCTTCTGGACGTGCACGATTTCTTACATACTATTTATAAACCGCCATCGAACGTTCAATGGGATACATCCACCTAAAGTACACGGGACCGCCAAGAATTGCCTCTTTCGGAAGATGCAAAACCAAATGCACCATAATGTCGAAAAATGCTGGCGGAAATATCATTTCCAACTTGCAAAAAATGGTGATAATATTTGTCTCCATCTTCTCAAGGTCTTTTACATTCAAAGTCCGTGAACAAAGTTTTTTGAAAAAAACCGCACAACTCAATAATTGACTTCTGAACTTTAGGAACCAAAAACGACCTAATTGCGGTGGGCAACAACTGCTGAAACAACACGTGGCAATCGTGTGATTTCAGCCCAGTTATCTTGCCATCATTGAAATTGACATTCTTCGAAAGGTTTGCAGCAAAACTGTCCGGGAATTCAACTGACTTCACAAATTCACAGAAAACTCGACGCTCCGGGACACTGAGGGTGTAACTGGCGTGCGGTTTCTTCCACTTGTTTCCCTCTTTGTGCAGGTGGAGTTTTTTCCTAATTTTCATGTCTGCTAGATCAAGTCTTTCCTTGTTAGTGTCTTTAGATTTTCCCTTTAAGTTCAACAAAGTTCCCAAGACACTGTCGCAAACATTCTTCTCAATGTGCATTACGTCCAAGTTATGCCTCAGCAATAATTCCTTCCAATAATAAAGCTCGAAAAATATGCTCTTCTTCGACCAATTAAGTTCAATCGAAGCCCTTTTGCGTTTCACACCACCAAATTCTTTGTGTTTCCCAAGATGTCTAATCTGCAAATTCTCTAATTGCTTCAACACATCATCACCGGAGTAATCTTTCGGCGGTGGCTTGAGTTCACTACAAGAAACAAGCTTTTTGCCGGCGCAATTTGGAATTGCGTCGGCAAAAACAACTTTCACCGACGCAATTGGTGAATTGCGCCGGCAAAAACAAAGACTTGCCGGTGCAATTCGGGATTGCGCCGGCAAAAATGTTTGGTTTTTAAAAAGGGTGGTACCTTTTCCGACGCAACCCCGAATTGCGCTGGCAAAAGTACCATCAATTTTCAAATAAAAAAACCACAGACTTTTGCCGACGCATTTCACCTAATGCGCCGGCAAAAGTCAAATGTGTTTTTTTAATTTTTGCACGTTTTCAAGAAGTACTAGGTGGGTATACGTTTGCCGGCGTGTTTCGTTGCGCCGGCAAAAGTTGTACTAAGTAAAACGACGACGTTTTGTTGTAGGGTTTAATAAATACTTTTGTCGGCGCAACGAAACGCGCCGACAAAAATCATAACGATATTAGACCCGCCGTAAGCCTCCTTCTTCCCCATTTCAGTTTTGTTTTTCAGAAAAAAAAAAATAAAAAGCTTCTCTCTCTCTCTCCTCTGTGTTAATTTCTCCGACCACCCCGTGAGCCATAATCTCACCGTGGCTCAGCTCATATAGTGAAGCTTCTCTCTCAATGTTAGTAAATCAAATGAGAAATTTTTTAACATTTATAGATTTTTTTCTCTATATTTCGTTTTGTAATTGTTTTTTTTTTTGTTATTCTCTTTCTATAAACAGGTGTGTTATAACTCCAATCTCTCGGTGGAACAACTCCAAAAGTTAGTTTATATATATATATGTGTTTATATATATTTTGGTTTATATATATATATTTATTTCAGTTTATATATATATATTTATATCTGATTATATATATATATGTATATATCAATTTATATATATATCAGTTTATATATATATTTATATGTCAGGATATATATATGCATATTTAAATTTGTCTTTTTTTTTTTATATATGTATATATGTTTGTTTATGTATATATGTAAATGTGTGTGTACATATGTTTATTTAATGTTAAATTTTTTTAGAAAATTGATTAATATATATGTATGTGTGTGATATTTGGTATTATAATTATATTTTTCTTTTAAAAAAAACAAATAAATATGTGTAGTTTTAGAAAAATGAGATTAATAATGAAAAAAAAATATGGTTTTAGTATTTATTAAAAAAAACTGATTTGAGTATGCATATTTTTTAATTTTAATGCTTAATATGTATATTAAAAAATAGATTAGATTATGTATATTAAAAAAATATATATTATATTTTTTTATATTAAATATTATTTGTTTATAAATATTTACTAAATAAATTGTTTTGATGTTACTGATATAAAAAGATTTGATATATGTTATTAATTTTGGTTTATATTGTGCATACTATGAGAATATTCTGTATATTGTTCTGGAAATATTCTGGTTATATATGTGTTTAATTTGTAGGTTTTTCAATTTTTGGGATAGTTTGAAATATAGTCGTTATGCTGTCCAAATTTTGTTTGAGTTAGTAAAATTAATAAAAGTTTAATAATTAATTAAATAAAATTTTAAGTATAATTAAAAATTCATCAAAAAAATAATTTTTAACTATAATTTAAATAAAATAAAATTACCAATCATAATAATTAATAATTAATTTTAACATTAATATTAGATGTTTTGTAATTGAAAAAGTTAAAAATATAAATGATTTAATAAAATATAAATATAATAAAATTGTTATTGATTAAGTAAATAATCCAATACAAATTGAAGAATTTAATAAAAAATTACAAAATGAAATTAATGTATAATTAAATTAATTTTAAATTAAAAGTAATAAATAAGTAAATATTAAAGTAGACTAGTCAAAGGACATGTGGCACTACATGATTGGTCCACGTTGTTATTATTCTTAAAATAATTTTCAATTTATTTTTTAATTTAACAAAAAATAATTTTTTTTTCAATTTAAGATTAAGTATGAAAAATACTTTTTTTTTAAATTTAATTTTTTATTGTTAATATCCTCAAATTTTTTAATTTATTATTATTATTATTATTATTATTATTATTATTATTATTAAAAACTTCCTATTTATCATTTTGTCTACTTTTTTTCAATTAAAGATTAAGTAATTTTGTTTAAAATCCAAGCAATAATTTAAGATTAAATAATTTTTTTACTTAATCTTAAATAATTGATTAAAAGCAACAAATTTGATTTTTTTTTTAAAATGAGAAAAAATTATTTTTTGTTACTTTTAAATTGAAAAACAATAAATTGGATTTTTTTTAGAAAAAATGAAAAATATAAAATGATTTTTTTTATGAAAAATTATTTAAAATAATAATAATAATGTGTACTAATCATATGGTGCCACGTGTCATTTAAGTGTTAGTAAGTTGTAAGTTTGAGTAATTTAGCCGCAAATATCCCTATAAATAATTATTTTTGCCAGAGATAGGATATTATTATCAGTTAGTGATAATTAGGGAGACAAACAGTCATGAAATACTTTGACTATCATTTCCCTCATTTTAAGACAATTATTAATATTTTCTTAATTATTTCGCTTAAAGATGGCGAGCGACAGGAGCTGGATAAGTGCGAGGAATCGTTGGTCTCTGGAGTATAGAAATGGTGTTAAGGAGTTCTTCGATATCGCCAAAAATCAGTTGAACGATCGGGGTTTGGTTCGCTGTCCGTGCAAGAAATGTGGGAATGTTAAGTTCCAGCCTATAAATGCAATTTCGATGCATTTATTCAACAATGGCATCGTACAGTCCTACAAAGTGTGGCATTACCATGGAGAGGCGCTACCGTCGCCACCAGCTGTGGTACGAGATCATGATAGAGATGAGATAGCGGATATCCTGGAGGATGTTTACGCTGAAGATGACGTTCCCGCTGGAAACTATAATGATCCTCCCCAAGATGATCCTCAACATCGCGACAAGTATGACAATTTATTTAAGGAGATGTCAAGTGAACTGTACCCGGGTTGCCGAAAGTATTCTGCGTTGAACTTCTTGGTGAAGCTGATGCATTTGAAAGTTATTAACAAGTGCAGCAATCATTACTTTGATGGTTTGCTGGAATTGTTAGTCGACGCTATGCCTGACGGAACAATTTTACCTAAGTCTAACTATGAGGCGAAGGCAAAGTTGCAGAGTATTGGATTGGGATATGAGTCCATCGATGCTTCCAAGCATGACTGTGCACTATTTTGGAAGGAGAATGCAAATTTGGAATTCTGTCCGGTTTGTGGTGAGTGTCACTGGCGAGATGTTGACACCACTTTTCGTCAACAGTGAAATAAGAGCACGAAAACAATAAATAGTTATGCCCAGGAAAATGCAATAAAACAAATGAGATTTTTTACGTGGTTCAGCAGTTAACTCTGCCTAGTCCACGAGTCTGTGTTATTAAAACTTAAGATGATTTCTGGAAATTCTTCAAGAATGAATTCTCCAGAGTTCTCTCAAGATCACAAAAATTCAGTCTTTTTTCATGGTGCATGACCCCTCTATTTATAGAGGAGGTTTCTGAATACTATCCCACATATTTCGGGAAGTTATTCTGTATATGTAAATAAAGTTAATGGCATTAAAAGCCTGTAATCCTATATACAAGGAAACGTCCCCTGAAGATCAGGGGGTGTATAACTTAATAATAAATACCCCTTTATTATAGGGGATTTACAACAATCAATGTAGACCGCGTCTCTCCAAAATGACTCACTAGGATATTCAAAGTTATTAGTCTACATTGTTAGTGCCGTGTCCACCCAGGTTTCTTACTGACTTTCGAGCTGTAGCATTTTCCCCGAGATCATGCGGCTTCGAACTCATACTTATGTCAAGCTCGGAGCCCCTGATCCGAGGTCATCCGAGAACAGACGTATTTCGATGTCTGCCTTTCGAACTTGTGGGGATTTCGAGGTTGCCCCTGCTCTGTAGGCTCGGTGCCTAGGTGGCGAACACGTGTTCCAGACATTACGAGCCCATTCCTGACGAATCCAGCTTTCGAGATCACAATTCTTAAGGCTCGAAATCTGGGTGTAACATTTTTCCCCCTCAAAAGTATTTGTTCGAATCCTTATGAGAATGATACTTTTGAACTAATTTCTTCGGGAACCGCACCGTCACACATACTTGAGGGTGTACACGCGTCAGTCGGGTATTCCTTATCCAAGGTACTCGAGTACCTTGGAAATCTGCCCACGATCGATCGCCTGCCACCTTTTTGGTGCTATCATGTCATTAGTCCCTGACCGTCAGATTTTATAAGGATTCTGGCCAATGGCCCAGATTAATCCGTTTTTACCACTTTTTTCCATCTATATATAAGGCCCTAGACATCTTCTTCCTCTTATTTTACACTCTTCAGAGAAAAAAGAAAAGAGGCGAAACCAGAAGCCATATCAGAGAGCTTCTTGCCTTTGCATGTTCTCCCAGCCGAAGAAACAAAGGACCACCAGTTTGTTCGAGACCATAAGGTCATACCTGCAGCCTCTCCTTCAATCAATGATTTCTCTGCAATTGCCATCATTGTGTAAGTATCTGATGATCTTTTCGTTTTCCTTTATGCCGATTTCTGTCTGTGTTGTTCTTTTATTTTTGGGAATGTGCTAGTTTATTTTCTTAATTTGACACGCTAGGAAGCTCTGATCGATAGGCTTTCACATTTAATTCTCCATGCTAGGTTTAAGTCACTGGTTCCAAATCCAGTTTTGATGTAGAACAAGGTCTCTTTTTTCAGGGTTTTCAAAATTTAAAAGACATATCTTGCACACCAAGATATCGGGTACAAAATCTTGGTTTTAAAGAACGCACGATACCAAAGACTACCATTTCTGAATAACCGTCACCCTTTTTCCCTGATATTTCGAGATTTTCGAAAATTTTATCCACTCCCCCCCTTTTTCTCGTAGAATACACATTCTGACTCTCAATCGGATTTTTAATATCGAGCTCGTTTCGTACCCAAGCACTCTCCGAGTTTGTCTTGTCAAGCTCGTAATTCTTGAATCCTTGCATGCATGGCCCTCACCATTTTTTCTTTCTCGCTAGATGTCACAGAATCTGGAAAGACGGTGGGGGTCGTTGTTGGCAATTCCGTATTCGCCAAAAAATCCAAGCCCAGAATCGCTGTTTGCTCGGAACCAACGTCTGATTCGTGAATACGATCTCGCACACGAACAGGAGGAAACCCGAGCTCACTATCACCGCCAAATCGTCGAGGTCATAGAAAAGAAGAGGAGAACCCTTCGAGAGGCTCTTTATCCGGAATCAGATTCAGGGCCCAGGCCGATCCCCCTCGACCCTAGGTTAAAAGTGACCATCGCGTACAGTCCGGGAGAGCTCCAATTCTCACTGATTGGGGAGCCTTCTACCTCGCAACCGAGGAGGGAGTTCTTCGAGGCCGAGAACTACTGGAGTTCGGTTACCTCGCTAGGTTAGATAACTGATATCCTGTCCTTCCACGGTCTCAGGCTTTCAAGCTTCTTATGGTGTCGAGCTCCTACCTCCAGTGAGCAAAGCTGCTATGCTCCAGGGGATGGAAACCCTGATAACAGGCTGAGGTATGCGGCTTGGAGTCAGGAGCATATGAAGGCAGGAGCATTACTACCTTTGAAGTCTTTCTTCAAGGACTTCACAGACTTTGTTGGGTTGGCTCCATTCCAGCTCAACACTAATTCTTACAAGGTTCTGTCTGCCCTGAGGTCGTTGTACCACGAGTTAAAGTGGGAAGGACCTTCACCAAAGGAGATCCTGTATCTCTTCTGTCTGATAAGCAATCCCTCCCGAGCTCGGGGAAGAGACGGCTTCTACTATCTTTCGAGCTACCCCAAGGAGAAAAAGGTGTTCGAGGACCTTCCCAATCATCCTCCTGACTTTAAGAAGGCCTTCTTCTGGACAGATGGCCTATCCCCGTCTCGATACTATTCATTCAGACGGATTCGTAAATACCCTAACCTTCTTTATCTCTGTGCTCAGACTTTTGTCTGTTGGCTCGTACTTAGTTGAAATGTGTTTAATCTTCCAGCCAACTATCACCGTCCCACTCCCACCGACGAGATGAAGGAGCACAGAGAGACTCTGCTCCAACTCCCTTATGGCAGGAGGTCCCTTTCGTATCTTTTGCATGAGGGTAAGCTCCGAGCTTGCGGGCTCTTGGGAAATGGCCAGTCCACCTCGGACTGGTCCAAAAAAAAATACGACCGCTGGGAGCTCGTGCCTCTACCTACAGGCATCCTCCCTCCAAGGAGGGAGGTGAGGCCCCCGCCCCCAGTTCGCCGAAGGAGCCCGTAGTCAGGGAACGAGGCCAACGATGAAGCCTCGAGCTCGGGCTCGGATGATCAAGGTACAGTCATTTTAAGCTCGAAAATGTGGTCCCCCACCCTATTAAAGCACAAACCCGATAGGCTAGTTCTGTGCGAAAACGATAGAAACCACTTTTATGTGTGGACTTGGGTAGATGAGCGAGTTCATAGGTTCGATAGTTGGCTCGGGCAATACGACACTATGTATAGCCTGAACGAGGTATGGAATAGAATAGCTGTCCAATATGGGACCAATGATTAAAGGGACCTTTCGAGGTTGACATCCACATATAGGGAAGGTACTCCCCCCGCCTCCTCTGAAGATGGGGGAATTTCATGGTCTCCGAGCCCAAGCTCGGGGGAGAGTTCCAATTAGGTCTTTCTCTACTTGGTTTTTTTTTTCTTATCTTCCAAGTTTGTTAGCACTATGTTTAACTTCGATTGGAACTGTGCAGGTGCTATGGATTCCGACCTTGACGCCGTGCTCTTCAGCGATGAGGGAGCTCAAAAGAGTAAGCGTCCAAGAGGCTCGCGGAAATCCGATCGGCCATCTAAAGTCCCCAGGCACACTGAGAAGACCCCAACGGCTCAAACTGCTGCGAGCACAGCTGAGGAGCCGAATGCTCAAGTCGATGCATCTGTTTCGACCACACCTACCACGCTTCCTCCAGCCGCAACTCAACTAACAATCGGCCGACCTCTGAAGAAACCCTCAATTTCCAAGGCACTCCTGCCGTCGGCCCGACCTCATGTTGAAGAGTTCGTGCTTGATGGTACTGCTGGGAACCAAGGAGCTGTACTTGGCTCGGACGTCCTTTCACAAGTGGGTCAGAGTTTTTCAGGATTCGGCGCTGACCATTGGGATTTTGTGCATAAGGCCCCAGACTGTAATACTCTTTATGATAAGAGTATTGAACTTACTGTCGCGATAATTTTTGCAACTCTCCCTTAATTGCTTATGTCTTGGCTTGTGCTCTAATTCATCCTTTGTGTTTCAGGCCCTCGTCGTTTCAGCACAACTTAATTATAAGCTGACCAACGAGGTGCACACGAGCATGTCTCTGGCCCAAGAGTCGAGGGATCTCCATCTTAAAACGGCTGATGAACTCAAAGACTCGAAGGCCGAGCTTGAGAAGGTGAAGGGCGAGCTTGAAAAGGTGAAGACTCGTCTTGCGGAGTTGGAGAAGGCTAATGCCAAACTCGAGGAGGAGAAAGCTGCCACTTTCGAGATAATGGAAAACAAGAAGGCCGCCTCCTTGACGAGTTCAAAGAGAAGAAGGAAAAAGCGGTCGACCAAGCCATGTACAAAATCTGGGTCGATAATGCCGACCTCGACACCAGCTTCCTAGGTCCTCTTGAGGCGAAGTATGTAGAGCAGTGGAATGCCCGACTTGAGGCAGATGAGGCTGCTCGGAAGGATAGTCATGCTATTCATCCTGAGGAATCTAGTGTCGCTGATGCTGAGAAAGCCAAGGAAACTCCTCCTTCCTGAACCTCACTTCGGGGCTGCGTCCCCTTACTTTTGTAATTGCTTTAATTTATGCCCGTAGGGCTGATACAATTTCTTTTTATTTTACTACATATGCGTTAAATTTCTTGGTTTGAAATATTTTGCACATTTTATGTTAAAGAACCGCGTATGTTTATTTATTCGTATAAACATAATTTGGATTTTAGGCTCAAGGCCCAATGCATTCATGCACCATTTGCTCGAATTATCCGCTTCCGATCTCGTTATTCATCAAGGTCGAATATTGCTTTAACCATGAACCCAAAAGTACTTGTATAGTGTGTAATGCAAACGGTTTAGTTATATCTTATTTCTTAGTTACTTTTTCTCGTCCTCGGTTATTTCTCCGAGATTATGAGTTCGAAACTATTTTTCTATAAGATACTCCAGCCTCGATCTCGACTTGTCTCGAAGTAGGTTTAGGTTCCAACTTATCGTCGATTAGTTCTAGCTGGTTTGTTCCAAACCTTTTAAGGTTGTGATTGGTTTGTAATCCATACACTTATATGTTTTTCATAATTTGGTTATACCCAAATTACCCTAGCTCGCGCATTTGGTTACATCCAAACAATTGTACGTTTTTGACAGCTTGGTTATATCCAAACCGTCGTAACTGGCGCATTTGGTTATCTCCAAATGCTTGCATGCATTTCGTGTAAGTTATTTTATTTTTCAAGCTGATGGTATATATACCAATGATGCCCCCTTAATATCCTATGAGTGTGACCATAGGTTATTAAATTAAGAGAGGTTGCAAAAATAAAGAAAAACATAACATATTGAACGAAATAGATCTTTATTTGATGAAATCCAAAAGTAGACAAATCAGTACAGATAAACAAACATGGTTACAGGCAACATCCTTCCTATACTATTGGTAGTAAGGTCTTAGGTGTTCGCCATTCCATGCTCGCGACACCAGGCTCCCATCTAATCTCGCTAGCTTGTAAACACTGGGCCAGATGACTGATTCTATCTGGTATGGTCCTTCCTAATTTGGCCCGAGCACGCCAGCTACTGAATCTCGTGTTGCCAAAAATACACGCCTTAGCACCAAATCTCCCACACCAAACTTTTGATCTCGAACCCTCTTGTCGAAGTACCTGGTAGCTCGTTGCTGGTAGGCAGCGTCCTCAACTGAGCTTTGTTTCTTCTTTCTTCGATCAAGTCTAAGGTTTCTTCGAGCTGAGTGTGGTTCGAGCTTTGGTCATAAATGTGAGTTTGTATTGTTGGGATTTCGACCTCAATAGGCAACATAGCTTCACAACCGTATGCTAGAGAGAATGGTTTATGTCCCGTTGATGTTCGAGCTGTTGTCCTATATCCCCATAGGACTTGGGGCAACTCTTCAGGCCATCGTCCCTTTGATTCCTCCAACTTTTTCTTTAGCAAACTCTTGAGAGTTTTGTTTACAGTTTCGACCTGGCCATTCGCCTAGGGATGAGCTATTGATGAAAAACTCTTTATTATTCCATTCTTTTCGCAAAAGTTGGTGAACAAGTCACTATCGAACTGGGTTCCGTTGTCGGATACAATTTTCCTCGACATCCCATACCGACATATGATGTTCTTTACTACGAAGTCAAGGACCTTTTTGGAAGTTATTGTTGCCAATGGTTCCTCCGTCCACTTTGTGAAGTAATCCACGACAACTACAGCATACTTCACACCGCCCTTGCAAGTTGGGAGAGAGCCTATGAGGTCGATTCCCCATACCGCGAATGGCCATGGGGAAGTCATCATGGTCAGCTCGGATGGTGGAGCTCGAGGAATCGTGGCGAATCTCTGGCATTTATTGCATTTCTTTACGTACTTGAAAGAATCTGATTTAATGGTAGGCCAGAAATAACCTTGGCGTATGATTTTCTTGGACAAGCTATGCCCCCCAGTATGGTCTCCACATAACCCCTCATGAATTTCTTCAATGATCTTCTTTGCTTCAGGTGGAGTCACGCACCGAAGTAATGGCATGGAATATCCCCTTCTATACAGCTTTCCGTCCAAAATGGTGTACCGGGGAAGTTGATACATTAAGTTTCGAGTCTGGTTTCTATCTTTCGGGAGGACTCCGGTCTCGAGATATTCGACTATCGGGGTCATCCAGGTAGGCTCGGATTCAATCATACACATGTCTTCCTTCTCCGACTTGTTAATACTAGGTGCCGAGAGGTGCTCTATGGGTACAACGTTTAGCTCATCAATCTCGGCGGAAGTAGCGAGCCGAGCTAAGGCATCTGCATTTGAGTTTTTCTCTCGGGGAACCTGTTCGATCGCATAAAACTCGAAATGTTCCAATGCAGATTTTTCCTTCTCTAAGTAAGCTGCCATCTTCGTGCCACGAGCCTGGTATTCTCCCAAGATTTGATTAACCACAATCTGGGAGTCGTTGTAGCAATGTATTGCTTTAGCTTTGAGCTCTTTGGCTATACGAAGTCCCGCCAGTAAAGCCTCGTATTCGGCCTCGTTATTCGATGCCTTAAAGTCGAATCTTAAGGCAAAATGAAATCTGCTCCCTGCAGGGGTAATCAAAATGACCCCTGCCCCCGATCCATTTTCATTAGATGAACCATCGACGTAAAGTTTCCACAGCTCATGGGCCGGGGTTATAACTTCATCGTTGGTCATGCCAGTACATTCCACTATAAAGTCTGCCAATGCTTGTGCCCTAATAGTCTTCCTTGGGTGGTAGGTGATCTCGAATTTTCTAAGTTCAACCGCCCATTTAAGAAGTTGACCTGAAGCCTCTGGTTTAGACAAGACTTGCCTAAGTGGTTGATCAGTCAACACATGGATGGGGTGCGCCTGAAAGTAGGGTCGAAGTTTACAAGATGAATGAATTAAGCTGAGAGCCAGCTTTTCCATCAAGGGGTATCTCGACTCTGCCCCCAGTAACCTTTTGCTGATGTAATAGACGGGTCTTTGTACCTTTTCTTCTTCTCGCACGAGCACTGCACTTATTGTGTGTTTGGTGGTGGAAAGATACAAGTACAGTACTTCTCCCGTAATAGGTTTTGATAAGATGGGGGGTTCTGCGAGGTGCTTTTTAAGCTCCTGGAAGGCCAGCTTGCACTCCTCCTTCCATTCAAATTTCTTGCCTCCCCTCAAAAGGTTGAAAAACGGAAGACAACGGTCTGTAGATTTTGATATAAACCTACTTAGTGTCGCCATCCTGTCGGTCAAACTTTGGACATCCTTGTGTCTTCGAGGTGAGGGCATGTCGATCAGGGCCAGGATCTTGTCGGGGTTGGATTTTATTCCACAAGCGTTCACGATAAAGCCCAGGAATTTTCCTAAAGACACCCCGAAGGTGCACTTCTGAGGATTTAGTTTCATGCTATACTTCCGGAGCACGCCAAAGCACTCTTCGAGGTCATCAACATTGTTATTGTTAAGTTGAGACTTGACAAGCATGTCGTCAACATAAACTTCCATGTTGTTCCCTATCTGTTCTGAAAACATCTTATTCACGAGCTGCTAGTATGTGGCCCCAGCGTTTTTGAGCCCGAATGGCATGACATTATAACAGTATAGCCCCTTGTCCGTTATGAAGCTCGTATGTTCCTGGTCAGGGGCATGCATGGGAATCTGGTTATATCCAGAATAGGCATCCATGAACAACATCAGTCCATGCCCTGCCGTGGCATCCATGAGCTGGTCAATCCTCGGTAAGGGAAAATAGTCCTTCGGACAAGCTTTGTTGAGGTCCGAATAGTCAATATAGGTTCGCCACGTCCCATTAGGTTTTGGGACCAACATTGGATTGGCTACCCAGTCAGGGTAGAAAGCATCCCTAATGAATCAGTTTGCTTTTAACCTATCAACCTCCTCCTTCAGTGCCTTCTTCCTGTCGTCATCCAGCTGTCTTCGCTTTTGTTGCTTCGGAGGGAAGCTTTTATCAATATTTAGCGCGTGGCTTGCTATGTTCGGACTTATTCCTACCATGTCTGAATGTGACCATGAGAAGACATCCTGGTTTCTCTTCAAAAAGCAAATTAGTTGCTATTTGGTTTCTTCCTGGAGGTGTTTTCCAACCTTTACCTTTTTCGAGGGATCGGCCTCTTCGAGTTGAATCTCTTGGAGCTCTTCTAAGGGTTCAATGTCTACCTTCTCCTCAACCCTTGGATCGATTTCTTCATCAATCTCCAAAACTGTCCCGTCTTTACTCTGAACAATGACAAGTGCTTGTGCGCTCGTCTGTTTCTTTCCTCTTAAGCAAATGTTGTAGCATTCCCTTCCACCTAACAGATCTCCCTTCAACATCCCGACACCACTAGCGGTTGGGAACTTAATGGCCAGATGCCTTACGGACGAGACTGCCCCCAACCCAATCAGGGCGGGTCTCCCGAGCAGCACATTGTAGGCTGAAGGTAGATCCACTACCACGAACTCCATCATCTTGGTTGTTGAGACTGGGTAGTCTCCCAAGGTCACGGGGAGTTCGATGGATCCCATGCAGGCTGTCCCTTCTCCTGAAAAGCCGTATAGCGTAGTCGCACATGCTTTCAGGTCGCGAAGGGAGAGTCCCATCTTTTCAAGGGTTGCTTTATAGAGAGTGTTAACTAAGCTCCCATTTTCTATGAGAACTCGGTGGACCCTTTTATTTGCCAGCTGGAGGGTGATGACTAGTGGATCATGGTGAGGAAACTGAACATGGGACGCGTCTTCCTCAGTGAAGGTTATTGGTTGGGATTCAATCTTTTGACTTTTTGGAGCTGTAGGTTCGGGTTCATAAGGAGACTCATCCCCAGTCTTTAGCTCGTTAACGTATATCTTTTGGACATTTCTGCCTACTCCCGTGAGATGAGGCCCTCCCGAGATAGTTATCACGTCTTCTCCATCGATCGACGAGGGCCTGTCTTCTTCCCTGGCTCGGGAATTGTTGTTTTGGGTGTTCTTTGGCGCGGCTGCCCTCTGGTTCATAGTCGCCTGATTAGCATTCTCGTTCTTGACATATTGTCTGAAATAACCTCTCGAGATCAATCCTTCGATCTCATCTTTCAGCTGTTGACATTCATCAGTAGTATGCCCGGTATCTCTGTGAAATCGGCAATATTTGCTGGAGTCCCTCTTGGACTTCTGATTTCTCATTGGGTCTGGACGCCTGAAGGGGACCTGGTTTTCATTAGCCAGGTATATGTTCTCCCGAGACTCGTTGAGCTCGGTGTACACTCTGTACACGGAGAAATATCTCTCTCCCTTCTTTTTCTTTCCTCCATCGGCCTCAGGGTTACTCCCTTCGTTCCTTTTTCTCTTGGAGGGGTTTTCCGCAGTAGTCTTCAAAGCTGGTGGGTCCGTCGAAGTTGAGGCAGAGTTTACGTTTATCTTTGTAGTTACGGGCTGGGAAGTCACATTAAGTGTCGACCTTGCCTCCTCTACATTGACAAACCTCTGTGCTCGTTTATTGAACTCGGTTAGGGACCTCACCGGTTTTCTCTGCATGTCATCCTAGAGAGAACTTTCTGGCATTACTCCAGCTTAGATAGCCATTAGATGACCGCTGTCATCAACATTTCGAGCTCGGGCAACTTCCAAGTTAAACCTTGTAAGGTAACTTTTCAATGTCTCACCTGGCTGTTGCCGAACGTTAGTCAGAGTTGATGCCTCTAGCCTAACCCCCATCATGGCTTTGAACTGCTTCTTGAAGTCTTCAGATAGCTGATCCCAAGAAGTTATTGAGTGTCTTCTATATTTTTTGAACCAGCTTTTAAACGGTCTTGTCAGTGATGCTGGAAATAGCATGCATCTGACCTCGTAACCCACGTTACTTGCTCTCATTATGGTATTGAATGTACTCAAATGGCTGTACGGGTCAGACTTTCCCTCAAACGTTGTGACATAAGGGATCCGAAATCCTTGGGGAAATGGAGTGTTGGAAATATGAGGAGCGAACAGTTCAAGCTCCTCATCAGAATCTTCATATTGATCCTGACCTTGCTCATTTTTCAAAAGCCTGAAGGCTTTTTCTAACTGATCGATTCTTTCCTGGACCGGGTCCGCGAGGGGTCTCGTCTGGAATTGGTTATCGTCGATCATAATTCGAGGTTCGCGCCTCCGCAGGGGGTCTTTACGCCTATTTAAGCGATCCCTCAGGTCCTGGTTTTTCGGGTTAACATTACCCCGATTATGATTTAAGTGTTCCCGCAGGTCGGAGCGATTCCTGTGGCTCCCAGTATTCTTTCGACCTCGATCATGCATACTGACTGATCTGGTATCCCCAAAGTCATCACTAGTAAGACTTGTCGCATGATTGTTTTGAGATGGGTCTTTTTCGTGCCGCCTCATTTCTGCCGTGCGAGACTGGGACGTTTGACTTTTTTCAGATAGGGCGCCTCTCCGCTCCCGGAAAGCTTCCCTGTTCCCTTGTCTTCTCCCCGCGCGTCTTTCGTCCTCATCTCGAACTGGTTGAGCATTCCTGTGAGGAGGTGAGGGATATCTTATAGGCGATGGAGGGAACCGTATGGGTGACGGTGGCTGCCACCCATTTCGCGGCCTAGACGGTCCGGAGTTTGCCCGAGATGGGTTGGTTGCATTCTGTGTATTCCCAAGGACTTGAGTCCGAGCCTCTGTAGGGGCTCAGTTGTTCTCAGTTCCCGTAGGTACCCCCGCAGGTGGATTAACCGGGGCCCTAGCTCGGGTACTTCTCTGGGGTCTTGAGGGAGCGGATGGATCTGCTGGTGCCGGAGGTTGTTCCGGCCTTCTTGTGGCAGCATTCTTTCGTGGATGCCCACGAGGCCTGCGAGGAGGCACATGCACTTCCCTCGGAGGAGGAGCTTGGATTTCACGCCGAGGTGGGGGCTTTGCCGCCTGCGCCTCTGCGGCTATCCTTGCTAACTCCTCATTCCGCTGCCAACTGCTGTTTCAGCTGCCGGTTTTCAAGTTCCACAATGGGAACGTACTGTTCAGGATTGTAATACATATCCTCATCCCTCGGTGGTGCAGGTGGTCCCCGAGAATCAGAGGATTCACTTCTCTCTTCAGCATCCGGGATAACCATTGGCTGTTTCCCAGGGCATCTCAGATAATTTTCTTCAGGAACATTCTGATCGTTAGTGGCCATAACTTGTTCAGGGACTGAATGCTTAAGGCTCTCAATGAAAGCACCAAACGTTTGACGCCGATTTTCGTCAATAGTAAAATAAGAGCACGAAAACAATAAATAGTTATTGATAACTCTAGGAATTAGAGTTATTTTTATGCGCTTAAACTTGTAATTTTATCAAGAAAGAGTGGGTTAGAGTGTTTTATAGAGTCTTTATCTTGGTTTTGTGAAATATTAAAATATAATAAAATAATATTATATAATAGTAATTTGCTGGAAAAATATATCCTTAAGTGTGAAATTCTTATTTTGGCAGGTGGTGGTGAGATTGTGGTCATTTGGAAAGAGATTCAAGTGTTAAATGGTCTCAGCAGGAGGAAATGCTGCAGCATTTCAGCAGCATAACGTACAGTCAGCCAACCTATTTGGATGGCCCACGTGGACACCACTTATCAGCTCACTTTGGGGAATATTTAAATTGGGCTGCTTGGTGAGGACTTAAGGGCTTATTGGGCTTCATTTTTGGCTTGGACCCATTTATGGTAAAGAGGACAAAAAGACAAAAAAGGAGAATGAGGCCCACGTGATAGGAGAGGAGTGAAGTGACCTAGCCAAGGGGGATCATCTTTTCCAAGGAGAATAACGGCTGAAGAAAAAGAGAGAGGAACCAGCCGCCTGAAGAAAATACACACCCATTTTTGGCAGCCATTAAAGAGTAAAAGGAAGGAAGAAGACTAGGAGAGAAGAGCTATTTGGAAGACACTCCATCATACTATTGGCTTGTTTTTCTTCCCCTTCTTATTGAACTCAACTCTTTCTTGGATTTATTTTGATTTATGGCTGATTATAAGCTGGTTTATTTTGTATTTAAAATTATGAACTAATTTTCTTAAAGTTAGGATAATTAAGGAACCTTGTTATGCAATTGTGAAACTTTGCTATTGATGCTCAATACTAATTGATGTTTATTCATTCAAGTGATTTTCATGCTTTATATTTACTATTGCTTGATCACCTTTAGTAAATGATTGAAATAATTAAGATTGTTGAAAAGGATTTTAATTATTAGACAAAAAACTTGAATGGTGCATGATTAAGTTCTTAGATCTTAATTTTGTGAGGGTATAGACATATATCATTACCATGCATAATCTAATGGAATTGGGGCTTGATAGGAAATTCTCAAAATTAAATTAGCTTAGACATAAGTAATTTAATTAGAGAATTAAACCCATTTGATTTCGACAGAAACTTATGGACATGATTAGAATTCTTGATTAGTAAACTGTCAGGAATGCTGCAGCATTTTCGTAGCATTGCTTCCAGGAATTGCAAACAAGGGGAATTAATTATCCTAGCTTACCATTTTATTGCCAACTGATTTTCCTATTGTATTCCATTAATTTAGGCTTTAATTTCAGCTGTTAATTATTCTTATTTGCTTTTCATTAATTTAGTTTTATCTTATTGTTTTACTTTTATTTGAAACCAATTTGTGAGTAATTGATTTCGTGAATTAATTTCCAATTTTCAATCCCTGTGGAGACGATACTTGACTTATCACTTTATTACTTGTTTGACGACTGTGTATACTTGCACACACTATTAATTTCGCAACAGTAATGGCCAGGAAAATGCAATAAAACAAATGGGATTTTTTACGTGGTTCAGCAGTTAACTCTGCCTAGTCCACGAGTCTGTGTTATTAAAACTTAAGATGATTTCTGGAAATTCTTCAAGAATGAATTCTCTACAGTTCTCTCAAGATCACAAAAAATCGGTCTTTTTTCATGGTGCATGACCCCTCTATTTATAGAGGAGATTTCAGAATACTATCCCACACATTTCGGGAAGTTATTCTGTATATGCAAATAAAGTTAATGGCATTAAAAGCCTGTAATCCTATATACAAGGAAACGTCCCCTGAAGATCAGGGGGTGTATAACTGAATAATAAATATCCCTTTATTATAGGGGATTTACAACAATCAATGTAGACCACGTCTCTCCAAAATGACTCACTAGGATATTCAAAGTTATTAGTCTACATTGTTAGTGCCGTGTCCACCCAGGTTTCTTACTGACTTTCGAGCTATAGCATTTTCCCCGAGATCATGCGGCTTCAAACTCATACTTATGTCAGGCTCGGACCCCCTGATCCGAGGTCATCCGAGAACAGACGTATTTCGATGTCTGCCTTTCAAACTTGTGGGGATTTCGAGGTTACCATATTCGAGGTTGCCCCTGCTCTGTAGGCTCGGTGCCTAGGTGGCGAACACGTGTTCCAGTCATTACGAGCCCATTCCTGACGAATCCAGCTTTCGAGATCACAATTATTAAGGCTCAAAATCTGGGTGTAACACAAGATAATCGTGGGAATGGGAAGAAAGTGGCCCATAAGGTCATGCAGTACTTTCCGTTGACACCGAGATTGAAAAGGCTGTACTGTTCCAGATATACTACAGAGGATATGAGATGGCACTATTCTAAAAGGCCAAGGGAAGATGGTGTGATGAGGCACCCCGCTGACAGTAAGGCGTGGAAGCACGTTGATGAGTTGTACCCATCTTTCGCAGCCGAACCTTGAAATGTTAGGCTTGGGTTGGTTACAGATGGTTTCAATACTTTTGGGAACATGAGCAACTCTTACAGCATGTGGCCTGTGATACTTGTCCCATACAACTTGCCGCCGTGGAAGTGCATGAAACCACAGTCATTAATGTTGTCTATTCTAATTCTAGGTCCTTCTTCACCTGGAAAAGGTATCGATGTCTATATGAGACCTTTGCTTGACGAGTTGAAGGAGTTATGGGTGAATGGTGCCAAGACACGAGATGCATACAATAGTACCTTGTTCAATATGCGTGCAGCAATCTTGTGGACCATTAACGACTACCCAGCTTATGCTATGATGTCTGGGTGGAGCACAAAAGGGTACAAGGCGTGTCCCACATGCAATGAAGAAACTCCCTCTGTAGGGATTAGAAGTAAAATTGCATACATTGGCCATAAGAGGTTTCTTGATATGGATCATGAATGGAGGATCAAACGAGCACTATTTGACGGTAACAAGGAACTTAGGCCACCACCGAAAGATTACTCCGGTGATGATGTGTTGAAGCAATTAGAGAATTTGCAGATTAGACATCCTGGGAAACACAAATAATTTGGTGGTGTGAAACGCAAAAGGGCTTCGATTGAACTTAATTGGTCGAAGAAGAGCATATTTTTCGAGCTTGATTATTGGAAGGAGTTATTGTTGAGGCATAACTTGGACGTAATGCACATTGAGAAGAATGTTTGCGACAGTGTCTTGGGAACTTTGTTGAATTTAGAGGGAAAATCTAAAGACACTGACAAGGCAAGACTTGATCTAGCAGACATGAAAATTAAGGAAAAACTCCACCTTCGCAAAGAGGGAAACAAGTGGAAGAAACTGCACGCCAGTTACATCCTCAGTGTCCCGGAGCGTCGAGATTTCTGTGAATTTGTGAAGTCAGTTGAATTCCCGGACGATTTTGCTGCAAACCTTTCGAAGAATGTCAATGTCAATGATGGCAAGATAACTGGGCTGAAATCACACGATTGCCACGTGTTGTTTCAGCAGTTGTTGCCCGCCGCAATTAGGTCGTTTTTGGTTCCTGAAGTTCGGAAGCCAATTATTGAGTTGTGCGGTTTTTTCAAAAAACTTTGTGCACGGACTTTGAATGTGAAAGACCTTGAGAAGATGGAGACAAACATTATCACCATTTTATGCAAGTTGGAAATATTTCCTCCGGCATTTTTCGACATTATGGTGCATTTGGTTTTGCATCTTCCGAAAGAGGAAATTCTTGGCGGTCCCGTGCACTTTAGGTGGATGTTTCCCATTGAACGTTCGATGGCAGTTTATAAACAGTATGTAAGAAATCGTGCACGTCCAGAAGGTTCAATCGCAGAAGCTTACGTGGTGAACGAGGCCTTAACCTTTTGCTCAATGTACCTTCGGGGGGTTGAGACTCGATTCAATCGACCTGAGAGGAATGACGATCGTGTTGAATCCCAACCAAATCGGGAACATTCTATTTATAAGGCTGTTGGTCGTCCATTTGGTAAGAAATAAAGTATGCTCCTCAATCCGCAGTTAAAGCAAAAGGCTGAGTGGTATATCTTGAACAATTGTGCCGAAATTAAGGAGTACCTTAGGTGTGTTTTCTAGTATTTTTTCAATAATGATGTTTGGTTTATATACCGAGTAAATGCCAAAATCATAATTTTTTTGTTCATTTGTAGTGAGCATATGAATGAATTAAGAAGACGGGGGGGGGGGGGGGGGGGGGGCTCGAATCTTGAAGTTCAACAAGAAACTGATTTTCCTCAGTGGTTCAAAGAAAGAGTATGTATATTAGTCAATTCTTTTCTGAAACCCCACTTAATCAATCCAAAACTAACTTTCAATGTTAATGTTGATAGGTGAACGGTTTGCATGAGTCAACACCTACTGAAGTGAATAATGAATTGTATGCTCTCGCAAACAAATCAAGCGGCACCGTGTATTCATATCCAGGGATGATAGTGAATGGTGTGAAATTTGTGACTCGTGGTCTTGATATGAAGCTTAAAACACAAAATTGCGGTGTAATGGTGCCAAGTGAGGAAGGAGTGAACTACTATGGAGTTCTGGAAGAAGTAATTGAATTGTCCTACTTGATGGGTTATAGTGTTGTCCTATTCAAGTGTAGATGGTTCAATACAAGTAGAATTAAAGTGGAATCCAATTTTACGAGTGTATATGTGAACGAAGAATGTTATAAAGATGATCCTTTCGTTCTCGCATCTCAAGCGAAGTTGGTGTATTATCTTCGAGATGTGAAAAATGGGGATGATTGGAGGCTCGTTAATGAATACATTCCGAGGAATGTATGGGATTTCTCAAATTCCGATGTTGATGATATTGAGACCACAAATGATATACCAATATTGCAAGAAGTTAATTCTTCTTCATTTAAGTTGTGGGTAGAACTTCCAATTTTTGATAATCTTCAGTATGACCGGGTTAATGTCAATGCCACTGAAGTGTAAAACGTCGATGATTTGGTTGGCGAAGGTTCAGATGAATTTTTTGTCGATGATGAAGTTGAATTTGAAGACGACACGTTGGCCGAGTATGAAGACGAAGAGGATGACGATAATGTTCTAGTCGATAGTGATAGTGATAGTGATAGTGATATTCGTAATGATGTTGTAGTTAGTGATGATGAGGACAGTGATATGTAATTTAAACAAGTGTATGTAACTTTTTATTTAATTCAATGAAAACTTTATTTATTATCATTAATTAATAATAGTATCAGATATAGGTACACACGCACCTATTGGATGCCTTGGGGATAGTCAATGTATTCATGTACTGGTACTCATTTTTTCAAGATATTTTATGAAATATTTTGAAAAAATGGGTATTCGCACATGTCTGCTTACTATCTCCAAGGGATCTACTAGGTCAGAATAGGGTAGGTTAGGAAAGACAATAAGTAATAAAATTTTAATTCAATAACAAAAAAACAATAGTGATGCACCTAGTGGATGCCTTGGGGATAGTCAATCTATTCATGTACTGGTACTCATTTTTTCAAGATGTTTGAGAAACATCTTGAAAAAATGGGTATTCACACATGTCTGCTTACTATCTCCAAGGGATCCACTAGGTCGGAATAGGGTAGGTTGGGAAAGACAATAAGTAATAAAATGTTAATTTTATAACAAAAAACAATTGATATGCACCTAGTGGATGCCTTGGGGATAATTAATGTATTCATGTAGTGGTTCTCATTTTTTCAAGATATTTGATGAAATATCTTGAAGAAATGAGAATTACTACATGACTGCTTACTATCTCCAAGGGATCCACTAGGTCGGAATAGGGTAAGTTGGGAAAGACAATAAGTAATAAAATATTAATTTTATAACCAAAAATAATAGTGATGCACCTAGTGGATGCCTTGGGGGTAGCCAATGTATTCATGTACTGCTCCTCATTTTTTAAAAATGTTTGAGAAACATTTTTAAAAAATTAGGAGAAGTACATGACTCCTTACTATCTCCAAGGGATCCACTAGGTCGGAATATGGTAGGTTTGGAAATACCAAAATGAATAAATGTTAATTTTATAACAAAAAACAACAGACATACATAATTTGAATTAGTTAATTAATGAATATTTTAATGTAGAATGGCCGAACCAAGTAATGACACAGGTGGTGGCTCCAAGAGAGGCAAGGGAGCTTATTACGGTGCCAATATCGAGAAGGAGTTGGCCACCAAAAAAGTTAGTCATTTGAAAGTAGAGTTTTATGCACAAACTGGAAAAGTTATTCAAACGTACAGCAAGTGGTTCAACAATTCCAGGGCTCATTATTTGCATAACACCATACCCCCAACTACACTAGCTTGGGAACAAGTAAAACCAGCTGATATCCAAGTTATTCGAAAGAGGCTATCTGTAAGCATTTTTTAAACCTTTAATAAGTCACTATTAAAGATTTTGTCTATCTTCATAATATTTTAACAAATTCCAAATTAATAATTGTGATTTTAGGAAAAATTCATTTATCCAGAAGACAATTCAGTAATCAACGATGACATGGTAAGACAAATGCAAAAACATCTGACTGATTGGCGCTACACGATGAAGAAACACTGGGTAGAGGTTGAAGGAGAGGTGGACAATGAGCGAGTGAAGTCAAAACCTTTTGTGTCTTATTACTTCTTCTGATTAGGCAATTCTATGTGATTTTTGGGCTTCTGATTCTCACCAGGTATGCCGTAGATTTTACATTAATTTTTAATTATAAAATTACAATCTAGATTAATGAGTAATATTTTCTGTTTGAAGCGTATATCGAAGAAAAATAAAGAAGCTCGAGCAAAAATGACCATACCAGGAGGACACGGTTCCAAATCCATCGTTGCCCATGTTTATGATCACGTAAATTATAATAACCTATATCCTTACATTTACGAAAATATTATAAATGTCCCAATGTTTAAATAATTTGCTTTTTTAGATGGACCCATCTACTGGTGAGCTCCCGAGCATGATCGACACATTCGAACACCTCCACAAGAAGAAGGATAAGTGGATTAGTGATGTAGCGGCGACAAAACATGTAAGTTGCGTAACCTTAACTAATTTATGATCATTTAACTTTAAAAAAAGTTTAGTAAATAATTAATAAATATTAATTATTAATTAGTTGTTGTCAATTAGTAATTATTTATTAATTATTAATTAAATTTTTAACAATTAAATCTTTATAATCTATGTGCCAATATTTTTATGATTAATGATTGTGGACTAAGATAAAAAAAAGAATGTAACTAATGTTGTCCCCGTATCAGGGAGCTTGCGGGCTAAAGTAAATTTGGTCATGAAAATCCATATCTGAATGAAAGACATGCAAATGTAGTTGATGTATATGTTTGGAGACGTAAATTCTCCATTAATGGAATTAACTACACCTACTGTATATATCAACAACATCTTCATGACTTTTATTCAGATATGGATTTTCATGACCAAATTTACTTTAGCCCACTTGCTCCCTGATACGGGAACAAAATTAATTACATTATTTTTCAATCACTGGTCTGCAGTCATTAATGATAGGATGTTGGCAGATAGATAATAAAGTTATATTTTATATGTTGTTATATAAAAAATTTATAAGTTAGGTTTTCAAATAATGTTATATTGGAATTCGAGATACGTGTTTTTTATTGTGTAGACTGAGATGACCGAGCGTTGAGCATCGCAGAGTATGGCCCCTGTATCATCTGCTGCTTCTTGTGTCGGTGATAATGTCGACGGTAAGTTTTCGCCTGATATGAATATTGTCACGGATGTCCTTGGACCCCGCTCGCGTTATAAGAAAGGGTTTGGGGGGTTGCCTAGGTTGAAGGAAATTGGCGCAAAGAGGGCAGCATTTTCGTCAACTTCTCAAATGTCCGGGCAATTGCCACCTGAAGTGGACAACCTTTTGCAGCGAACTGAAGACATTATGCTAGAAAATCAGAACATAAAAAAGCATAATACTAAACTTGAGAGTCGTCAACGGCGTCAAGATCTCCTGCTCAGTGATTTGTGTAAGCAGGTTGGTGAATTGGCTCCTGGTTTTACTGTTGACTTACCAGACTAGGATCCGGACGAGGATGATGATGCTGACGGGGGCGGGGATGATGAGGCGGGCAGTATTCATTTGTAGAAGTTTTTTTTTTTATTTATTTAAAGTTTAATTTATGAGACATTTATTTTACTAAACTACTTTTATATTTTCATGTTTGGTGGAGACAATAAATATTAATAGTTGTAATTTTTTTTATTTATTTATAAAATTTTAATTTTAATTTTATTTCTAATTAAATAATATTACTAAAAAATTAAATAATTATTAATATATTAAAATCGAAAATTATTAATTAATATTAATATATTGAAAATAAAATTAGTAATTTAATCAAAAATATTATTTAAAAAATACTTTTACCGGCGCAAAATTACGTTGGCAAAAGTTTCAATCCTCACTGCATATATACACCTTTCCCAGCGCAAAAATGTGCCACTAAAAGAGTCAACTTTTGCCAGCGCATTTTTGCACCGCTAAAAGTGTTTTCCACAACAACGTGACAAAAATTTTTGCTAGCGCATCCTTATTTTTCCTGGCGCATTTTTTCGTCGCCAAAAGATACCATTGCTAGCGCATTACATTTTGCGTCGGCAAAAGTGAAATTAGTTACGGAGGTACGTCGCGGTCCTTTTCCGACACAAAATTGCGTCGAAAAAAACTACATGGGTTTTGCCGGCGCAAATTTGCGCCGGCAAAAGTGTCGTTTTTTGTAGTGATTCCTTGTTACCGTCGAATAGTGCTCGTTTGCTCCTCCATTCATGATCCATATCAAGAAACCTCCTATGGCCAATGTATGCCCCTACAGAGGGAGTTTCTTCATTGCATGTGGGGCACGCCTTGTACCCTTTTGTGCTCCACCCAGACATCATAGCATAAGCTGGGTAGTCGCTAATGGTCCACAAGATTGCTGCACGCATATTGAACAAGGTACTATTGTATGCATCTCGTGTCTCGACACCATTCACCCATAACTTCTTCAACTCGTCAAACAAAGGTCTCATATATAGACATCGATATCTTTTCTAGGTGAAGAAGGACCTAGAATTAGAATAGACAACATTAATGACTGTGGTTTCATGCACTTCCACGACGACAAGTTGTATGGGACAAGAGTATCACAGGCCACATGCTGTAAGAGTTTCTCATGTTCCCAAAAGGATTGAAACCATCTGTAGCCAACCCAAGCCTAACATTTCGAGGTTCAGCTACGAAAGATGGGTACAACTCATCAAGGTGCTTCCACCCCTTACTGTCAGCGGGGTGCCTCATCACACCATCTTCCTTTGGCCTTTTAGAATAGTGCCATCTCATATCCTCTGCAGCATATCTAGAACTGTACAGCCTTTTCAATCTCGGCGTCAACAGAAAGTATCGCATGACCTTATGGGCCACTTTCTTCCCGTTCCCACGATTATCTTGCCAGCGACACTCACCACAAATCGGATAGAATTCCAAATTCGCATTCTCCTTCCAAAATAGTGCACAGTCATGCTTGCAAGCATCGATGGACTCATATCCCAATCCAATAATCCGCAACTTTGCCTTCGCCTCATAGTTAGACTTAGGTAAAATTGTTCCGTCAGGCATAGCTACGACTAACAATTCCAGCAAACCATCAAAGTAATGATTGCTGCACTTGTTAATAACTTTCAGATGCATCAGCTTCACCAAGAAGTTCAACGCAGAATACTTTCGACAACCCAGGTACAGTTCACTTGACATCTCCTTAAATAAATTTTCATACTTATCGCGATGTTGAGGATCATCTTTGGGAGGATCATTATAGTTTCTAGCAGGAACGTCATCTTCAGCGTAAACATCCTCCAGGATATCCGCTATCTCATCTCTATCCTGATCTCGTACCACAGCTGGTGGCGATGGCAGCACCTCTCCATGGTAATGCCACACTTTGTAGGACTGTATGATGCCATTGTTGAATAAATGCATCGAAATTGCCTTTATAGGCTGGAACTTAACATTCCCACATTTCTTGCACAGACAGCGAACCAAACCCCGATCGTTCAACGGATTTTTAGCGATATCGAAGAACTCCTTAACACCATTTCTATACTCCAAAGACCAAGGATTCCTCACACTCATCCAGCTTCTGTCGCTCGCCATCTTTAAGCGAAATAATTAAGAAAATATTAATAATTGTCTTAAAATGAGGGAGATGATAGTCAAAATATTTCATGATTGTTTGTCTCCCTAATTATCACTAAGTGATAATAATATCATATCTCTGCCAAAAATAATTATTTATATTTACCAAAAAAATGTAGCTAATTATTAATTATTACAATTTTTTTAATCATTTACTTATTTATTACTTTTATTTTAAAATTAAATTAATTATACATTAATTGCATTTTGTAATTTTTTTTATTAAATTCTTCAATTTGTATTGGATTATTTACTTAATTAATAACAATTTTATTATATTTATACTTTACTTAATTATATTTTATTAAATCATTTATATTTAAAAAAAATTTCAATTACAAAACATCTAATATTAATGTTAAAATTAACTATTAATTATTATGATTGGTAATTTTATTTTATTTAAATTATAGTTAAAAATTATTTTTTTGACGTATTTTTTAATTATACTTAAATTTTAATTTAATTAATTATTAAACTTTTATTAATTTTACTAACTCTAACAAAATTTGGGCAGCATAACGACTATATTTCAAATTTATCCCAAAAATTTAAAAACCTACAAATTAAACACATATATAACCAGAATATTCCCAGATCATACAAAACATATATATACATTAACAAATACATCAATTTACATATATACAAATATTTAACCACAAAAAAACATATACCAAAACTAATTTTTTTATTAATACAAAAAAAAATTATTAAATACATATTTACAAGCATATCACATTTAATATAAAACAATTAAAAAATATAAACATACATTATTAATCTGATTTTTTTTAAATTCATACTTTAACTAAAATACATATATCACAAAATACAATATAATAAATATTAACAAGCAAAAATAAAAATATTATAGTGGGTGAAGTGGCTCCGCTCCAGCAGTGGCTCGGGGACTCCATAAAAAAAAAAAAAATTTAATACATAAATAAAATTAAATAAAATATAAAAGTATATTAAAATACTTACAGTGGGCAACTTGGAGGAGGAGGGGGCGGTAGTGGTGGCTCACGGTGGCGTCGGGGTGAGGCTCGGGTTGGTCGAGGTGGGGGCTCGGGTGGGGTGGGCGTCGGGGTGGGGTGCCGTCGGGGTGCAACTGGTGGGGGTGCGACTAGTGGTGGTGTGGCTGGAGTGTGGTGGAGGATTGAGAAGAGAAAAAGAAAGAGAGAAAAAAAAGGAAGAAAAAAAAATGGGGAAGAAAGGCTCACAGATGCTGTAATATCGCTATAACTTTTGTCGGCGCGTTTCGTTGCGTCGGCAAAATTCTAAAAATGCGCCGGCAAAAGTCTTTAATAAAACCCTAGGACAAAATGGTGTCGTTTTATTTAGTCCAACTTTTACCGATGCAGAATAGACTTTTGCCGGCGCAACGAAACACGCCCGCAAAAGTCTAGCCAACTACTTTGTTGAAAACGTGCACAATTTAAAAAATGCACTGTTGACTTTTTCCGGTGCGTTAGGTGAAATGCGTCGAAAAAAGTCTATGATATATTTTTTTTAAAATCTGATAGTCTTTTGCTGGCGCAACCCTGAATTGTGCCGACAAAAGTAACCTTTGCTGGCGCAATTCACTAAATGCGCCGGAAAAAGTTTTTTTTATCGATGCAATTCTGAATTGTGCCGGCAAAATCCTTATTTCTTGTAGTGATAGTCACCCCGATAATGAGATACTTTGACTAGAACTGGGTGGGAAAATTTGGCGGTGTGTTTTTTTTGGTGAAAATTATTAGGGGCGACACATCGCCCCTAATATTATGACGCGCCACCCCTAAAACTATGTCTCAGTACAACATAGCCCCAAATGAATCCCTAATCCCTCTCAAACATTTCTCTCTCACGCTAAGCCTCTCGATCTGTTCTCTCTCTCTCTATCACACACAGAGTCTCTCGGCTCTCTCTCCCTATCCCCGAGCTCCCTCTCGATCTACTCTCTCTCCCTAACGCCGAGCTCCATCTCGATCTGCTTTCTCTCCATAACGCCGAGCCTCTGCAATCCCTCACGCTGGCATACCACAAACACGCGAACCAGGCGAAGCTTAAACCCATATGCCTCTTCTCTAAGCTTGAATCCAGATGGCTCTGTCTCCGTTCATGAACTTAAACGCCTCATCTATGTAACTTCCTCCTAATCCAGGACCGTTACATTGTGTACTTTAAATAGTATCAGACTTGCTAATCAAGTCATTTGGTTATAAACGTGTAACTAAGGTTAATGTCAAGGGTTAGGGTAAAAAAACTTGGTCAAGAGAAATGTTAATTTTTTATTTAAAATTTTAATACATACATGGGATCTCAAATTGGTATAAACAGATATTTAAAATGGTATATACAAATCAAAAGATACAACTAGCCATCCTAAGCGGCAAAATAAGGGCGAACCATTAGTCCTCCCTAATGTACACCATTAGGCGCATTTTATTAGGGGTGACCTATCAGGGGCGACTTTTATGGTTATTAGGAGCGACGCGTGAACTAATTTTTGTTGTAGTGATATAATTCATTTTTTATTTTTTATTTTAAAAAAACTAATAATCGGGTTTCGGGGACGATAATCGAATCATTCAATATTTTTAAATAAAAAATAAAGTCTTAAAAACTAATAGAATCGAGTATCATCGATTGGAAACGATTTAAATATAGGTTATCACATTACACCAATGAACAAGAATAATTCTTATTACTTCAATTATGGATATTTAACATTTGTAGTTTAACTATAATAACTATAAATACTCAATGTCATAACAAATTTGTAAATAGTTTGGATATGTAAAGTCAAATCGGAAAAGAAGAATATATGTTGAAGCAAGGAGAATACATAGCATACTTACTAACTTGTTCTGAAGAGTTTGTTCAAGAATAATCTTGAAAACTGAGGAGCAGTGGGAGAAAACTTTGTTTGAACCTTGGCTCTATGGCTAGCATACAAGCCATGGTTGAACAACTTTTTCTACTGTGAAACAAAGAATCTTAGTTAGAACCCTCTCAAGCACTTTTCTTGGGTCCATCAATGTGTCTACGATTACTTCTCTATTACATTTATTACAACTTGTCCTCTTTTGATATTCACTCATGCTTGATCATCACAATTTACATAAAATGTTAGTAGAACTTAGTTTTTCATATTCCATAGTCAAAAGTGTACAAACTATATACCTCTAATACTAATTTTTTTACAACTTTACATATTATTGTTCCATATGAATTTTAATTTTCTTTATTTGATTTTGTAGCTTATTTTCAAAAATTGTTCTCGGAAATATTGTGAAACTTTATTGAATTCGGTGCTCAATAAGCTTCCATGTCATTCGAAATGGTATTGAATAAGCTTTAGATATGAGGGAAATCTGAATTTAGTGTTGTTATATATATATATATGTGATTTGAGTAATGTCGACATAGACTACCCCTCTACTCCTACCAATTTAGGTCTAAAATATTCATCAATTGAAAAGTATTGAAAAAATAAAACATTTCAAAAAATAAAAAATACTTTTATATTGTTTTGTACTTTTACCGGCGAAAATATACTTTTACCAGTGCAGTTTTCATACCTTTACCGGTGCAGTTTCGGAGATTCATCGACAAAAGTGTCAAAGGTAAAAGTCTTGGACTTTTCTCGGTACATTTGATCCTTATCGGTTCATTTATGAATTGCACTGACGAAAATAGTGTCGGAAAAAGTTTATAGCTTTTTGCCGGCGCATTTAAGAGATGCGTCAGTAAAAGTATATTTTGTCGGGGCATTTAAGAATTGCATTGGTATAGATCAATAATTGCTTGCGAGAAAATACGCTAGTGAAAGGCTCAACTTTTGCAGGCGCATTTGACGAATTGCACCGGCAAAAACCCATTTTCTTATAGTGTAAAATGGGTTTGTGCCTTAACAAAATTAAATAGCAAACCTATGTAGTGTTATAAATAAACATGATGCCCATAATATATAAAATTATAAATTTGAAGTATTGAAAAAGGGAGAGTACTATAGTGATAAGTCACATTGATATATTGAGTGATCAATTAATGAAGGTGGAGAATTGTTGAAGATCGATGAATCACTACGTACAGTTGTATATGTTAGTTAATTGCGCATGCCCCCTTTATTAGCTGGTTAAAAGAAGACTAGTTGGCTTATTATAATTTATTTTTATGTTTCGCAAAAGAAAGTAGTGCTTTATCAACAAAAAAACACTGCAAATATTAAAAGGCAGATCCCTTGCATTAAAGATGTGAGTACTAATTGTAACTAATCAGTGTGTTATATGATTATTAAATGGCAGCTCGAATTTCATTGAGATAATTAACTAGGTTGTTTCGCAATTGATAAATATATAGCACTAGACGATTTCATGGTTATCAAAGTACATTGGATTACATGCATGGGAAAATACCAGATGATTATATCTGAATTTCGGTAAATTATATAACTTTTACTATATAAGTAGGCATTATTTAATTGGGAGCTAGATCATTGCTTACTACAAATAAAATATACCAATCGATCATAACAGTATGTATAAATAAAAGCAAATATAAATATATATATATACTAATCTGAGATCTTAACTTTGCATTCCAATCTCTGGAGAATATCTAAAAGTTCTCTCCAAATCCATTAATGTGCATATATTATATTGTATATTTGGCCCAACTAACTTATAATTAACTCAATTTGAGGGGCATATTTGATACCGATAAGATATGAATTCTTTTTAGATCACAAATAGACTGATAATTAATTACCACTTCTAAATATCTGTAGATTCAAACCCTACATATTAATGTACAATAATTAAGAACATATATACGATCCTATATATATGCTATATGTATAATAAATTATAGTACACACATCACACATTATTTGTTAATTAATATGCAGTACCGCCATTAGGCTTCAAAAAAAAGGTCCCAATTAAAGGAAACTGTTTCAGAGAAAGCTGGGAAAGCAACTAATTAATAATTTCGAAATATTCCTATGAAAATTTAGGCTGAACCCAACAAAATGAATAGTAGTGGAACCTTCCGTTTCTCCTATATAAGTAGGGTTTTTGCCCATCAGTACCATCATACCAACCAAACCATAAAAAACATAATCCAGTGCACTATAGCTAGCCAGGGTAATTAGCTACCTTTATTTGGGGTTTCTGTAACCAAAAAAAGAGAGTAGAGATATGGGAAATAGTCAAGCTTCCCGTTCAGCTGATCATGCTCCTATTCCAGCTTATGAATATCGTAGTTCCTATCAAGAAAAGTACTACTACTCCTCCCAACCAAACACTGGATATCGTTATAAAACAGCTGAAAAAGATCCAGCTCCAACTCCTCCTCAGCGCAGAAAACCAGCCCCGGTCACTGCAGTCATGGATTGCAATGAGGTGGCTCAGCGCTACGGCGGCTTTGTGATCTCCGAGTACGGCGGTAATCTTAAGAAACCAGCTCAACCTCGGGTTATTTAGAATGCTAATTAATTAATTACTATATGCTCAAGCTCCTATATATATATATATGTTAGTACTTTGATCTCAGTTAGTTAGACAGTTACGAGTAGCTACGTACGTATAATATTTCTAGTGTGCTTGTTCCGACGACCGATCTCTCCTTCTGTATACAGAAGTGTATTTGATCATCTTCTTATGTAATTTCGACATTTAGTTCGTAATAGATACTTTTCTATATGTAATCTTCAATATGCTACGGTTTTTTTGTTTCTTCCATATATTAATGATTAAGTTTATAAAGTAATATATATGAATTTCCTTGGATGCGCATTATTTTATTTTATTTAATTAGACTACACTTAAAAGCAAGGGCAGTGGCTTGTTATATAATAATATAACATCTAGATTAGATTGGCGCAGCTCAATATCGATTCCATGATCTGCACTACAAAGCTAAATATATATATATATATATATATATAAAGAATAGGAAATTAAAACCAAATATATTCGCAATAGATATTTATAATTTGAAAATTACTATACAATCAGCCAAGAGAAACTTAATCGATTCCAAGCTCATCTACTAATTTAAATCACTACAAGAAAAATCATTTTTAAAAGTGACACAAAATCGCTCTTAATATACAAGAAATTAGAGACAATATATAGGCAATCACCTCTAATAATATTTAGAAACAATTTTAGGGGCGATCTAATGTATAAAAAAGTCGCTTCTAATATTTAGATTTTTTAACAAAAAGCATGAGAAATTTAGGTAGTGCATTTCATAGTTTTGTCATTTTTTGTATTTTTTTTTATGCTCATACCCCCTTCCTAAATGCTATTTTGTTTTTACTTTTGTTCACGGTGAACAAAATTTAGTGGTCCATTACTGATATGAAAGGGAAAATGCCAAGGAGAGAGAAGCTTTCTTTTCTTATTTTCTTTGTTGAGTAATGTGCAGATGTAGATTAAGTTTAGAAAGTATATAAATATAGGACAATTTTTTTTATAGGGCTTCATTTTAATAAACCATAATACACTATACACTTAATATTATGCTATTTTTACCTTTGGTCAGCTATCCTTGTGGTCCTTTGTACCTATATATACATTGTAATCACTACTATAAAAAGTCTTTTATGACACTTTTTTAGGACACTCACCTAAATGTGAATTCTAAAAACAACTTCTGGACTTTTTAGGACTCGCGTTGCGAGTCCTTAAAAAAGTCCTTTTAGGGCTCGCGGAGCGAGTCCTAAAAACTATATGTGTCCTAAAAGTTTGATTTTTTTTAATAACAAACACCTCCTGAACTTTTTAGGACACTCATTGCGAGTCCTTAAAGATTTTTTTTAGGACACCCGGTGCAAGTCCTAAAAACTTGTGTGTGTCCTAAAAGTTTGATTTTTTTTAACAAAAGTTCTTGAACTTTTTAGGACACTCATTTAGAGTCCTTAAAAAATTTATTTTAGGACACGCAATGCAAGTCCTATAAATTTATATGTGTCCTAAAAGTTTAAATAATTTTTTTTAACAAATTTTTTATTATATATATTAAATCAAAAATAAAAAAAATAAAGTTTTATTAATAATTTTAAAAAAAACAAATGTGTATTTTAAAAAAAAAATTAACATGGGCTGATCGACCCACTTTCTCTCCATGTGATCAAACCTCTCATAACCCTAAATTACTTTTCCTTTTTCTCCTTAAATTTTTCCCACAGCTGCCGTATCTTTCTCCTTCTCTCTTTCTGAAAGTATTTCCCTCTCTCACACTACATTTATCAATCTCCGTGGTAGCATGGAGGGCTCGGAATGGCGACAGCTCAGGACCAATGGTGGGGCTTAGAGTGGTTGCGGCTTGGGCCGAACGTAGGGGCTTGGAGCGACAACGACTTTGGCTGAACGTAGGGGCCTCGGGACGAACGACGGTGGCGTGGAACAACCACAGCACGAAGACAGTGGCGTGGGACGAACGACAATGACAGTGGCTTCGGACGAACGGTGGGGGTCAGCCCTCGGAGTAAGTTTCTCTCTCTTTCCCTATGTTTTTGAAGGCCGGGTTGAGGCTATGAGCAGTAGGGTCGGGGATTTGGGGTTGTGGCTATGTGATCAAGGGGTTCAGAGTTTCTATTGTTTCATTCTATCTCACACAGATTTTTTTTTGACAGAATGAAGATTATTGCTGCTTACTTGTTGGATGTTTTAGGAGGAAATGCTTCGCCTTCAGCCTATTTTTAATTTGTTCAAGTGTTCTTGTGTTGTATAAATTTGTCTTGTTTAAAATCCTTATTTTGTTGTAGAATAATCTGTGTGACGTTTCTTTTTCTATTGTTATTCTAATCTATTTTGGACTTGATGATGAATTTTACATTACTGTGAACAATTTGTGTTGTAAAGAGACAATGCATTTATGATTAATTTCTCAAATTAAAAATGCATTAAAGCAATTGATTAATTATTTATAATATATATTAGGAAAAATAGAATAACCAAATCATTAAATATATTAATTGAATTAAATTTAATTAATTAATATATTATAAATATTAAATAATAAATTTCTGTTTTTTTAAAGCACCCAACAGGATCTTTTAGGACTCGCATTGCTCGTCCTAAAAAACCTGAGTTTTTAAGGCTCTTAAATAGAGGACTCGCGCCCCGCGAGTCCTAAAAAGTCTTTTTTGTAGTAGTGAATGGTCTTAGTACTATTTTGATGAATATACACATTTTGGCCCTACAACTTCTGACATGGTATCAGAACCATAACGGCTCCTCCAATGGCCTCAGAAATTAGTACAGGCTCCACTCACATGCGTGAACATCCACACCAAAATGTACCAACACAAACCAATACCCCTTTTTCTTTTCCTTCCTCACAGTTGTCAAACAACTTTCCTTCCGTGAGCCAAACAATAACCATCAAGCTTGATGAAACCAATTACCAGATCTGGAAAATGCAAATGCTCAATATCACCATTGCCGATGGCTTGGACAGCTTCCTTGACGGCAGCTCCGTTTGTCCACCCTCACACCTACCCGACGACCCATCCAAACCCAACCCCGATTTCGCGTCTTGGCACCGTTATAATCGATTGATCATGAGCTGGATCTATGCTTCTCTTTCTGACGGGATGCTGGGTCAGATTGTAACCTTCTCAACCACCGCCGAGATTTGGTCCTCACTCCAACGGATCTACACATCAGCTTCTTTTGCTTGAGTTTCAGAGCATCGCACCACACTGTAGAACATCAAGAAAGATGGTCTGACTGCATTTGCTTATTTGCAGAAAATAACCTCTCTATGCAACATCTTAGCCTCCGCCGGTGACCCCGTTTCTTACCAAGATCACCTCATCTACTTGCTCAATGGTTTGGGTCCAGCTTACAATGCTTTCATCACGCCGATTCAAGATCGCTTCCCACAACCGTCCATCGAAGAGGTGCATTCTCTCTTGCTCAGGTATGATGCTCGTCTTGATCGTCAAACCGCTGCGGCTTCTCTGAGCTCCCTTTAAGCCAACTTCACCAATCTCCATTTACCCAAATCAAACCCGAAATCACCCCATCGACCACCCTCTTCTTCCTCACCCTATCCCTCAACTCCTCCAAGCCGTCCAACTCCTCGTCCCTACTATCCGCCTTCCACCCGTCCGCCTAACCCTCATTCCCAACCCCATCGTCCTCCTCCCAGACCCCCCAAATGCCAGATCTGTTTCCAAATTGGCCATTACGCTAGCTCCTATCCTCATCGAACCAATCTGCAGTTTCCCCACCTCCACCTAAGCGTTACAATGCCTATTTTACCCAATATTCCTCCTCTCCTGCTCCTCTGCCTCTTGTGGCTCATCCTGGCATTGTGAACGATCCTCACTGGTATATGGACTCTGGAGCATCTCACCACTTTACTCCAGATCTCAACATGCTTGAATCGGCGCAACCACTTTCTGGTGGTGATAAGATTACTCTCAGCAATGGTACAGGTACCCCCATTTCTCATGTTGGTTTTGCACATTTACCTACTTCTCCCTTACCTCTTAAACTGACCCATGTTTATCACTCCCCTACCTTGTCCAAAAATTTACTCAGTGTTTCTAAGCTTTGTCATGACAATAATGCCTATGTCGAGTCTCACCCTTCTTTTTTTTGTGTCAAACACCAGGTCAGTCATCGAATACTTCTCACCGGTCTTCTTGATCAAGGGATTTATCGGGTCTCGTCTCCATCTTCGCAGTCCATCTCCTCTGCTAGTCCAGTTCAACTCCTCCTCACCACAAAATCGTCTCCTTCTCTCTGGCACTCACGTTTGGGTCATCCAGCTTCTGATGTTATTTCTAGTGTTTTTTCTCTATGTAATTTTTATTTTCCTAAGTCAGCTACCACTACATTTTGTAATTCCTGTCACTTGGCCAAGTCGCATCGACTTCCCTTTCCTGTATCTGTTTCTCGGGCTTCCATGCCCTTTGAATTAATACATTCCGATTTATGGGGTCCTTCCCCTGTTACCTCTATTACAGGTGTGCGTTATTTTGCTTTATTTCTTGATGACTATACTCGCTTCACATGGCTATATTTACTCCATACTAAGGATGAAAATTTTCAAGCATTTCTTACTTTCAAAACCATGGTTCAAACACAATTCTCTACCAATATTAAACGTGTTCGCACTGATTGGGGTGGCGAATTTCGTTCCTTCGCTCCTTATTTTTCTAAATTGGGTATCCTTCATGAGTTATCTTGTCCCCATACCCCGCAACAAAACGGGCGTGTTGAATGCAAAAATCGACATGTTGTCGAAGTTGGTTTAACTCTTCTCACTCATGCCTCCATGCCTCTACATTTTTGGCCTTACGCCTTTAGCACTGCCGTTTACCTCATCAACCGTCTTTCTACCCGAGTACTGTCCTCTCAAAGTCCATTCCAAGCTTTATATGACAAGCCTCCCTCTTACACTCACTTCCGGGTCTTTGGTTGTCAATGTTTTCCCTTTCTTCGGCCTTATAATCTCCACAAATTGGAACTCCGTTCTGCCTCCTACGTTTTTCTTGGGTATAGCAGCCAACACAAAGGCTATCTATGTCTTAATCCTACTTCTGGTCGTCTCTATATTGATCGTCATGTCATCTTCAATGAAGACCACTTCCCTTTTGCCACTCCCACACCCTCTGTCTCTCCTCCTACTCGCCCATATCATGTTGTACATTTGCCTTCCCTTTCCTAGTTCACACCCTTCCTTCCCCAACCCCTCTCCCCCACCTCCATCTCCTTCGGCCCCAACTCCTTCACCTACTCGACCTCCTGATTTCTCACCTCACCCAAGCTGTTCCTCATCTTCCTCTGTCTCTCCCGGTTCTGTCTCTTCTTCATCTACCTCTTCTTCACCCCCAACCATTCCATTGCAGGTAATGTTGCAAGGCCCTCGTGAGCCTACTGTTGCTAAGACTAACTTACACTCGATGGTTACGCGTGCCAAGTATGGCACGCTTAAACCACGGTTATTTTATGGTGTTATTTCAGGTACCCCTGTTGAGCCCTCTAATTTTCGTGAGGCTAACCGTGATCCTAATTGGAACAACGCCATGGATACTGAAATATGCTCTTCGTTCTCAAAGCACTTGGATCTTAGTTCCTCCCCCTCCGCATTGTAAGATAATTGGTTGTAAGTGGGTCTATCGTATCAAGCTCAATCCTGATGGTTCGGTTAGTCGTTACAAGGCTTGTTTGGTTGCCAAAGGATATGCTCAAACTCCGGGACTTGACTTTAATGAGACCTTTAGTCCCGTCATCAAACCCACTACCATTCGGCTGGTTCTCTCCATTGCGGTATCTCTTTCTTGGCCTATTCAACAACTGGACATTCAAAATGCTTTTCTACATGGGGACTTGACTGAGACTGTTTACAGGCAACAACCCCAAGGTTATATCGATGCCACTGCTCCCACACATGTGTGTAAACTTTCTAAATCCATCTATGGGCTCAAAAAATCACCTCGGGCATGGTTTCTCAAACTCAATACTGCTCTTCTTGCTTGGGATTTCATTGCATTTATGGCCGACTGTTCTATGTTTATCTACACTTCGGCTACTGCCATGCTTATAGTTTTGGTCTATGTTGACGACATCATTGTTACAGGCTCTTGTTCATCTACTATTTCTCGTCTCATGGCCTATCTCCACACTCAGTTTGCTGTCAAGGATCTCGGTCCCCTGCATTTTTTTCTCGGCATTCAAGTGTCCCGGTCCTCGTCTAGCCTTCATCTCTCCCAAGCTAAATACATTAGAGATCTTATCACCAAAATCGGTTTGCTGGATTCGAAACCTGTGGCCACTCCGCTTTCCCTTGGTCCTCTTTCTCTCTATGATGGTACTCCTCTCTCAAACGGTACTGAGTTTCGCAGTCTTGTTGGTGCTCTTCAATATTGTACATTTACTCGACCTGACATTGCATACTCCGTCAACAAGCTTTGTCAATTTATGTACGCTCCCACCGATACTCATCTTCAAGCCGCCAAACGTATTCTTCGCTATCTCAAAGGTACGGCTCATCTCGGTCTTCTCTTGCACTCCGACCCTCACTTTCATCTTCAATGTTATACGGATGCCGATTGAGCCTCTTGTCCTAACGATCGATGAAGCACGAGTGCGTATTGTATATTCCTTGGTGTGAATTTAATTTCCTGGTCTTCTGCTAAACAGAAAATTGTTTCTCATTCTAGCACCGAATCTGAGTATTGCGCTCTTGCCAATGGAGCCTCGGACGTGTCCTGGATCGAATCTCTTCTTTCTGAACTTGGCATCCATCTCTCCGCTGCACCATCTCTGCATTGTGACAACCTCAGCACCTTACATGTTGCTTCGAATCCGGTCCTTCATGCTCGTACCAAGCATGTTAAACTCGACTATCATTTTGTTCGTGAGTGTGTTGCTAACGGTTCTTTCTCTCTGGTCTTCACACCATCCACTGAACAACTCGCTGACGGCCTCACTAAACCGCTTGTGGCTTCTCGGTTCTAAGAGCTACGCACCAAACTCTCGATGCTTCCTAGCCCCATGAGTTTGAGGGATAATAAACCATAATACACTATATACTTAATATTCTGCTATTTTTACCTTTGGTCAGCTGTCCTTGTGGTCCTTTGTACCTATATATACATTGTAATGGTCTCAGTACTATTTTGAGGAATATACACATTTTGGCCCTACAACTTCTGACACACTTTAAGCCCTACCGGTAGGGCTCTCAGTGTTTCTTGACCCGTGAACAGTTTTCGGCACGACTTTTTTTTTATGACCATGTATGTTGTAGCTATTTAGAGCATCCTGCCAATTTTCAGAAAATTCCGAATAGTTTACAGTACCGAAAACTAGGTTCAAACATGTTGTTTTCCACGCGCATAAAAAAAATTAGTCACGCGTGCAACAACATGTTTGAACATAGTTTTCGGTATTGTAAACTATTCGGAATTTTCTAAAAATTTGTAGGAAGCTCTAAATAGCTACAATATACACGGTCGTAAAAAAAATCGCAGTAAAAACTATTCAAGGCTTAAGAATACTGAAAGTCCTACCGGTAGGGCTTAAAGTGAAACCCTAATAGGAGAATTCCCATATATATATATATTGCTTTTACCTTCTATTTGAAAAAGCAAAAAGAAAGAAGAAAACAAATGTGACTTATTATAACCTTCAAATGAGCATGGTAATCACTACAAAAAACAAGGCCTATACCGAGAACAAATGTCCTCGGTATAAGCTCAAATGTCCTCGGTACACCCTCTACCGAGACAATGTCGTCGGTAGAAAGTTATCGGTACAACCGCGTCGGTAAAACAAAACTTATACCGACAACATTAAAAATGTTCCCGGTATAGGTTTTACCGAGGACAATGTCCTCGGTAGAAAGTGAAAAATGTCCTCGGTACAATCAACCCCAATTTGTCATCGTGCTGGTATATACCGACATCTTGCTGGTATATACCGAGGACAATGTCCTCGGTATAGACGTTTCCCAAATTTTTTTTTATATTTTTAATATTTATTCCCTTATTAATTAATTAATTAATTTATTTATTTAATTTGAATTAAATATAAAAAAATAGAATAAAATTAAAACACTTATATTAACACATATAAATAAAAACATAAGAGTATGTTCGCTGAATCAAAATAAAGAGTTGTGTTAAACATGATAATGTAATACTCAATTGTAATAAAATTCATACATAAGTCCTACTGAGTCGGTGCTCCAACATCGGGATCATCGGGTGGTGGTGGGGCAGATTGAGATCCCGGGGTGATACAATGAGTCCTGACATGCTCCTCTAACTGTCGAAGACGCTCTCTCATCTCAGACAACTCTTCATCTCTAGTTTGTGAAGGACAAAAATCAAATGGAGTTCGATTCCTTATGTTAAGGATACGTCCATATCCTTTCTGGTGGCCCCGTCGTTTTCCGAAGACAGTTTGTACCAAAGATATGTCTTCATCTTCAGGCGCACTTGAAACTGGTATGGAACTCTCAGTATCAGTTGCCTGTGTCTACCGTGTGTCGCGGTATGCACGCAATTCCTCCTGTGATACAATGTATAATGTAATTAAAATTTTGAAACAATTAAAATTTTGAAAAATGTTTAAAAAAACTTAACGTACCCAAGTATTTTTTGCTGTCTCTGTCACCCACCCTGTGCCTGATTTATGGTGAGTATCCATCCAGCTATCCGGGATGGACTCAAGTTTCCCAGTCTCTAAATTGCGCTGTCACGTACATATATTTTTATAAAATTAATAATTAAACGTAAATAAGAAAAATAAACTAAAAAATAATTAATTAACTAACCTTTTTATAGCGCAGGGCTGGGATTGACTGAGAACCTCCATAACTAAGCTCTTTCAGTTTCCTTCTATTTTCCTTGTTGACCACAGAACGTTTCTGCAAAAAGTTATCGTTAGTAATATATTTAATTAAGATAGTTAAGTTTAGCAAGAAATTAATACCGTAATTTCTGGGCGTCGGAAAATTTCAATTGCTTTTTGCCACTGCATATCCGTGCAACCACCATAACGATTTTGTGGCCCATTAATCATTAAATGCTCTTTAATATCGTACTTCCAGTCATAATACTTTTTAGCACACGAATGATCAATGCCTCTCAAGATCCCAGGCATATGCCCTTCTCCATGTCTAGTACGCCCAATATCAAACAAATCATCATAATTTACAAACATTTATTAGTAAATATGATATATAACATAAAATGAGAATTAACATAAAAATACATAAACTACTTACTTCCAAATGTGCAAGTATTCTTTCTTTCGAGGCATTTGGTACTTTTGACCATTGAGGACAGTCCGGATCAGTGTACTGTCGAATAAGTAATCCGAGCTCTCTTGAGAAATTTGAGCTGTACTCTCCGATCTCTTTATATGTTCTCCCCCGCACATCCCACTCGAGAGGGAGAGGACGCCCCAACTGTTCCCTCTTTTCCCGCGTGTTCAATCCTTTATGGCGTCCACGTTTATTTGGAGGGGCTATTGTATGCAAATTCAATATTTTAAAATTAATATGGATTAATTGTTAAATTTTAAGGAGTATATCAATGTGTAAAGTATTACCTCGTTCACAATCAGCTGGGATATCTGACGGTCCACGTGGAGGATCGCATCCTCCACCATCACCCCCGTGAGATTGAGCAATAACATCAGCCATATCTGTCAAATTAATCGATATTAAAATTACATTTATCACATAAAAATGACTATATAAAATTATTTATTGTTAAAAATAATTACTTCAACATATTATAAAATTACCACTTAATTATCACTATAATAATCTTCACTATCATCATCGGTTTCTATGTGTTCATCTTCCTCTTCATCATCTTCATATTCAACCTCCTCTTCCTCCTCCTCCACTTCCTCTTCCTCCTCCTCCTCTTCTTCTTCCATTTCCTCCTCCCTCTCCTCCTCAATTGCAACATTATCTATCTCAACAAATTGTAATGGATCCCCCGTACGTTCAAAGCTGATTTGTGGCAACGGTCCAAGATCAACAAATAATTGGAAATTAGAGGAACTAGTGTCGTGCATAACATCTACTTCTACATCCTCTGCTTGTTCTTCAACTAGTGGGATGTCCCACACATTTCTGTGATGCACTTCTTGGACGACTTTCCAATGAGATTTATTTTTAAGGTCTTCAATGTAGAAAACTTGGTTAGCCTGAGTTGCTAAGATAAATTTATCATCTTTGAAGGCCTCCGAACTGGTTTTGATACTCGTTATGTTTTGCTCAAACTTTAATCCTGAAGACCAATTAGTGTCAAACCATTTGCACTTAAATAATACAACAGAACAACCAGAAAGATATGACATCACTAAAACTTCTTCCAACTGGCCGTAATAAGTACTATTTTCGACACCCGCTACAAAGACTCCACTATTTTGAGTTTTGCGATTCTTGTCCCTGTCATAACACAAAAATCTTACTCCATTTACAACACACCCAGGGTACGACGCAACACGAGTTGAAGAACCGTTTGCTAAAGAGATTAATTCTTCATGTACTTCCAAGGATCCTGTTTGTCGAAGATGATAAATCTTATTATAAAACCAATTAGGAAATTCCTCTCTATGTAATTGGTCTAGGTTTTCAACACCTCTAGTCTGTAGAATTTCCCTATGCTCTCTGCAACAAACAAAAACAACTAATTTATGAGCTACTAATAAGTGTTATAATAAACATGCAATGAATTGATGAACTACTTTAATTACTTACCGAAGATATGGCAAGATCTCATTGCAGTTGTTTAGAATATACCAATCCGCTATTTTCTTCACTTCATCTTCCAAAATTGTCAATGATTTCTTACCAATTGGACGACCCTGAGATCGAAAGACCGACATCTTTTTAAGTGATAGACCAACATCTACATTTCGGTCTGGACGATTGAACTTTGTCTCAACACCTTTCTAGTACATGGAGCAAAATGTTAATGCCTCATCAACCACATATCCTTCTGCTATTGACCCCTCTGGACGTGCTTTATTACGGACATAATTCTTCAATTTTTTCATATACCTTTCAAAAGGATACATCCACCTCATGTGAACCGGTCCTCCAAGTATTGCTTCTTCCGGTAAATGTATTAGTAGATGGACCATGATATCGAAAAAAGCAGGTGGGAAAATATTTTCTAACTTGCAAACAATCTCAACAATTGAAGTTTTGACTTTTTCTAAATCTGAGACTTTTAGAGTTCTCGCACAAATGAGCTTCAAGAAAGTGCATAACTCAATAATAGTTGTACTCATCGATTTCTCTAGGAATGCATGCACACCAACTGGCAAAAGGCGTTGCATAATGATGTGACAATCATGCAATTTCAAACCAGTGATCTTATTGTCATTATCAATCACATTTTTCCTTAGGTTAGATCCAAAACCATCTGGAAACTTCACTGATTTAAGAAATCGACAAAACTTTTGGCGATCTTCAATAGTGAAAGTGAATTTGGCCGCAGGCTTTTGTATCCGACCATTCAACTTCCTCAGCTGTAACTCTGGTCTCATCTTCATCTTCTCCAAGTCTACTCTGGCACTAACTGTGTCTTTGGTCTTATTCTCCAGCCCAACTATTGTGCCTACTAAACTGTCGCACACATTTTTCTCAACATGCATAACATCTCGATTGTGTCGCAACATTATGTTGGCCCAATATGGGAGCTCAAAAAATATACTTTTTTTCCGCCAACCAACTTGCTCTTTTGTACGCTTTCTTTTTTGGCCGCCATAACTGACATGCTTACCAGGAAGAGAATCAGGTATAAAACTCATTTGTGTGAACATTTCTTGCATGGTTAATGGCTTTGGTGGTAATCTTTTTTCAACGACACCATATGTCTTCTTGTCCCTTCTAATGGCATGTTTGATTGGTAAAAAATGTCTATGACCATAAAAAGCAACCTTCTTTTGTAAACGAATAGATGGTGTTGCCACATTGCAAGTAGAGCAAGCATGATAACCTTGGCCAGTCCATCCAGAAAGGCTACTCCTTGCTGGGTAATCGTTTATAGTCCACATCAAAGCTGCCCGAAGAGTGAAGAAACTGCCATCGACTGCATCTCGAGTCTGTACACCAGTCACCCATAATTCTTTTAACTCATCAATCAATGGTTTTAAGAAAACATCAAAATCTTTTCCTGGCGAATGAGGTCCCGGAATTAATAAACTCAACATGAAATTAGTTTCTCTCATGCACAACCATGGTGGCAAGTTATATGTCGTCAACACTACCGGCCACATACTATAAGAAAGACTCATATTACCAAAGGGATTGAATCCATCTGCAGCCAATCCAAGCCGCACATTCCTGGGTTCCATTACAAATGTTGGATTATTTCGGTCAAAGTCCTTCCAAGCTTTCCCATCAGCGAGATGACGCAATACACCATCTTCTTTTATACGTTGCTCGTGATGCCATCTCATATGTTGAGCAATGTGCCTCGATGCATATTTTCGCATTAACCTAGGGGTTAAAGGAAAATAACGCATCACTTTATGAGGCACTTTCTTTCCCTTGGTGTTCTTGTCCACCCATCGATCCTCCCCACAAACAAGACATTTGCTTTTTCCAGCATGTTCTTTCCAAAACAGTGCGCAATCATGCTTGCAGACATGGATTGACTCGTAGCCCAATCCAAGTTTCCGCAACAACCTTTTCGCTGCATAATGCGATTTTGGAAGCTTATTTGGGGCTGGAAATGCATCATGTAATAACTCCAGCATTCCATCAAATATTTTTTTGGGAATTTTCCCCAACACTTTGAAATGCATTAACTTCACTAGGAAATTCAATGATGTGTAATTTTGACACCCGGGGAATAATGGAGCCTCGATCTCAGCAAACAAATCGTTATAATGTTGCCCACCCCTGTAGTCTGTTGTAGGTATCTCTTGACCGCGCTCATTCTCCGCTTGTTCGTCATTGTCATTTTGCATAAGATCATTGAGAACATCCATCATTTCATCTTCATCATTTTGATCTATCCGAGGTCTCATTGGTATTATTTCATCCTCTCCATGCCAATGCCAATTGGTATATTTCCGTAGAAAACCATTTACAAAAAGATGATTTTCTAATACATCAATCGTTTGAAATTCAACGTTGACACACCTCCTACACGGACATTTCACCAATCCCCTTGAGTCAACGCACTGCCGAGCTCTCTGGAGAAAATCCATCACACCAGCCTCATACTCCTCGGATAATCGATCTGTCAAATTAATTCAGCTCTTGTCGATCGACATTGTATGAATGTAGCACTGCACGGAACACTAATCATCAAACTTACAATCAATTTGTGTGTGTCCTAATTCAGAGAGAGGCAAATGTAAGAGTCTTCAATGACTCACCCTCTCTAAACGGGTCTAAGGCTTCTTGTGATGAACACTAAAAAAATATAATATTATCACTAGGTGATAATAACACTATTATATCTTTGGTAATAATTTCTTATTACCAAAGAAAAAAGCAAATAAAATTAAATATGTTTTTTAATGTCTTATGCTCTTTGAAGTTAATTATGTTGTTTTATGATATCTAACTATAATATATTTCAGTGTAAATATTATTAAAATTATTTAAATTTTACATATTAATTTAGTATTTATTATATTAAATATTTTACTTATGCTTTATTGAATAGTTTTATTAATTTAAACAAATTTTCTAAGATTTGTTTAAAATTTATTTATTTACTTTAGGATTTAATTATTACTTAAATTATTTAATTAATGTTTATTTTTATTAAAATTTAGTTGCATAATGTTAATGTTAATTTTAAAATATATTATTTATATAAAAAAAACATAAATTATTCAAAAATTGGAAAAAAAATTAAAAAAAATACAGAAAAATTAAAAACAACTAACAAATATTATTAAAAACATATTTTTTTTAATTTTAATTTTAATAATGATTAAAACTAACAAATATTAAATTTAATTTTTTTTATTTTAAATTTAATTTTAATATTGGTTTTCTAATAATATATTTGTTAATTTTATTTAATCAGAACTAACAAATATTATTTTTTTACATATTAATTTAGTATTTATTAAATTACATATTTTACTTATGCTTTATTGAATAGTTTTATTAATTTAAACAAAATTTCTAAGATTTGTTTAAAATTTATTTATTTACTTTAGGATTTAATTATTACTTAAATTATTTAATTAATGTTTATTTTTATTAAAATTTAGTTGCATAATGTTAATGTTAATTTTTTTTAATGTTAATTTTAAAATATATTATTTATATAAAAAAACATAAATTATTCAAAAATTGAAAAAAAAAAAAAAATACAGAAAAATTAAAAACAACTAACAAATATTATTAAAAACATATTTTTTTAATTTTAATTTTAATAATGATTAAAACTAACAAATATTAAATTTAATTTTTTTTATTTTAAATTTAATTTTAATAATGGTTTTCTAATAATATATTTGTTAATTTTATTTAATCAGAACTAACAAATATTATTTTTTTACATATTAATTTAGTATTTATTAAATTACATATTTTACTTATGCTTTATTGAATAATTTTATTAATTTAAACAAAATTTCTAAGATTTGTTTAAAATTTATTTATTTACTTTAGGATTTAATTATTACTTAAATTATTTAATTAATGTTTATTTTTATTAAAATTTAGTTGCATAATGTTAATGTTAATTTTTTTTAATCTTAATTTTAAAATATATTATTTTACTTATCAATTCACTATTTATTAAATTAGAAATTTTATTGAGTACTTCTACTAATATTCACAATATCTCTAAAATTTACAATTCTATAAAAAATTCGGCAGCATAACGACTATATTTTCATCTATTCCAAAATTTAAAATCCTGCAAATAACACATAAAAAATATCCAGACCCAGATCATGCAAAGAGCATTACAAATACATTTTAAACGACTATATAATTTATAATTATTAGTCTAAATTTTATTAATTATTCAATTTTCTAGCCAAAATATTAAAATTCTACTAAAAATTAACAACAAATTAATCATCAATATTCATAAAATCTTAATTTTTACTACTAACATAAGCAAAAAACTTAAAATTAACAACAACAACATACTAACATTACCACCAAAATTTTCAAATTAACACTCAAATATTTAATATGTTTACTAATATGTTTAATACACATAAAATTCACCAAAACAACATAGAATTTATTTAAAAAAAATACTAATTAATCATATAACAATTTTCTAATTCATAATATCATTTTCACTAATACTTATTTTGAAAACCTAAAAATAAATACATTCTATCAAATATAATTATTTCAGATTTTTATTAAAATTAATATTATATTATTTATATAAAAAAACATAAATTATTCAAAACTTGAAAAAAAATTAAAAAAATACAGAAAAATTAAAAAAAAATGTACCAATGCCTTCAATATCTTGCTAGCAATCTCTATAGTCTAACAAAAACCGAATACCCAACCTTCAAACAAAAATTAGAAAATATCATTATACAATTTCATAAATATATATATATATATATAATGAATAAATAAACCATACCTTCAACAAATACACAGAAATTCCTTCACCCTTGGCAATTTTGGGGCTTAAAACCGAGGTTTTATGGAGGAAAACGGCGATAATCGGCGGAGGGAGGCGAACGGTTCGGAGAAAACCCAGAGAAACCAAAGAGGAAGGAGAAGGGGCTTCGCGGCTGAGGGGGATATTTATAAACCATATACCGAGAACATGTTCTCGGTATAGGTTCTCGGTATAGCAACTAAACCTATTCAGAACCGCGAAAATGTCCCGCGCATATGAAATGTCTATACCGAGGACATGTTGTCGGTATAATGTTCTCGGTATATAATCTTTTTTTTGTAGTGAATATATATGACGTGCATTCAGCGTCATAATAACTTTTAGGCACAAGAGTTATTATATCGAGCAATATGCCAAAAAATTGAAGCTATTAGTTAGATGATCTGAATGAAAATGTGCGTCATAAAAAAAAAAAGACAGTAATTGTCAGTTTTATAGTTGCCAGCGTGTATCCAAAACTTACCAAACATATAATCTTTCGGCCTATTATACTATATACCATCTAATTAAAGAGAATAGTGATGAGAAAAGTGATGAATACTGGAATACACTACAAAAAACAGGGCCTATACCGAGAACAAATGTTCTTGGTATAAGCCCAAATGTCCTCGGTATAACCTCTACCGAGACAATGTCGTCGGTAGAAAGTTATCGGTACATCCGCGTCGGTAAAACAAAACTTCTACCGACGACATTAAAAATGTTCTCGGTATAGGTTTTACCGAGGACATTGTCCTCGGTAGAAAGTGACAAAAGTCCTCGGTACAACCATCCCCAATTTGTCATCGTACTGGTATATACCGACATCTTAGTGGTATATACCGAGGACAATGTCCTCGGTATAGACTTTTTCCCAATTTTTTTTTTTTATATTTGTTATTCCCTTATTTATTTATTTTGAATTAAATATAAAAAAATAGAATAAAATTAAAACACTTATATTAAACATATAAATAAAAACATAAGAGTATGTTCGCTGAATCAAAATAAAGAATTGTCTTAAACATGATAATGTAATAGTCAATTGTAATAAAATTCATACATAAGTCCTACTGAGTCGGTGCTCCAAAATCGGGATCATCAGGTGGTGGTGGGGCACATTGAGATCCCGGGGTGATACAATGAGTCCGGACATGCTCCTCTAACTGTCGAAGACGCTCTCTCATCTCAGACAACTCTTCATCTCTAGTTTGTGAAGGACGAAAATCAAATGGAGTTCGGCCCCTTATGTTAAGGATACGTCCATATCCTTTCTGGTGGCCCCGTCGTTTTCCGAAGACAGTTTGTACCAAAGATATGTCTTCATCTTCAGGCGCACTCGAAACTGGTGTGGAACTCTCAGTATCAGTTGCCTGTGTCTGCTGTGTGTCGCGGTATGCACGCAATTCCTCCTGTGATACAATGTATAATGTAATTAAAATTTTGAAACAATTAAAAATTTGAAAAATGTTTAAAAAAACTTAACGTACCCAAGTATTTTTGGCTGTCTCTGTCACCCACCCTGTGCCTGATTTATGGTGAGTATCCATCCAGCTATTCGGGAATGACTCAAGTTGCCCAGTCTCTAAATTGCGCTGTCACGTACATATATTTTTATAAAATTAATAATTAAACGTAAATAAGAAAAATAAACTAAAAAATAATTAATTAACTAACCTTTTTATAGCGTAGGGCTGAGATTGACTGAGAACCTCCATAGCTAAGCTCTTTCAGTTTCCTTCTATTTTCCTTGTTGACCACAGAACGTTTCTGCAAAAAGTTATCGTTAGTAATATATTTAATTAAGATAGTTAATTTTAGCAAGAAATTAATACCGTAATTTCTGGGCGTCGGAAAATACATAAACTACTTACTTCCAAATGTGCAAGTATTCTTTCTTTCGAGTCATTTGGTACTTTTGACCATTGAGGACAGTCCGGATCTGTGTACTGTCGAACAAGTAATCCGAGCTCTCTTGAGAAATTTGAGCTGTACTCTCTGATCTCTTTATATGTTCTCCCCCGCACATCCCACTCGAGAGGGAGAGGACGCCCCAACTGTTCCCTCTTTTCCCGCGTGTTCAATCTTTTATGGCGTCCACGTTTATTTGGAGGCGCTATTGTATGCAAATTCAATATTTTAAAATTAATATGGATTAATTGTTAAATTTTAAGGAGTATATCAATGTGTAAAGTATTACCTCGTTCACAATCAGCTGGGATATCTGACGGTCAAATTAATCCACGTGTGTGTCCTAATTCAGAGAGAAGCAAATGTAAGAGTCTTCAATGACTCACCCTCTCTAAACGGGTCTAAGACTTCTTGTGATGAACACTAAAAAAATATAATATTATCACTAGGTGATAATAACACTATTATATCTTTGGTAATAATTTCTTATTACCAAAGAAAAAAACAAATAAAATTAAATATGTTTTTTTTAATGTCTTATGCTCTTTGAAGTTAATTATGTTGTTTTATGATATCTAACTATAATATATTTCAGTGTAAATATTATTAAAATTATTTAAATTTGACATATTAATTTGGTATTTATTAAATTACATATTTTACTTATGCTTTATTGAATTGTTTTATTAATTAAAACAAAATTTCTAAGATTTGTTTAAAATTTATTTATTTACTTTAGGATTTAATTATTACTTAAATTATTTAATTAATGTTTATTTTTATTAAAATTTAGTTGCATAATGTTAATGTTAATTTTTTTTAATCTTAATTTTAAAATATATTATTTATATAAAAAAAACATAAATTACTCAAAAATTGAAAAAAAATTAAAAAAAAATACAGAAAAATTAAAAACAACTAACAAATATTATTAAAAACATATTTTTTTAATTTTAATTTTAATAATGATTAAAACTAACAAATATTAAATTTAATTTTTTTAATTTGAATAATGGTTTTCTAATAATATATTTGTTAATTTTATTTAATCAGAACTAACAAATATTATTTTTTTACATATTAATTTAGTATTTATTAAATTACATATTTTACTTATGCTTTATTGAATAGTTTTATTAATTTAAACAAAATTTCTAAGATTTGTTTAAAATTTATTTATTTACTTTAGGATTTAATTATTACTTAAATTATTTAATTAATGTTTATTTTTAATAAAATTTAGTTGCATAATGTTAATGTTAATTTTTTTTAATCTTAATTTTAAAATATATTATTTTACTTATCAATTCACTATTTATTAAATTAGAAATTTTATTGAGTACTTCTACTAATATTCACAATATCTCTAAATTTTACAATTCTATAAAAAATTTGGCAGCATAACGACTATATTTTCATCTATCCCAAAATTTAAAATCCTGCAAATAAGACATAAAAAATATCCAAACCCAGATCATGCAGAGAACATTACAAATACATTTTAAACGACTATATAATTTATAATTATTAGTCTAAATTTTATTAATTATTCAATTTTCTAACCAAAATATTAAAATTCTACTAAAAATTAACAACAACAAATTAATCATCAATATTCATAAAATTTGAATTTTTACTACTAACATAACCAAAAAAAATTAAAATTGACAACAACAACATACTAACATTACCACCAAAATTTTCAAATTAACACTCAAATATTTAATATATTTACTAATATGTTTAATACACATCAAATTCACCAAAACAACATAGAATTTATTTAAAAAAAAAATACTAATTACTCATATAACAATTTTCTAATTCCTAATATCATTTTTACTAATACTTATTTTGAAAACCTAAAAATAAATATATTCTATCTAATATAATAATTTCAGATTTTTATTAAAATTAATATTATATTATTTATATAAAAAAACATAAATTATTCAAAAATTGAAAAAAAAATTAAAAAAATTAAAAAAAACTTACCAATACCTTCAATATCTTACTAGCAATCTCTTTAGTCCAACAAAAACCGAATACCCAACCTTCAAACAAAAACTACAAAATATCATTATACAATTTCATAAATATATATATATAAAATGAATAAATAAACCATACCTTCAACAAATACACAGAAACCCCTTCACCCTTGGCAATTTTGAGGCTTAAAACCGAGCTTTTTGGGAGGAAAACGGAGGAAAATGGCGGAGGGAGGCGGACGGCTCGGAGAAAACCAAGAGAAACCAGAGAGGAAGGAGAAAGGGCTTCGCGGCTGTGGGGTATATTTATAAACCCTCTACCGAGAACATGTTCTCGGTATAGGTTCTCGGTATAGCAACTAAACCTATTCAAAACCGCGAAAATGTCCCGCGCATATGAAATGTCTATACCGAGGACATGTTGTCGGTATAGTGTTCTCGGTATAGAACCTTTTTTTTTGTAGTGATAGTACCAGAAATAAAAACAATGAATTTGTGAAGTCATGTAAGCATCAATAGTTGGATGTGAGGTTTTATAGACCTTTTTTCACTTTCGATCCTTATTTGAGTTTAACACCGTACGTAGTTTAGGATCATCATCAAGTTATGACATATTACATATTAATTATTGAATTTAATGAGCGTACGTATATGTATTTTATTAATACATTTTTTTGTTCAATTAATATATCTAAAAACAACGTCACTATTTGGTAATCAAACAGCTTATTACGCCATCCCAATATCAAGACTAGTAATTAATTACTACAAAACCATACATATATATGTATGTCTGAGGTAAGATGATTCATGAACATGGCAATCATTTGAACATGTACGCTACTACTTTATATAAACATATATATATATATGTATATATATATCCCTACAGAAAAATCAAATCCTTTGCTTCAATGTGCTTGGCTAATAGAATAATAAGAAACCAAGAAAGTAAATGCATGTATAAATTAAAATTATTGTCTTCATTTATTTATGCATATGCATAGAGAACCCTAAATAATGTATGGGACACCCACACACATTTGTATATATAGGTAGATTCCATTAAACCTTAAATAATTTGTATAATATAGTACTACCCATTTTCCGTAGGTACCCTTTTAACATTTTCTTTTAAATACTCTTGAAATTTATAATTTAGAAAAAAAAAGAAATAAAATGAGTTTTTATTTGACAGATCGATTACACCAACGCGCGAGGGTGGCTTCCTCTAATTTAATAATGCTTTAACTTATTTATATGTCAATCATTTGGTAAACATATTCTTCCGATTATTCTATAAGAAACTATTACTGCATCGGCTACACGAACAATAAGAATATTATTAATTAAATTATAGATATTGTAAACAATCATTACATGAATAAATTAATGTATTAGTTAACAAGTAATATTAAAAAGTAAAAACCTAAGTACGCCGCAAAAGAATGATCATCACGCTCTTAAGTACTCAATTTAATTTAAACTATATATAGACATTAATAAATTATAATAAGTATGTTTTATGATATCTTTAATTGATGGAATATAACGTGACATTATAAGTTAATACATATATATGTACCTTAAAGAAAGAAAAATCATAATTCGATCAGTTATTATATTATAAGAAAATTGCTAAAAGTATTAAACAAGCATAAGTGGTATAATAAATAAGTGCACTAACATCGATAGGGATAAGTAGACTTGTGCTTCTGAATTTACATTGTAGCTTTACATATATGTATATATAAATAGTATGCGACATGTGCTCTGTCTATGCTAATTAATACGGTTAGAACTTCTACTATATTTAGGAATTAAAAAATTTGTTTGTTTAAAGTTGATTCCTATATGGTGAATTTTTAGTGGTAAATCTCTTAATTATTTGGACGTGCTGTTGAAGTTTGAACTCCAATCAAATAAATTATTATTTGATTGAATAACATTTTGAATAAGAAGCTTGGAAAACCTCACCATATATTTTACTTTCAATTAAGTATCATATTTGGACATGATTTCTATCGTAAATCAAATAAGGGAAGGAGGATTGATAATCAATTTCCTTTCAATAATTGGTGTACTTGTCATAATTAGATATGATCATATGATGTTCGGCTGAATTAAATAAATAAAACGATAATATGCATTATTTATATATGTGGTGTACAGTCAGTGAACTTTTTCTATATATACGTGTCTATGATAATCTCTTTTAAATTTTTTAATGATCATTGAATAAACTATTTACATCCATTCAGAACACGAATCAATACGCTTGATAGATATTTATAAGATTATTAAATTAAGTGTATATATATCACCACCTTGCTGGATATGCTTCAAATTAATAAAGGAGGGCCGGGGCTCAAATGAAAAGAATCTGTTTCAGTGGAAGCTAGGAAACAAATAATAATAATAATAATAATAATAATAATAATATTGGAATATTAGGCAGAACCCCACAAAATAGTAGTGGAACCTTCCGTGTGTCTCCTATATACTAAGTAGGGTTTGGCCCCTCATTATACCATCCAAGCAAAACCAAAACAAAAACTAAGATACATTATTAATTAGTTATAAAAATTTAGAGAGAATTTCAAGGGCAAAAATGCTTGAGCTAAAAGGATTAAGCCATTTTTAAAAAAGTGTCTATGCTTCCTTAGAGCTAGCTGGGCCATTTTGATGGTGAGTGGTTAGACAAGGATGTCTAATTAAAGAACCTAACCTATAGCTAGCGCAAGTGTTGTGATGCCAATCAAGGTGAGAATTATTGAAGATTGGTTAATAACTGTAATAAAGCCAATCACAATAGTTGTATATGTTAGCTAGTTAATTAACTACTGATGATCCCTTTAATTGGTTAAAAGAAGACTTAATTGGTCTGTTGATTTGGTTAAAGGAGCTGAGTATATATGTTTATATATATAAATAGAGCATATATATATATATATTGTTCTATTGAAGAGGATGATTTTGAAAGAGAGAGAAAAAAAATGTCTTTGTAAGTGAAAAAATTAATTTCTTATGTAAAGGTACGAATAAAAAATCATATAAAGTGTAAATGAATAATAATTTACGTGTATATAAAATAAAAGGTTTAAATTTGTCATGAGAATGGATGACTGGTGTTACATAATTAAAACTTTTTTTCTCGCAAAAGAAAGTGCTTTATTAACTTAAAAACACTGCAAATATCAAAAGACAGATCCCTTTGCAATATTAAAGATGTGAATAGTAATTGTACTGATCAGTGTATATTATATATATGATAAATTGATAAATAGTGCACTAGCTAGACGATTTCATGGCTAATTATAAAAATACATTGGATAATTACATGCCTGGGAAAATAAGATTAATATTGTTAACGTTTCTTCATTTCAGGCTTCTATTCAAGGAAAATTATTAATACCATTTGATATCTGAATTTCGGTAAATTATTTATAAATTTCATTCATTACAAAAAATCTTAGTTTTAGTCACAATAAATTTTGTGACTAAAAACAAAAAAATTGTGACTAAAGAAAAATCAACTTACCTATGTCATCACTAAAAAGTCTGTGGCTAAAAGTATTAGTCACAAAAATCAAAATTTGTTGTCACTAAATGTATTTTTAGTCACAACAAACTTTATCACTAAAAATAATAGGTTGTGACTAAAACTACATTAGTGACAACTTGTGATTAAGTATAATTTTTTAGTCACAAGTAATTTTTTGTTACTAAATGTTGCTTTTAGTCACACAAAATATATGTTGTGACTAAAAAGTTGTCACTAAATGTTACCTTTATTTGTAGTGTTATATAAGTAGTCATTATTTAATTGGTACATAGCTAGATCGTTACTTCAAATAAAATATACCAATCGATCATACCAGTATATATATATATATAATACAAAATATATTATAATCCGAGATATCGTAGCTTTGCACTCCAAGCTCTGGCCAATATCTAAAAGTACTCTTCAAATCAATTAATGTGCATATTATATTATTTGGCCGGCCGGCCTAACTTATAATTAGCTCAATTTGAGGTGCAGATTTGATACCGATCGGATATCAATTCTGTAGAGATTCAAACCCTACATAATGCATAATAAGAAAATATATACGATCCTATATATAAATTAGTATATATCAAACATTATTTGTTAATTAATTAATTTGCATTACCGCCAGTAGGCTTCAAAGAAGGATCGTAATAAATGGAAACTGTTTCAGAGAAAGCTTGGAAAGCTACTAATAATATATAATATTGAAATATTCCTATGTAAAATTAGGCAGAAGCCAATAAAATATATATAGGAGTTGGAACCTTCCGTTTCTCGTATATAAGAAGTAGGTTTTTGCTCCTCAGTATCATCATACCTACCAAACCAAAAAAACATAATCCAGTGCACTATAGATAGCTTATCAATTAGCTACCTTTATTTGGGGTTTCTTTATATCCAAAAAAGAAAAGAGAGTAGAGATATGGGAAATAGTCAAGGTTCCGGTTCAGCTGATCATGCTCCTCCTATTCCATTAGTAGTTTATGAATATCATAGTTGCTATCAAGGACAGTACTACCACTCATCCTCACAACCAAACACTGGATATGGTTATAATACAGCTCCTATTCCTCCTCGGAACAGAATTCCAACCCCGGTCCCTGCAGCCATGGATTGCAACGAGGTGGCTCAGCGCTACGGCGGTGTTGTGATCTCTGAGTACGGCCGGCGCTGATCTAAATAAAAAAACCAACTCAATAACCTCGATCGGGTTATTTACTACTACGCTCTAGCTCTTTTATATGTTAGTACTTTGGTCAGTTACGACGTACGTGTAGCTACTTACGTATAATATTTAATTTCTAGTATGCTTGTTCCGTCGACCGATTGATCTCTCCTTCTGTACATTGTACATGTTGAAAATCATGGAATTGCTAAAAAGGAAATTGCTGAAGACCACTACAATGACAGCTAGCAATGATTAGAAATAGTACAAATATGTTGTAACCATTTGCACCATACCTGGGATTTTCGTACCCTGAATATTCCCTTTATTATTTCCTCTGTTCGTATATAAATACCATCTGATATCTGCAAAAAGAATGTAACAGTAATACAATTAATACAGTCAATAAACAGCAATATTTCAGTCCTATTGTCTCTGTTTTCTCTCCTTTTATCTTGGTATCAGACCCAGTGACCTCTGTCCATGTCGACTCCTGGTGAATCCACTCCAGTCACAAGTGCCACTTCTGTTGTTGTTGATGCTCCGGCTTAGCCCGCTCCAGTCGCTGCTCCTGCTGTTGTCAATCCTGTGTCAATCTTCCAAAGCCTTGCTCCCCTGACATTGAAGCTTGACAGGGGGAACTACTCATTCTGGAAATCTCAAATTCTTCCAGCCCTTTGTGCACACGATTTAGAAGGCTTCATTCTCGGTACCAAAGTCTGTCCTCCCCAGTTCGTCGACAACACCATAGGAGGACCTATTCCTGGTGAACCACGACAACTAAATGCAGGTTATCTTTTATTGAGACGCACAGACCAAGCTATTCTCTCCTGGATGCTCACCTCCATTTCAGAGACCATGTTTGGTCATGTTGTAAGGTGTACAACTTCCTTTGAGGTTTGGCACACCCTTGAACTTCTGTTCACTACACAGTCTAAAGCCAGGACTCTCCAGCTTCGGTTCCAACTTCAGTCGCTTAAGAAAGGAAATTTGTCTATTCATGATTACATGTTAAAAATGACTAGTATTGTTGAATATCTCTCTGTTGCAGGACAAACTATCTCTGATGAAGATCTAATTCTTTATATCTTAGGAGGTCTTGGACACGATTATGACCCTGTTGTTATTACTCTCACCTCTTGACCTGATACCATAACTCTGCAGGAAGTTCAGTTCCTCTTACAAAGTCAGGAAATGCGACTTGAACAGCTCAACTCTTCTGCTGCTGGAGATCTCACCTCTCCTAGTGCTAACTTCGCTGCTCAGTTCAGGAGATCTGTTAACATCAATGGAAATGCAGGTCTGAATGGCAGCCAAGGAAGAGGATACTCTCAACGTAACCGCAGTCGTGGTTGAGGAGGCAGAGGAAATCGCCCTGTGTGCCAGCTTTGCAACCGTGTTGGTCATGTTGTGTCTAAATGCTATCATCGTTTCGACATCAACTTCCAAGCTCCCACACCTGGCCCAAATCAGTCCAGTTCGAATGCTTCTGCAAATCAGCAACCTCCTGGTCAAGGCCAACATGCCTTCTACTCTTCATCATCCAGTGATGCTCATCTTGACAACTCGTGGTACATAGATAGTGGAGCAACAAACCATATCACTTCTGATGCTTAGAATCTGCAACATAAGGTGGAGAACAAAGGTATTACTCAACTGCTCATTGGTAATGGGCAGCCTCTTTTGATAACTGAGATTGGTACTAATATCTTACACCTGCATAAATCATCCTCCCATTTGCAGCTCAAAAATATACTCTCTGTTCCTCAAATAACCAAAAATTTGTTATCCATATCCCAACTAACCAATGATAATGCTGTCTATTTTGAGTTTTATTCTGACTACTGTGTTATAAAGGATCTGGCTACGAGGAAGGAGCTAGCTCGGGGAATGCTTAGCAATGGTCTTTATCAACTTCAACTCACTAAGTCATCTTTTCCCTCAAGAAATCAACACTCATGTTTCTCTGCTGTGTCTTTAAATTCCAAGAAGAGCTCAGTCTCAATGTCATGTTGTAAGAGTCAATCAAATGAGCATCTTAGTCCAGCCCAAACCTTGTTTGTTCAGTCTATTAATACCAGTAGTCTCAATGTTTGGCATATGAGACTTGGTCATCCAAGTCTAAATGTAATGAAAAACATGTTGCAAAATGAAAAGATCTGTTTTAAAAATCCTCCCAATTTTTGTGATGCTTGTCACATTGGTAAATCCAAGCATAAGCACTATCAATCCTCCACAAAATCTACCAGCAGACCACTTGAAATTATCCATTCAGATGTATGGGGACCCTCACCAATATTGTCTAAAGATGGATATAGATATTATGTCCACTTTATAGATGATTTCAACAATTTTACTTGAATATATCCACTGAAATTAAAGTCTGATGTAAAAGAAACCTTCATAAATTTCCAAAAACTTGTTGAAAGAAAGTTTGACCATAACATAAAAACTCTCCACTCCGATTGGGGTGGTGAGTATAGAAGTCTTGTGCCATTCTTAAACTTCTTAGGCATACATTTTAGTCATCCTTGTCCCCATACTCATCCACAAAATGGTAAATTGGAAAGGAAACATCGCCACATAGTTGAAATGGGCCTAACTTTACTCACACAAGCCTCCATGCCTCTTCACTACTGGTGGGAGTCATTTAGTACTGCTGCCTTTCTCATCAACCATTTGTCTACCCCTACTCTCAATCAAAAATCTCCCATTGAAGTCCTGTTAAAAGTAAAACCAAATTTAAATTTTCTACATGTGTTTGGCTGTGCTGCCTTTCCTCATCTCAGAGATTATAACTCACACAAATTAGATTTTAGATCTACAAAATGTGTTTTTCTTGGCTATAGTCCCAATCATAAGGGATACAAATGCTTACATCCCTCTGGACGAATTTACATTGTTTCAAGTGTCAAATTTAATGAATTAGACTTCCCTTTTGCAGCTGGTTTTACTGTCTCTAACTTCAAAAACTCTTAAATAAATACATGCTCTAATCAAATTCAATATAGTCAATGGCTTCCCTTTGTATCTCAGTCTATGCAGGAAAATGATGGCTTAGTAAACACTGATGTTGATAATAGCCAATGCTCACCAGTCCCCGATTTATCTCCTGCTGCACCAACCTCAAGCTCAGCATCCTCACCTAGTCATGGTAACACTCAAAACTTCTCACAGTTTTCATCAGATACAGATCACTCTTACTCAACCTTGCCACTTGAAATACACCTACCTATCTCTGCCTCTCCACTCATATAGCCTACTCAACTCTCAACAGTATCAGAAATTGTTCCTAAACCCATCCAAAACACAGGTCATCCCATGACAACCCGCTCTAAAGCCGGCATATTCAAACCGAAGACCTTTCTCACCACTTCATCTCACTCCTCCACTGGCCTCAATTTTGAAGATACCGTACCAACCTCAGTGGCTCAGGCGTTAAACTCTCCACAATGGCACACTGCAATGAAAAATGAGAACATTGCTCTCATGAAAAATTGAACTTGGCATCTTGTGCCTCGACAGCCTCATATGCACATAGTTGACAATAAATGGGTGTTCCGAATTAAATATAATGCCGATGGTACCGTCAATCGTTACAAAGCTCGTCTCGTTGCCAAGGGCTTTCAACAACAACCCGGTATTGACTTCTTTGAAACATTTAGCCCCGTTGTCAAGCCTTCCACGATTCGGGTCATACTTTCTCTAGCTGTAATCAATAGCTGGGATATTCAACAAATCGACATTGACAATGCTTTCTTAAATGGTACTCTTCAGGAGGAATTTTTCATGGAGCAACCCACTGGTTTTATTGATCCTAAGAATCCTACTGCTGTATGTAAGTTAGACAAAGCTTTGTATGGCTTGAAACAAGCGCCACGGGCATGGTTTTGACAAACTCAAAGGTTCTCTCGCTGCTCTTGGTTTCAAGAACTCTGTGGCTGATACGTCTCTGTTTTTCTACAATGATGGTGAAGTTGTTGTTTATGTGCTAGTGTACGTTGATGATATTTTGCTTACCGGAAATAATGCCACTCATGTCTCCACTATCATCTCCAAACTGCAGTCTTTATTTGCTCTCAAAACTCTTGGCTCTGTCACATACTTCCTTGGATTTGAGCTAACTAGGGGGCATCATGGTCTCCACTTATCTCAAACCAAATACACAATTGATCTCCTTCAAAAGACAAATATGATCAGTGCCAAGCCTTGCCCCACTCCCATGAATCAGAGTAACAAATTAAGTCTCTAAGACAGTGCTCCCTTTGATCATCCTACAGTGTATCGTAGTGTCATTGGTGCCCTTCAATATCTTACACTCAGCAGACCCGATATTGCCTACTCTGTGAACAAACTAAGTCAATTTCTTCAAGCTCCTACTCAAAACCATTGGAGTGCTTGCAAGAGAATACAGCGATACCTTGATGGATCAATTGGAGAAGGAATCATGTTCACTCGCACCTCAATCTTAACCATTGAAGGATTTTGTGATTCGGACTGGGCAAGCTCTCTTGACGACAGGAAATCCACAACTGACTACTGCATTTACTTTGGCAAGAACTTGGTCAGTTGGAGCTCCCGAAAACAAAAGTCTGTGGCCCGTTCCAGCACAGAGGCTGAATATAGAGCCTTAGCTAAAGCTTGTATTGAGGTGGTGTGGCTGCAATCCCTGTTCACTGAAATCGGTATCAAATGCAATGGTCCAGCCATAATGTGGTGTGACAATTTTGGTGCACGGCAGTTAGCATCCAATCCTGTATTCCATTCAAGAACAAAGCACACACTACAAGAATAACTAATATCACTAACGGCACTATCACTGACGGCAAAATGTTGTTAGTAAAAGTCATAGTATCACCAACGACATTTCACTGTCGTCAGTAATACTTTTTTCTTTTGGTTAAATAAAACATCACCAACGAAAATTACAACAATAAGGATAATGTCGTCATTGATAAATTTATCAATGACGACATTTTCCTCATTGATATTTTCTACTGTTTTTTAAAATGAACCGTTAAAGAGGCGGGCTTTTTCCCTCTAAAAAGTATTGCCAACGACTTTGTCGTTAATAATACTCTGCCACGTCGTCAGTGATGTCGAATCACCAACGACTTTGTCCTCATTGATAGTCGTTGGTGAAAATCATTAAAAAACATCTTCTTCAACCCCGAGCCCCCATTTCCCCTTAACCCATTTTATCAGTTTTTTCAGATCTCTCCTCTCCTCCCCTCCCGTCGAACGCCGTCCCCTCCCTCTGCCGTCCCCTCCCTCTTTGCCTCACTCTCGCCTCTCTCCTCAACGAAACAGTAGCCGCTCCTCTCCATCGCTCCATCGGACCCTCGTCGCTCCTCTCCAACCACTGTGAACCCCCCACAGTCGCTCCTCCACTCGGCGCTCATCTCCGACCACCGCGAAACCCCCACAGTCGCTCCTCCACTAGCCGCTCGTCTCCGACCACCGCGAACCCCCCACAGTCGCTCCTCCAAAGAGAGCTCCGGTATATATTTTTGCCTCTGATCTTTCGTGGTTCTCAGCATATATAATATATAAATGTGTAGACCCAGATGCCTCATGCTTATATATAACCCAGATGCCTACTGCTGTGTATTGTAGTTTACTAGTTTGGTAATCAAATTTCCAATTTGGACCTTAAACTTCTTCTTTCTCCCTTAATAAAGGAAATGCTGCTAGTTTTTACTCTATTGGTGACTCGTAATTCTGGCTTATATTCGATCATTGTTACAGGAGTTGGCTCATTAACAGCAGAGGAGTTGCAAAAAAAGTAAAGAAGGCTTCTGCTTGTCAAATAAGAGACTGCTGGTAATTATTTCACAATCAAAACCACAACTGTAATTAGACCCTCTTATATATATTTTTAGTCCAGTTATATACTATTCCAGTGTGATTGTCCATAATATTAATGGGATATGATTTTTTTTTCTTTGAAAGGGAATGGGATAAAATTGTGAAAAGTAATTTTTTTTCGAGTCCCCTATAATTGAATTTCCATCTTTTTATTGAAAAGTTTAATTTTAAAAAGGATTATTATTTAAATAATTAACAATTTAAAAAATTTGATAAAATTAATTTTAGAATTAGTAATTTAAGTAAGAAAATAATATTGCATATTTTCTATAAAAAATAATATTTAATAAAAATAAATAATTAGACAATTAATTTAATAAATCATAAATAATAATTTAAATGATTTAATATTTAATTTTAACATAATAAAATTTTGTGCTCAAAAAAAGATTAATATTATTTTTTAAAATCAATAAATATATTATAAGTTTAATTATTTGAATGTTTCTTTTAGAATTATCTAAATAATATTTAAAATAAAAGTTAAAAAAAAATCATAAAATAACATAAAACACATTTTGTTCAACTTGTACATTAATCATAAAATTTGTACCTCACAAACCAATTTGATTAAAATTAATTTATTTTAAATTTTTGGTAGATGACAATCGATAAGACTTGGGTGACCATGAGAAATCGTAAGGATCCTGCTTACTGGGAAGGTCTCCAAGTCTTTATGGCACTCGCGTCTAAACACAAAGATTGTGACGGAAGAATTTGCTGTCCTTGTGTTAGATGCAAGAATACCAGACTGCATCCTTTAGATACTGTGGAGGCACATATTTTTACCAAGGGTTTTGAAAGCAGTTATGAGAGGTGGACTTACCATGGGGAGCCAGATGAACCAATCGAGGCTAACAATGCCGATGCCGATGAGATGGTTGATGTCATTGAAGATTTCTTTCCTCCTATAAATGACGATGGAAGAGCAACCGACGATGGAATTTAGAGGGGTCAATATTATGATGAGATGTTTGAGGAGATCGAGGCAGAGTTGTACCCCGGTTGCGATTGGATATCCTCCCTCAACTTTGTAGCAAAGTTGATGCACTTAAAAAATTTGGGAAAAATACCAAATTATATCTTTGATGAATTGTTGAAATTGTTGAAGTTTGCATTTCCGAAGGAAAACAAAATCCCTCCAACATTCTATGAGGCGAAGAAGAAACTAAGTAAATTAGGCCTAGGGTATGAATCAATTCATGTGTGCAAGAACAATTGTTGTTTATTTTACAATGACCATGCATCGAAAGATTTTTGCCCGGTATGTGGGACCAGTAGATGGATTAATGAGAACACAAGTGGAAAAAAGATAGCGCATAAGGTGATGCGTTACTTTCCATTAACTCTAAGATTGAAAAGATTATACAGTTCAAGAATTACAACCAAAGAGATGGTATGGCATCGTACTGGGCGTGTGAAAGAAAATGGTGTTATGCGTCATCCTGTTGATTCCGCCGCGTGGAAAAACTTTGATAGCAGACATCCGGACTTTGCAAGAGATCCACGGAATGTGCGCTTAGGCTTGGCTGCCGATGGATTTAATCCTTTTGGCAACATGAGCTTATCGTATAGTATGTGGCCTGTAGTTTTGGCGAATTATAATTTGCCACCATGGATGTGTATGAAGGATAACAATTTCTTGTTGACTCTCCTTATTCCCGGACCTAAATCACCTGGTAAAAACATGGACGTATTCTTGAGGCCTTTGGTGGACGAGCTGAAGGAATTGTGGACTAACGGGATTGAGACAAGAGATGCAACAAGAAATTCAATGTTCAAGATGCGTGCAGCTCTTCTTTGGACAATTAATGATTTTCCCGCTCGCAGTAGCTTGTCTGGATGGAGTGGCCAAGGATATAAAGCTTGTCCTACATGCAATGAGGATACTAGTTCTATTCGAGTGATTGGTAAGACCTCTTACGTTGGCCATAGACGTTTCTTGCCATCCAATCATCGTATGAGAAAGGACCGTGAATTTGATGGAAAAGTTGAAAAGAGGCTTCCTCCAAGACGATTTACTTGTTTAGAGATATTAGAACAAGTGAATGCTATATCAGAACGAGCTCCGGGGAAACAAAAAAGAGGTGAGACTGAAAGTAATTGGAGGAAAAAAAGCATCTTTTATGAACTAGAGTATTGGAGTACCAATGAGCTGAAACACAACATAGACGTTATGCATGTGGAGAAGAATGTTTGTGATAGTATCCTTGGCACCCTCTTGGATAATGACAAGTCTAAAGACACCACCTGTGCAAGACAAGATTTGAAAAATATGGGAGTTCGTCAATCCTTATGGATTTACGAAGATGCTCACAAAAGGTTGCTAAAACCCCATGCCCCTTATGTGTTGACTGCTGAAGATAAGCAATTATTTTGTAGATTTTTGAAAGAAGTTAAATTTCCAGATGGGTTTTGTTCGAACTTGAAGAAGAAAGTAACTGACAACAATATTGTTGGATTGAAATCCCATGACTGTCATGTTATCATGCAACGGTTACTTCCTGTTTGTATTGGCAAGTTTTTATCGAAGGAAATATCAACCACCATAATAGAATTGTGTAATTTTTTCAGAATTTTATGTTCTAGGACATTGAATGTAAAAGACATGGAGAAGGCACAAGGAGACCTCATTCAAATTTTATGCAAAATGGAGAGGATTTATCCTCCAGCATTTTTTGATATCATGATACATTTGGTACTACATTTGCCTGAGGAAGCCATATTGGGTGGGCCAGTTTTTATGAGATGGATGTACCCATTTGAAAGGTACATGAAAAAGTTGAAAAATTATGTTAGGAATAAAGCACGCCCAGAAGGATCTATTGCTGAAGGATATGTTATAGACGAGGCTTTGACATTTTTCTCCATGTACTTCAAAGGTGTGCATACAAAATTCAATTGTCCTGAGCGCAATGAAGATGCTCCTCTTCTATCTCGGTACCTCACAGTTTTCAAATCTCAATGTCGTCCACTCGGAAAACAAACAATAATACCTCTCGACGAGAAGACTCGCAAAAGAGCTGAGTGGTACATACTAGAGAATTATACTGAGATCGATTTTTATATGAAGTAAGTTAATCAAATGATTACATGTTGCTTAATGAATAACATTGTATAATTCTTTTTAATTAAAATTATAATAATTTTTTATTTAATAGAGAGCATCTCGAAGGAATCAGACGGAGGGACCCGAACGCTAACCATAACCTTTTACATAAAAAAGAATTTCAGTCGTGGTTTCATGAGAAGGTATACAAGTGTTCCTTATCCTAATATATACTTATTCCTGATCTTCAAATCTCTCAAATCCTGATTGTTTTTTTTTTCTTCAGATTTTCAATTTGTATAAGCTCGGGTCATTAGAACATAGTGATGAATTGCTAGCTTTAGCATCTGGGTCTGATTTCGTTGTGTATTCATATCCGTCATGTATAGTTAATGGGGTACGATTTGTTGTAAACAGTCGAGACAAAGATCGCAATACTCAAAACAGTGGGGTGTCTGCTGTAGGGATAGAAGGTTTTGACTATTATGGGGAGCTTGAAGAAATATTGCATTTGACTTTTAGTGGTGCCTATTCGGTAGTATTATTTCGGTGTAAATGGTTCAATGTAGATTCGAGAAAGAAGAAATTAATTACTGAAAATAATATCACTAGCATAAATGTTAGTGGTATATGGTACAAAGATGACCCGTACATTCTTGCTAATCAAGCTAAGCAAGTATTTTTTGTGGATGATCTTGTTAGAGGTCGAAACTGGAGAGTTGTTCATAATGTGCATCATCGCCAAATTTGGGAAAATATTGATGCTTCTGATGAGACTAATGATGTTGATGTTGTACATGACACAAACTCATCTAATTTTACATTGTTTGTGGATTTGGGGGAATTGATTGTGCAACGAACTAATCAACCACCAAGGATTTTAGATGTCTCTCAAAGTTCTGAGATGGTGCTAGATGTTGATAATATTAGAGACGACGAAGATGAAGACATTGTAAAAGATGTGGATGATGACTTGCTAGTTGATCATCTTGAAGATGAAATTCAAGATTCGTCCCCAACAAATTTACTTTTGATTAGTGATGATGATTGTGATTAATGTATTTAGTACTATTTGTATTGATGACTATTTGTATTTAGTACATTTAATATTAATTGTTCTTATTTTATTTTGATTCGATGAACGAATATTGTATTATTACTATTATTTAATCTAAGTTGACTAAATTAAGGGTAGATATTGCTAGGATAAGGAATTGTTGTTATTTTTTTAAAATAAGGGCTCATATGATTTTATTATTCTTTTTTAGTATAAAATGTCTGCAGATGTTGCTAGTTATCATGGTGGAGATGGTGGTGGTGATGACCCACTAGATCCTACTAGGGTACCTGCTTCGTGCGAGTCTTCTGGTATTTTTTTTATTTTTTTTAAGTAAAGTGTTTCATTTATTAACTTAAATACACTTATTTATATATTTTCGATGACAATATAGGTAGTGACTCGAAGAAAGGTCGCGGGAGGAATGTTTTAGCAAATTTGGAAGAAAGAAGAAAAAAAGATGGGGCCCCGTTGCCATTATTAGTGGATAACACCTCCAACAGAATAGTAGGGTTGGAGAGTAAAACTTTCCCTCGTTTGGTAGGGAGGGAGATTACATTGCATGTTCCTGGACATTTTGAGAGTTGGGCAAATGTTCCAGAGCAATACGAACACCTTATCTTAACCAAACATCAAGTAAATTTTTAAAAATTTATATCTAAATTAATAAATGTTATTATTAGTATGTTATTAACATATTTTTTTTGTCAAATGCAGTATTATTATCAGATTGACGACAATGCAACATTAATAGCATTAGCTGAGATGGCCGAAAAATACAAGACGAGGAAGAATATTAGGCTGGCACATTTCAAGGAATATTACACAAAACCAGAAGACTTCGAAAACGCTGTCAAAAACCCCCCCAATGAACTCAATGAAGAACAATGGCGACTAATATGTCAGTTGTTCACATCTCCTCAGTTTATTGCTCGTTCTAAGCAAAATTCTCTCAATCGGCAGAAGATGAAATACTCTTCAACACAAGGGTCGATAACAATGGCCGAAACCCTTCATGAAAATGTAAGTTAATGTATATATAATATATATTTAATGAAGTTTAATTTAATTATAATTTTCTTACAATTTATATTTATCAGCAAAGCAAGGGTTACATTGAGAATTGGAAGGATTGTCATACAAAGAAATGCACAAACACCTTTGTCAACGACTATGCCAAAAATGAATGGGTAAGATTATATAAATTAATTACTTTTAAATATATTCAAATAATTATAATTTGATTTTACTTTCTGACTTATTCTTAAAATAGGAACGGATGAAGAATACTTATGACAGCCGATCTAGTACTTCTGACTCTACAGAAGTTTCTGAGATTGAGATACTCCATGAGACTCTTGGAGAGAGGCGTGGCCATAACCGAGGAGTGGGTCGCAAATTGAAAGGACAATCATCAAAACGGCGTACACAACCAACAACTACTAACCAGCCCGACTTACAGCAGACAATAGCTCAATTGCAAAGACAAGTTCAAATATTGTCTCAAAAACTGTCTCCTGAGGAACGTGCTGAAATGGATCTTGAGATGAATAATGCAGCTCCAACGCAACCAACGCATCCACGACCATCTCATTCTCATATGCCTAGAGATGGATCTGGTCCATCTTTTCAGCCAATGGGTTTTCAGCATCAGCAATCGCAACAGACTCCTCTTTCCTTTCAGCAACTACTACAACAACCTCCTATTCATTCGTCTGCATCTTTAACCCCTGAACACATGATTCAATTTCAACAATATCAGATGTTCCAGTCATTCTTCCAGATGATGTCACAGTCGCCAAACAGTTCACAAGTAATGATGCAGATGATGACACAATCGCCTCAGACGTCTCAAGTTTCTCAGTCACGGACGCCACAAATGATGCCGACACAACAAATGTCTCAGATGCCGCATACTTTTCAGATGATGCCGATACCACAAGGGCAGCAATATGGGCAGCAAATATCATCGATGATGCCTACATCACATGGCCAGCAAACATCGCCAATGATGCCTACACCACATGGGCAGCAAACATCGTCGATGATGCCAAGTTCGCAGGTGCTGCCCTACTACCCACAGATGCCAAATGTTCCTCAACAACAAATTTCGAGAAATGCTAGTGATGATGACGATGACGATGACGATGCTACTACAAATTTCTTTTAGTATTTTTATATACGTTTTATGGACTATTGATTATGTATTTATTTATGTTTTATGAACACTTTAGTATTTTATATTTCCATGTATGACTTTTTAAAATTTAATATGAACATTTTTAGTTTGTTATATGTTTTATTTTTAATTAAATTATTTTTTATATTAATTAGTTATAAAAAAAATGAAATAATTAATTATTTTTATATTAATTAATAATTTAAAAATAAATAAATAACACTAACGACATAGTCGTCATTAATAGTTAAAAGCATTAAAAAAAAATAAAAAAGGTTAAATTATCACCAACGATATTGTCGTCAGTGATACTTTTTTTTACCAACGACTTGTAAAGTCGTCATTGATATTGACTTTCACCGACGAGGTATCACCAACGACTGATCACTAACGACATGTCGCCATTGATAGCCACTACTGACGAAAGAAGCACCCTTCACTGACGAAATTTGTCCTCGTTGAAGCCTATTTTTCTTGTAGTGACATTGAAATTGATGAGCACTTTGTTAGAGATAAAGTATTGAACAAAGAAGTAGAGGTAAGATACATCCCTACAGAGGAATAAATAGCTGATATTCTTACAAAGTCCCTGAGCATTTCACAATACCATTTTCTTAAAAACAAGCTGGCAGTTTCTCTTTCTCCACAGCTCAGCTTGAGGGGGCATGTTGAAAATCATGGAATTGCTCAAAAGGAAATTGCTGAAGACCACTACAATAACAACTAGCAATGATTAGAAATAGTACAAATCTGTTGTAACCGTTTGCACCATATCTGGGATTTTCGTACCCTGAATATTCCCTTTATTATTTCCTCTGTTCGTATATAAATACCATCTGATATCTGCAAAAAAAAATGTAACAGTAATACAATTAATACAGTCAATAAACAGCAATATTTCAGTCCTATTGTCTCTGTTTTCTCTCCTTTTATCTGTACATGTATGTGTATATACATACATGCATGCATAAGTGTACGTATTTGATCATCTTATTATGTATTTTCAGAATTTAGTAATTGATATATACTTTAATATATGAAAACTCAGTATGTTTAAAATATATTTCCATAAGTAGATGCGCAATATATGTTATTCTATTTTGAATACGATTAAAAGAAAGAGCAGCGGCTTGTTATATAATAACATATCGATTCCATTTCCATGCATGTTTTATTCGCTTTTATATTTATAATTTTAATTTGAGAATCACCACAACCAGCCAAGAGAAACTTAATTGGTCCCCTGGCTCACTCTCTTGTTTAAATAGCTTATGCAACAATATTCTAAGAAAGAACGTCAGAAGCATGAAGTTTTCTTTATTTGGTAAATTATAATTTAAAATATTGATATAAATTCAAAAAATATTTTTATAATATCTGATCAACTCTACAATTACTTTAACTTTGTATAAATATAAAAATAAAAAAATAAAAAATGTCTTAATATATCTAACAAACATTTTGTGAAAAATAAAATCCAGTAAGCATAAGCTATTAAAATATATATATATATATATATTTTTTAACAAAATTAAAATAACAAATATTTGTATATTAAATATTTTATATAATAATCAAGTGAATATATAAAATAATTATATATTTTTCAAAATATGAATTTTGGGAGGATATGTTAACTTTAAATTTATCTATTTACTAAATGTCTTTGCAATAATGCATAAAAGGTAAAATTAGAGCATGTGCCAATTTTAGCACAATTTTTAACATCCATTGAATAAGTTTCTCTTTGAAGTGTTGTATGTTAGCAAGGTATATGATATTTGCATCTTTGTTGGAGATATTCTAATAAACTTACATGGTTAAAAAAAAACTCCCCAATAATTACTGGCTTCATATTACCAATTTCATATTTCTTGCAGAAACTTTGGAAGTTAGAACAACAAACAAAATTGAGTCCAGAATCTGATAACAATAATATGAAATTTCTCAAAAGTTTTGACAAATAATTTTATACTTTGATCCACTGATATCCTTTGTTTACTCAAAATGATAAAAATATATTTATATTTAATCATAACATTTTCAAATAAATAAGAAAATCTCATTACGAAAAAATCCCAAATTCAAATTAATGTTTTCTACAAATTTGAGGAATTCATCAAAAAATGGGTATGAACATAAACATATAAACACAGCCACCTTGCCGCTGCACCTCACCATTACCAAAAAAATTAATATATATCCTCCTAAGACCTCACGATCAGATCTTAAAAAAAATAAATATATTTTTAAAAAATTATGTTTGGTACCTCTCAAAGTTATTTCTTACCTTTTGACCTCCCTTAATCTAAACTCTGCTTCCATTCTAGTATAATTGTCTAAGATATTTACGATATGAACTTTTTTTTTTTCCATTTTAGTATATCATTCACTACTATAAATATAGACACTACAAAAGACAAAGCTTATACCGAGAACAAATGTTGTCGGTATAAGTCTGAATGTTCTCGGTATAACTTCTGCCGAGAACATGTTCTCGGCACTAAGTCATCGGTACAGCCGCATCGGTAGAGGTAAAGTTCTACCGACGACATACACGTTGTTGTCGGTATAAGTTGTACCGAGGACATGTCGTCGGCAGAGAGTGACGAATGTCCTCGGCACACCCATCCCAAATTTTTCATATTGATGGCTATACCGAGGACAATGTCCTCGATATAGAATTAACCAATAATTTTTTTTATATATATTTGTAATGTTTATTCACTTATTTATTTATTTAATTTGAATTAAATATAAAACAATAGAATCAAATTAAAACACTTATATTTAACATATAAATCAAAACATAAGAGTACATTTACTGAATCAAAATAAAGACTTGTCCTAAACATGAAAATGTAATAATCCATAGTAATAAAATTCACACATAAGTCCTACTGACTTGGTGCTCCAATATCGGGATCATCAGGTGGTGGTGGGGCACATTGAGATCCTGGGGTGATACATTGACTCTGAATGTGCTCCTCTAATAATTGCCGAATACGCTCTCTCATCTCAGACATCTCTTCAAATCTAGTTTTTGGAGGATCAATAGTAAATGGAGTTCGGTCCCTTATGTTAAGGATACATCCATATCCTTTCTGGTGGCCCCGTCATTTTCCGAAGACAGTTTGTACCAAAGATATGTCTTCATCTTCAGGCGCACTCGAAACTGGTGTGGAACTTTCAGTATCAGTTGTCTGTGTCTGCTATGTGTCGCGATATGCACGCAATTCCTCCTATGATACAATGTATAATGTAATTATGTATTGGAATCAAACAATTAAAATTTTGAAAAATGTTTAAAAAAACTTAACGTACCCAAGTATATTTGGCTGTCTCTGTCACCCACCCTGTGCCTGATTTATGGTGAGTATCCATCCAACTATCCGGGATGGGCTCAAGTTGCCCAGTCTCTAAATTGCGCTGTCACATACATATATTTTTATAAAATTAATAATTAAACGTAAATAAGAAAAACAAACTAAAAAATAATTAATTAACTAACTTTTTTATAGCGCAGCTCTGGGATTGACTGAGAACCTCCATAGCTAAGCTCTTTTAGTTTCTTCCTATTTTCCTTGTTGACCACAGAACGTTTCTGCAAAAAGTTATCGTTAGTAATATATTTAATTAAGATAGTTAAGTTTAGCAAGAAATTAATACCGTAATTTCTGGGCGTCAGAAAAATTCAATGGCTTTTTGCCACTACGTATCCGTGCAACCACCATAACGATTTTGTGGCCCATTAATCATTAAATGCTCTTTAATATTGTACTTCCAGTCAAAATACTTTTTAGCACACGAAGTATCAATGCCTCTCAAGATCCCAGGCATGTGCCCTTGTCCATATCTAGTACGCCCAATATCAAACAAATCATCCTAATTTACAAACATTTATTAGTAAATATGATATATAACATAAAATGAGAATTAACATAAAAATACATAAATACTTTACCTCCAGATGTTCAAGTATTCTTTATTTCGAGGCATTTGGTACTTTTGACCATTGAGGACAGTCCAGATCTGTGTACTGTCGAACAAGTAATCCGAGCTCTCTTGAGAAATTTGAGCTGTAATCTTCGATCTCTTTATATGTTCTCCCCCGCACATCGCACTCGAGAGGGAGAGGATGCCCCAATTGTTCCCTTTTTTCCCGCGTGTTCAATCCTTTATGGCGTCCACGTTTGTTTGGAGGCACTATTGTATGCAAATTCAATATTTTAAAATTAATATGGATTAATTGTTAAAATTTAAGGAGTATATCAATGTCTAAAGTATTACCTCGTTCACAATCCGCCGGGATATCTGACGGTCCACGTGGAGGATCGCATCCTCCACCATCACCCCCGTGAGATCGAGCAATAACATCTGGCATATCTGTCAAATTAATCGATATTAAAATTACATTTATCGATTAAAAATAATTATATAAAATTAATTATTGTTAAAAATAATTACTTCAACATATTATAAAATTACCACTTAATAATCACTATAATAATCTTCACTATCATCATCGGTTTCTATGTGTTCATCTTCCTCTTCATCATCTTCATATTCAACTTCCACCTCCTCTTCCTCTTCCATTTCCTCCTCCCTCTCCTCCTCAATTGCAACATTATCTATCTCAAGAAATTGTAATGGAGCCCCCGTACGTTCAAAGATGATTTGTGGCAACGGTCCAAGATCAACGAATAATTGGAAATTAGAGGAACAAGTGTTGTGTATAACATCTACTTCTGCATCCTTCGCTTGTTCTTCAACTAGTGGGATGTCCCACACATTTCTGTGATGCACTTCTTAGATGACTTTCCAATGAGATTTATTTTTAAGGTCATCAATGTAGAAAACTTGGTTATCCTGAGTTGCTAAGATAAATTTATCATCTTTGAAGGCCTCCGAACTGGTTTTGATACTCGTTATGTTTTGCTCAAACTTTAATCTTGGTGATCGATTAGTGTCAAACCATTTGCACTTAAATAATACAACAGAACAACCAGAAAGATATGACATCACTAAAACTTCTTCCAACTGGCCGTAATAAGTATTATTTTCGAATCCCGCTACAGAGACTCTACTATTTTGAGTTTTGCGATTCTTGTCCCTGTCATAACACAAAAATCTTACTCCATTTACAACACACCCAGGGTACGACGCGACGCGAGTTGAAGAACCGTTTGCTAAAGAGATTAATTCTTCATGTACTTCCAAGGAACCTGTTTGTCGAAGATGATACAACTTTTGGCGATCTTCAACAGTGAAAGTGAATTTGGCCGCAGGCTTTTATATCCATCCATTCAACTTCCTCAGCTGTAACTCTGGTCTCATCTTCATCTTCTCCAATTCTACTCTGGCACTAACTGTGTCTTTGGTCTTATTCTCCAGCCCAACTATTGTGCCTACTAAACTGTCGCACACATTTTTCTCAACATGCATAAAATCTAGATTGTGTCGCAACATTATGTTGGCCCAATATGGGAGCTCAAAAAATATACTTTTTTTCCGCCAACCTACTTTCTCTTTTGTACGCTTTCTTTTTTGGCCGCCATAACTGACATGCTTACCAGGAAGAGAATCGGGTATAAAACTCATTTGTGTGAACATTTCTTGCATGGTTAATGGCTTTGGTGGTAGTCTTTTTTCAACGACACCATATTTCTTCTTGTCCCTTTTAATGGCATGTTTTATTGGTAAAAAATGTCTATGGCCATAAAAAGCAACCTTCTTTTGTAAACGAATAGATGGTGTTGCCACATTGCAAGTAGAGCAAGCATGATAACCTTGGCCAGTCCATCCAAAAAGGCTACTCCTTTCTGGGTAATCGTTTATAGTCCACATCAAAGCTGCCCGAAGAGTGAAGAAACTACCATCGACTGCATCTCGAGTCTGTACACCGGTCACCCATAATTCATTTAACTCATCAATCAATGGTCAGAATTAATAAGCTCAACATGAAATTAGTTTCTCTCATGCACAACCATGGCGGCAAGTTATATGTCGTCAATACAACCGGCCACATACTATAAGAAAGACTCATATTACCAAAGGGATTGAATCCATCTGCAGCCAATCCAAGCCGCACATTCCTGGGTTCCATTGCAAATGTTGGATTATTTCGATCAAAGTCCTTCCAAGCTTTCCCATCAGATGGATGACGCAATACACCATCTTCTTTTATACATTGCTCGTGATGCCATCTCATATGTTGAGCAATGTGCCTCGATGCATATTTTTGCATTAACCTAGGGGTTAAAGGAAAATAACACATCACTTTATGAGGCACTTTCGTGCCCATGGTGTTCTTGTCCACCCATCGATCCTCCCCACAAACAGGACATTTGCTTTTTCCAGCATGTTCTTTCCAAAACAGTGCGCAATCATGCTTGCAGACATGGATTGACTCGTAGCCCAATCCAAGTTTCCGCAACAATCTTTTCGCTGCATAATGCGATTTTGGAAGCTTATTTGGGGCTGGAAATGCATCATGTCACAACTCCAGCATTCCATCAAATATTTTGTTCGGAATTTTGCCCAACATTTTGAAATGCATTAACTTCACTAGGAAATTCAATGATGTGTAATTTTGACACCCGGGGAATAATGGAGCCTCGATCTCAACAAACAAATCGTTATAATGTTGCCCACCCCTGTAGTCCATTGTAGGTATCTCTTGATCGCGCTCATTCTCTTCATATTCGTCATTGTCATTTTGCATAACATCATTGAGAACATCCATCATTTCATCTTCATCATTTTGATCTATCACTTTCCTCATTGGTATTATTTCATCCTCTCCATGCCAATGCCAATTGGTATATTTCCGTAGAAAACCATTTACAAAGAGATGATTTTTTAATACATCAATCGTCTGAAATTCAACGTTGACACACCTCCTACACGGACATTTCACCAATCCCCTTGAGTCAACGCACTGTCGAGCTCTTTGGAGAATATCCATCACACCAACCTCATACTCATTGGATAATCGATCTGTCAAATTAATCCAGCTCTTGTCGATCGACATTGTATGAATGTAGCACTGCACGGAACACTAATCATCAAACTTACAACCAAGTTGTGTGTGTGTCCTAATTCAGAGAGAGGCAATTTTAAGAGTCTTCAATGACTCATCCTCTCTGAACGGGTCTAAGGCTTCTTGTGATGAACACTAAAAAAATAAAAAAATTTCACTAGGTGATAATAACACACTATTATATTGTTATACCCAGATTTCGAGCCATGTTAAATGTGACCTCGAAAGCTGGATTCGCAGCGAATGAACTCGTAAAGTTCGAAGTATGCTCCAGGACTAAATATCGAGCCTGCAAGACTGAGACGACCTCGAATGCGGTGGCCTCGAAATGTTCATGATCTCGAAGGGTAGCTCTCGAGACGCATCTATCCTCAGGGATGTCCTCGGATGAGGGGTTCCGAGCCTGACACGCGTACGATCTCGAAAGCCATGTGACCTCGGGAGATGTCGTTAGCTCGAACGTTGATGAGAGACCTGGGAGAATAAGGCCTTGGAGATATATGATAATGACCTTGAACATCTACAAGTGTTTTCCATAAGAGACATGGTCTACATTTATTACTGTAAATCCCCTAAAATCATGGGATATTATTTGATTAGTTATACGCCCCCTGGTCTTCAGGGGATGTTTCCTTTTATATCGGATTGCAGACATTTAAAGCCATTTAATTTATTTACACAAAAAGAGTAACTACCCAAAATATGTGGGATAGTATTCTGCATACTTCTCTATAAATAGAGAGGTCATGCACCATTGTAAATGACCGAATTTCTGTATCTTGAGAGAAAACTCTGAAGAATTCATGCTAAAAGAATTTTCAGAGATAATCTTGAGTTTAATAACAAAGACTCGTGGACTAGGCAGATTTAACTGCTAAACCACGTAAAAATCGTGTTTTGTATTATCATATTTATATTGGCCATCACTGTTTGTTGTTTATGTGCTCTTCTTTCACTGTTGACGAAAAACGGCGTCAACAGTTTGGTGCTTTCGTTGAGAGCCTTAAGCATTCATTCCTGAAAAAGTCATGGCCACTAATAATCAGAACACACCTGAAGAGAATTACCCAAGACGTCCTGGGAAACAACCGATGGAGAACCCAGATGTCAAAGAAAGAAGTGGATCTTCCGATTCCCGGGGACCACCTGCCCCACCAAGGGATGAGGATATGTATTACAATCCTGAGCGGTATGTTCCCATTGTGGAACTTGAAAATCGGCAATTGAAGCAGCAGTTGGCAGAGGCCAACAAACTGAATGAGGAGTTGGCAAGGATAGTCGCAGAGGCGCAGGTGGCTCAGCCCCCGCCTCCGCACGAAAACCAAGTCCCTCCTCCAAGGGACGTACACGTTCCTCCCCGTAGACCCCGTTGGTGTCCACGAAAAGATGCTGCCACAAGGAGGCAAGCTCAACCTCCGACACCAGCAGAGCCATCCGCTCCACCTAGGCCCCAGAGGAGTACTCGGGCTCGGGCCTCGGCTAACCTGCCTGTGGAAGTACCTGCAGGAACTGAGAATAACTGAACCCCTGCAGAGGCTCGGACTCAGATACCTGGGAGCGCACCAAATGCGACCGACCCATCTCGGGAAAATTCAGGACCGTCTAGGCCGCGACATGGATGGCAGCCACCATCGCCTATACGGTTTCCTCCATCACCTATAAGATAGCCTTCGCCCCCCCGTAGGAATGTTCAACCCGTTCGAGATCAGGGCAAAAGGCGTGCGGGGGGAAGGCAAGGAAACGGGGAGGCTTTCCAGGAGCGGAGAGGCGCCCCATATAAAAAAAGTCAAACATCTCGGTCTCGCACGACGGAGACGAGGCGACATGGGGAGAATCCATCATGAAATAATAATGCGACGAGTTTTACCAGTGATGATTCTGGAGATACCAAGTCGGTCAGCAAGCATGACCGAGGTCGTAAGAATACTGGAAGCCGCTGAAATCGTCCCGACCAGCGAGAGCACCTGAATCAAAGTCGGGGTAATGGTGACCCAATAAATCCGGACCTGAGGGACCACTTGAATAGGCGTAGGGATCCCTTGCGGAGACGCGAGCCTGGAATCACGATAGATGACAACCGATTCCAGACAGTGCCTCTTGCGGACCCAGTCCAAGAAAGAATCGACCAGCTTGAAAAGGCTTTTAGGCTTTTGAAAAACGAGCAAAGGAATGATTGATATGAAGACTCTGACGAGGAGCTCGAACCGTTTGCTCCCCATATTTCCAATACTCCATTTCCTCAAGGGTTTCGGATCCCTCACGTCCCGACGTTTGAAGGAAAGACCGACCCGTGTAGTCATCTGAGCACGTTCAACACCATAATGAGAGCCAGTAACGTAGGTTACGAGCTTAGATGCATGTTGTTTCCAGCATCATTGACAGGACCTGCCAAAAGTTGGTTCGAAAAATATAAGAGACACTCAATAACTTCTTGGGAGTAGTTGTGTAAAGACTTTAAGAAGCAGTTCAGAGCAATGATGGGGGTCAGACCAGAAGCATCAACCTTAACTAACGTTCGACAACAGCCGGGCGAAACACTAAAAAGTTATTTAACAACGTTTAATTTGGAAGTCGCCCGAGCTCGGGACGTGGATGACAGTGGGCATCTAATGGTTGTCTGAGCTGGCGTAATTCCGGGAAGTGCCCTTTGGGATGACATGCAAAGAAAACCAGTAAGGTCCATAACCGAGTTTAACAGACGAGCGCATAGGTTTGTCAATGTAGAGGGAGCGAGGTCAACGCTCAATGCGACTTCCCAGCCCGAAACTACAACGATAAACGTCAACTCTGCCTCAACCTCGGCGGACCCAGCAGCTCCAAAGCCTGTCGCAGAAAACCCCTCCAAGAGGAAAAAGAACGAAGGAAGTAACCCCGAAGCCGAGGGAGGAAAGAAAAAGAAAGGGGAGAGATATTTCTCCGTGTATAGAGTATACACCGAGCTCAATGAGTCTTGGGAGAACATATACCTGGCTAATGAAAACCAGGTCCCCTTTAGGCGTCCGGACCCCATGAGAAATCAAAAATCTAAGAGGGACTCCAGTAAGTATTGTCGATTTCACAGAGACACCGGGCATACAACCGATGAATGTCGACAACTAAAGGACGAGATCGAAGGATTGATCTCGAGAGGTTACTTCCGGAAATATGTCAAAAACCAGAGTACTAGTCAGGGGGTCGCGAGCCAGAGAGTAGCCGCGCCTCCGACGACACAAAACAATAATTCCCGAGCTCGGGAAGAAGACAGGCCCCCGCCGATAGATGGAGAGGATGTAATAACCATCTCGGGAGGGCCTCATCTCGCAGGAGTGGGCAGGAATGCCCAAAAGAGATATGTTAACGAGCTGAAGACTGGGGATGGGTCTCCTTATGAACCCGAACCTAGGGCTCCAAAAAGCCGGAGGATTGAGACACAACCAATAACCTTCACCGAGGAAGACGCATCCCATGTCCAGTTTCCTCACCATGATCTGCTGGTCAATACTCTTCAACTGGCCAACAAAAGGGTCCACCGAGTTCTCATAGATAATGGGAGCTCAGTCAACATTCTTTACAAAGCAACCCTCGAGAAGATGGGACTCTCCCTTCGCGACCTGAAAGCGTGTGCAACTACGTTGTACGACTTTTCAGGAGAAGGAACCGCCTGCATGGGATCCATCGAGCTCCCCGTGACCTTGGGAGACTACCCATTCTCGGCAACCAAGATAATGGAGTTCGTGGTAGTAGACTTACCATCTGCCTACAATGTGCTGCTCGAGAGACCCGCCCTGGTCGGGCTGGGGGCAGTTTCATCAGTAAGGCATCTGACCCTTAAGTTCCCGACCCCTAGCGAAGTTAGGACATTGAAAGGAGACCAATTAGCAGGGAGGGAATGCTACAGCATCTCCTTGAGGGGAAAGAAATAGACGAGCGCACAAGCACTCGTCATCATACAAAACAAAGACGGAACGGTCTTAGAGATTGACAAAGAGATTGATCCAAGGATTGAGGAGAAAGTTGACCTCGAACCTTTAGAGGAGCTCGAAGAAATTCAGCTCGAGGAAGCCGATCCCTCGAAAAAGGTGAAGGTCAAAAAACACCTCCAAGATGAGACAAAATAGCAATTAATTTGCTTTTTGAAGAAAAACCAGGATGTCTTCGCGTGGTCACACTCAGAAATGGTGGGGATAAGTCCGAATATAGCAAGCCACGCACTGAACATAGACAAAAGCTTCCCCCCGAAGCAACAAAAGCGAAGACAGCTGGACGAAGACAGAAAGAAAGCACTAAAGGAGGAGGTTGACATGTTAAAGGCAAACCGATTCATTAGGGATGCCTTTTACCCTGACTGGGTAGCCAATCCGGTGTTGGTCCCAAAGCCCAATGGGATGTGGCGAACCTGTATTGACTACTCAGATCTCAACAAAGCTTGCCCAAAAGACTGTTTTCCGTTACCAAGGATTGACCAGCTCGTCGATGCCACGACGGGGCACAGCCTGATGTTGTTCATGGATGCCTATTCTGGATACAACCAGATTCCCATGCATGCCCCCGACCAAGAACATACGAGCTTTATAACGGATAAGGGGCTATACTGCTATAATGTCATGCCATTCGGGCTCAAGAATGCTGGGGCCACATATCAGCGGCTCGTAAACATGATGTTTTCAGAACAAATAGGGAACAACATGGAGGTTTATGTTGATGACATGCTTGTTAAGTCTCAACTCAACAAGAACCATGTTGATGACCTCGAAGAGTGCTTCAGCGTGCTCTGAAAGTATAACATGAAGCTAAATCCTCAGAAGTGCACTTTTGGGGTATCTTCAGGTAAATTTCTGGGCTTTATTGTGAACTCTCGTGGAATCGAGGCTAACCCCGACAAGATCAAGGCCCTGATTGACATGCCCTCACCTCGAAGGCACAAAGATGTCCAAAGTTTGACTGGCAGGATGGCAGCCTTAAGCAGATTCATCTCGAAATCTACGGATCGTGGTCTTCCATTTTTCAACTTATTGAGAGGAGGTAAGAAGTTTGAATGGACGGAGGAATGCGAGCTGGCCTTTCAGGAGCTCAAAAAGCACCTTGCGGAACCACCCATTCTATCAAAACCTGAAATGGGAGAAATATTGTACCTATACCTTTCAACCACCGAACACGCGATAAGCGCAGTGCTCGTTCGAGAAGAAGAGAAGGTGCAAAGACTCGTTTACTACATCAGTAAAAGATTACTGGGGGTAGAGTCAAGATACCCATTGATTGAGAAACTCGCGCTCAGTTTAATTCATTCATCTCGTAAACTCCGCCCCTACTTTCAGGCGCATCCCATCCATGTGCTGATTGATCAACCACTTAGGCAAGTCTTGTCTAAACCAAAAGCTTCAGGTCGACTTCTTAAATGGGCTGTTGAGCTCGGACAGTTCGAGATCACCTACCACCCGAGAACGACCATTAAAGCACAGGCATTGGCGGACTTTATAGTGGAATGTACTGGTATAGCCGACGACGAGGTAATAACCTCGGCCCACGAGCTGTGGAAACTTTACGTCGACGGCTCATCAAATGAAAATGAAGCGGGGGCAGGGGTCATTTTGGTTACCCCCGCAGGGAGCAGATTTCATTATGCCTTAAGATTTGGCTTTAAAGCGTCGAATAATGAGGCCGAATACGAGGCTTTACTCGCGGGACTTCGTATAGCAAAGGAGCTCAAAGCCAGAGCTATACATTGCTACAGTGACTCCCAGCTCGTGGTTAATCAAATCTTGGGAGAATACCAGGCTCGCGGCACGAGAATGGCAGCTTATTTGGAGAAGGCAAAATCCCCATTGGAGTGTTTCGAATTTTATACAATCGAACAGGTTCCCCGCGAGCGGAACTCAAATGCAGATGCCTTAGCTCGGCTCGCCACATCCGCTGAAAATGAAGAACTGAACGTCGTGCCCATAGAGCACCTTTCGGCACCTAGCATTAATGATCCAGAGGAGGAAGATGTGTGTATGATCGAAACAGAGCCTACCTGGATGACCCCAATAGTTGAATATCTCGAAAACGGAGTCCTTCCAAAAGACCGGAACCAGGCTCGAAAGTTGATGTATCAACTTCCCCGTTACACTGTTTTGGACGGAAAACTATACCGAAGGGGATATTCCATGCCGTTACTTAGGTGCGTAACCCCTCCCGAAGCTAAGAAAATCATTGAAGAAATTCATGAAGGGTTCTGCGGAGATCACACCGGGGGGCATAGCCTGTCCAAAAAGATCATACGCCAAGGATATTTCTGGCCAACCATTAAAACGGATTCTTTCGAGTACGTGAAGAAATGCGACAAATGCTAGAGATTCGCCACGATACCCCGAGCCCCACCATCCGAGCTGACCATGTTGACTTCCCCATGGCCTTTCGCGGTATGGGGCATCGACCTCATAGGCTCTCTCCCGACTGGCAAGGGCGGAGTAAAATATGCAGTAGTCGCCGTGGATTATTTCACGAAGTGGACTGAGGCTGAACCATTGGCAACTATAACTTCAAAAAAGATCCTTGATTTCGTGGTAAAAAGCATCGTGTGCCAATATGGGGTGCCGAGGAAGATCGTATCCGACAACGGAACCCAGTTCGATTGCGACTTGTTCACCAACTTTTGTGAAAAGAACGGCATAATAAAGAGTTTTTCATCAGTAGCTCATCCTCAAGAGAATGGCCAAGTCGAGGCTATGAACAAAACTCTCAAGAGTTCTCTGAAGAAAAAGTTGGAGGAGGCGAAGGGACGATGGCTCGAAGAATTGCCCCAATTCCTATGGGGATATAGGACCACAGCTCGAACATCAACAGGGCATACCCCATTCTCCCTAGCATACGGCTGCGAGGCGATGTTGCCCATCGAGGTCGAAATCCCAACGATCCGAACTCAGATTTACGATCAAAGTTCAAACCACACTCAGCTCGAGGAAACCTTAGACTTGATTGAAGAAAAGAGAGAAGAGGCTCAGCTGAGAGACGCTGCTTACCAGCAACAAACTACCAGGTATTTCAACAAGAGGGTTTGAGATCTAAAGTTCAGAATGGGAGATCTGGTGTTGAGACGCATATTTTTGGCAATACGAGATCCAGCAGCTGGAGTGCTCGGGCCGAATTGGGAAGGACCGTACCAGATAGAGTCAATCATCCGTCCCGGTGTGTACAAACTTGCGAGATTGGATGAGAGCCTGGTACCACGAGCATGGAATGGCGAACACCTTAGACCTTACTATCAGTAGTGTAGGAAAAGTGTTGCCTATAACCATGATTTTCTATCTGTATTAGTTTGTTTGCTTTTGAATTCCATCAAATAAAGATTTATTTCGTTCAATATGTTATCTCTTTTTATTTTTTGCAATCTCTCTTAATTTAATAACCTATGGTCACACTCATAGGATATTAAGGGGGCATCATTGGTACATATACCATCAGCTTAAAAAATAAAATAACATACACGAAAACATAAAAGTATTTGGATATAACCAGATACACGAGCTTAGATAGTTTGGACATAACCGAATTATCAAAAACATAGAAGTATTTAGATATAACCAGGTACGCGAGCTTAGATAGTTTGGACATAACCGAATTGTCAAAAACATAAAGTATTTGGATGTAACCAGATACGCGAGCTTAGATAGTTTGGACATAACCGAATTATCAAAAACAAAAACGTTTGGATTTAACCAGATGTGCAAACTTAACAGGTTTGGAACAAACCAGCCAAAAAAGATAATCGACGATAAGTAGGAACCTAAACCTACTTCGAGATAAGTCGAGATCGAGGCTGGGATATCTTAGAGAAAACTAGTTTCGAACTCATAACCTCGGAGTAAAAACCAAGGACGAGAAAAAGTAACTAAGCAAAAAAGATATAACTAAACCATTCACATTACATACCATATAAGTACTTTCGGGTTCATGGTTAAAGTAACATCCGACTTTGATAAATAACGAGATCGGAAGCGGATAATTCGAACAAACTATGCATGAATGCATCGAGTTTCGAGCCTAAATCCAAGCTATGTTTGTATGAAGAAATAAACATAAACAACTCATCCATATAAAATGTGCAAAATATTTCGAGCTGAGAAATGTAAAGCATATATAGGTCAATAATAAAAGAAATTGTATCGGCCCCGTGGGCATAAATTAAAGTAATTACAAGGAATAAGGGGATGCAGCCCCAAGACAAGATTTCCCCGAGATCGGATTCAAGAAGGAGGAGTCTCCTTGGCCTTCTCAGCATCAGCAGCACTGGAGTCCTCAGGAAGAATAGCATGACTATCCTTCTGAACTCCCTCCAGAACGGCCTCATGAGCAGCGTCTTCCGCCTCAAGCCGAGCATTCCACCTGTCAAGAAGTTTCGCCTCGTGAGGACCTAAGAAGCTGGTATCCAGGTCTTCGTTGTTGGCCCACATTCAGTACATGGCCAAGTCAACCGTCTGGTCCTTCTTCTCTTTGTACTCAGCAAGGAGACGAGCTTTTTCACCCTCCATAATATCAAAGGTGGCGGCTTTTTCCTCTTCGAGCTTCTTGTTGGTCTCCTGGAGCTGAGCGATCTCCTTCTTAAGATCTGCGAGCTCGGAATTCTCCTTCTCAAGCTCCTCGAGCTTAGCTTTCAGCTTCCCAAGATCGGTGGCCTTGCCCTCAAGTTCCTTAGCTCCTGCATCAAGCTTTGCATTTGCTGCCTTCAGGTCATCGCTTACTTTGAGATGGAGATCCTTCGCCTCCTGAGCATGAGACTTGCTCGAGTGGATCTCGTTATTCAACTTATAATTGAGCTGGGCAGTAAAGGCAAGAGACTGACAAAGGAAGAAATCATCATTAGCTCCAGGTCAGTGTGATTATAACCAAGAAGTAGGACTGTAGAAGGACACTTACCGCGGCAGCGAGCTCGATACTCTTCTCATAGAGGAAAGTGCAGTCTTGGGTATCGTTCAAGCATTGCCATTTGGGAGCTTCGAGACTGCCAAAGCTCTGGCCGATTCGGGACATAACATCCGAGACCAGGGTAGACCCATGGGACCCAGCGGCATTGTCAACCACATATGCATCCATGTGGGTAGAAACCGACAACTTCTGAGCTCGAGAAGCAGAAGGCTTTCTAGAAGGTGGACCAAGTGTCGATCGAACCACTACAGGAAGTTGGGGCTCGGTCGTGTCAAAGGCATTGACCTGCGAAGTTGATGCCACAGTTGCGGCACCGACCTGCGAAGACGGCGCCGTGATGGAGCTGGTAACAAGAGGAGCTGGGGGAGGAGGTGTCTTCTCGGTCCTTTTGGGAACTTTGGTGGGTCGATCCACCTTTCACGATGGTGCCCTGGGACGCTTGCTCCTTTTGGCGCCACCTCTCTTGATGATATTGTCGAGGTCGGAGTCCATGGCACTTGCACAGTTCCAAACGGAGTTAGACATAATAATAATAAGCTTGGAAAATAAAAAGAAAAAAAAACCATGTAAAGAAAAGACCTAACTGGAACTCTCCCCCGAAATAGAGCTCGGGGACCATGAGATTCCCCCATCTTCAGAAGAGGCGGGGGGAGTACCTTCCCTATAGGTGGGTGTCAACCTCGAAAGGTCCCTATAATCGTTGGTCCCATATTGGACAGCTATCCCGTTCCACACCTCGTCTGAAGTATACATGGTGTCATACTTCCCAAGCCCACTATCAAACCTATGAACACAGTCGTCTACCCAACTCCATATGTAGAAGTGGTATCCATCGTATGGGCATGAGACTAACCTATTGGGTTTATGCTTTAGTAAGGTGGGGGACCACATTCTCGAGGTAAGGAGGGCTTTACCTTCATCCGAATCTGAACTCGAGGCTTCGTCATTAGCCTCATTCCCCGATGGCGGACTCCTTCTGCGAACTGGAAGTGGAGGCCTCACCTCTCTCCTCGGAGGGAGGACGCCTGTGGGCAAAGGCACCTGCTCCCAATGTTCATACTTCTTATTGGACCAGTCACAGGTGGACTGGCCCTCTCCCAAAAGTCCGCATTTTCGGAGCTTATCCTCATGTAAAAGGTACAAGAGAGACCTCCTGCCATGAGGGAGTTAGAGCAGGGTCTCTCTATTCCCCTTCATTGCCTTGTCAGGAGTGGGACGCTAAAAATTGGCTGGAAAGCAAGAGACATTTTAACTAAGTACGGGTCTTACAGCTAAAATCCCGAGCACAGAGATAAAGAAAACTAGAATACTTACGAATCCACCTGAATGAGTAGTATCGAGACTGGGACAGGCCATCTGTCCAGAAGAAGGCTTTTTTGAAATCAGGTGGATGATTGGGGAGATCTTCAAAGACCTTTTTCTCTTTGGGATAGCTTGAAAGATAGTAAAAGCCATCTCCTCCCTGAGCTCGGGAGGGGTTGCTTTTCAGACAAAAGAGATATAAAATCTCCTGAGGCGAAGGCCCTTCCCACTCCAGCTCGTGGTATAGCGACCTCAGGGCAGACAGCACCCTATAAGAATTGGTGTTAAGCTGGAACAGAGCCAACCCAAAAAAATCTGTGAAGTCCTTGAAGAAATACTTCAATGGCAGTAGAGCTCCTACCTTCATGTGTTCCTGGCTCCATGCCGCGTATCTCAGCTTGTTGTCACGGTCCCCGGGGGCGTAATAGCTTCGCTCGTGAGTGGCCGGAGCTCGGCACTTCAAGGAACCTGACAACCTGAGGCCATGGAGGGCCAGGATGTCAGTTATCTGACTAGTCGAGGTAACCGAGCTCCAATAGTGCTCGGCCTCGAACATTTCTTTCCTCAGCTGCGAGGAAGAAGGCTCCCCCATCAATGAAAATTGAAGTTCTCCTGGACTATACGCTACCGTGACCTTTAGTGCGGGGTCGAGGGGGATCGGCCTAGGCCCTGAGTTGGGCTCTGGATAAAGGGCCTCCCGAAGAGTTCTCCTCTTCTTCTCTATGACCTCGTCTATTTGGTGGTGATAATGAGCTCGAATATCCTCCTGCTCGCGCGCAAGCTCGTACTCCCGAATCCGACGTTGATTCCGAGCGAACAGCGACTCCGGGCTCGGGGTTTTTGGCGAGTAAGGGATTGCCAGCAAGGACCCCCATCGTCTTTCCAGATTCTGTGACATCTAGCGAGAAAGAAAAAATAGTGAGGGCCATGCATGCAAGAATTACAAGCTCGATAGGACGAGCTCGGAGTTTAAGAACAAAACAAGCTCGATGCTAAGACCCTTACTAAAGAGTCAGGACGTGCGTTCCACGAGAAAGGGAGGGGAGTAGACAATTATTTTTGAGAATCCCGAAAATCAGGGGAAAAAGAGTGGCGGATAACCAGAAAAGGTAACCTTGGGTATCGTGCATCTGTCAATGCCAAGGTTTTATGCCCGAAATCTTGGTGTACAAGAAACATCTTTTAAAATTTTAAAACCCAGAAAACAGGAATCTTGCTCAAACATCAAAACTGGGTATGAACCAGTGACGTAAACTCAGTATGGAAATTTAAAAAACATAAGAGCCTATCGGATAAAAATTCCCTAACGTATTGTGCTAAGAAAATAAACTAGTACATTCAAAGACATAGCAAGAACAGTATGAACAAAAACTGGGATAAGGGAAAACAAAGATTGGACACTTACACAATAATGGCGATTGCAGAGAAATTGCTGACTGAAGGAGAGGCTGCAAATATGAGCTCACGGACTCGAACAAACTGGAGGTTCTTTGTTTTTTCGGCTGTGAGAACATGCACGAGAAAGAGGTTCTCTGGGATGGCCTCTGGTTTCGTCCTTTCCCTTTTACGTTTCTGATGCGTGTAAAATAAGAGGAAGAAGAAGACCTTGAATATATAAAGGAAGAAAAGTGATAAAGAGGATTAATCTGGGCCATTGGCCAGAATCCTCATGAAATCCAACGGTCAGGGGTCAATGACATGATGGTGCCGAAAAGGTGGCAGATGAATGATCGTGGGCAGGTTTCCAAGGTACTCAAGTACCATAAATGAGCAATACCCAACTGACGCATGTCCATTTTCAAATGTATGACGGTACGGTTCCCGAAGAAAGTAGTTCAAAAGTTTCCTTCTCTTAGGATTCGAACAAATACTTTTGAGGGGGCAAGATGTTATACCCAAATTTCGAGCCATGTTAAATGTGACCTCGAAAGCTGGATTCGCAGCGAATGAACTCGTAAAGTTCGAAGTATGCTCCAGGACTAAATATCGAGCCTGCAAGACTGAGACGACCTCGAATGCGGTGGCCTCGAAATGTTCATGATCTCGAAGGGTAGCTCCTGAGACGCATCTATCCTCAGGGATGTCCTCGGATCAGGGGTTCCGAGCCTGACGCGCGTACGATCTCGAAAGCCATGTGACCTTGGGAGATGTCGTTAGCTCAAACGTTGATGAGAGACCTGGGAGATATATGATAATAACCTTGAACATCTACAAGTGTTGTCCATAAGAGACGTGCAGGTCAACATTTATTACTGTAAATCCCCTAAAATTATGGGATATTATTTGATTAGTTATACGCCCCCTGGTCTTCAGGGGATGTTTCCTTTTATATCGGATTGCAGGCATTTAAAGCCATTTAATTTATTTACACAAAAAGAGTAACTACCCAAAATATGTGGGATAGTATTCTGCATACTTCTCTATAAATAGAGAGGTCATGCACCATTGTAAATGACAGAATTTCTGTATCTTGAGAGAAAACTCTGAAGAATTCATGCTAAAATTTTTTTGAGAGATAATCTTGAGTTTAATAACAAAGACTCGTGGACTAGGCATATTTAATTGCTGAACCACGTAAAAATCGTGTTTTGTATTATCATATTTATATTGGCCATCACTGTTTGTTGTTTATGTGCTCTTCTTTCACTGTTGACGAAAAACGGCGTCAACACATATCTTTGGTAATAATTTCTTATTACCAAAGAAAAAAACAAATAAAATTAAATATTGTTTTTATAATGTCTTATGCTCTTTGAAATTAATTATGTTGTTGTATGATATCTAACTATAATATATTTGAGTGTAAATATTATTAAAATTATTTAAATTTGACATATTTTTTTCTAACTTCAAATATTAATTTTAATTTTAATAATGATTAAAATTATGTTTAAAATTGGTTTTCTAATAATATATTTGTTAATTTTATTTAATCAGAACTAACAAATATTATTTTTTTACATATTAATTCAGTATTTATTAAATTACATATTTTACTTATGCTTTATTGAATAGTTTTATTAATTTAAACAAAATTTCTAAGATTTGTTTAAAATTGATTTAATTACTTTAGGATTTAATTATTACTTAAATTATTTAATTAATGTTTATTTTTATTAAAATTTAGTTGCATAATGTTAATGTTAATGTTAATTTTATTTAATCTTAATTAAAAATATATTATTTTACTTATCAATTCACTATTTATTAAATTAGAAATTTTATTGAGTACTTCTACTAATATTCACAATATCTCTAAATTTTACAATTCTATAAAAAAATTCGGCAGCTTAACGACTATATTTTCATCTATCCCAAAATTTAAAATCCTGCAAATAACACATAAAAAATATCCAGACCCAGATTATGTAGAGAGCAATACAAATACATTTTAAAAGACTATATAATTTATAATTATTAGTCTAAATTTTATTAATTATTCAATTTTCTAAGCAAAATATCAAAATTCTACTAAAAATTAACAACAACAAATCATCAATATTTATAAAATCTGATTTGTTACTACTAACATAACCAAAAAAAATTAAAATTGACAACAACAACATACTAACATTAGCACCAAAATTTTCAAATTAACACTCAAATATTTAATATGTTTAATACACATAATGTTCACCAAAACAACATAGAATCTATTTTAATAAAAAAAAATACTAATTAATCATATAACAATTTTCTAATTCCTAATCTCATTTTTACTAATAAATATTTTTAAAACCTAAACATAAATACATTCTCTCTAATATAATAATTTCAGATTTTTATTAAAATTAAGATTATTTTATTTATATAAAAAAACATAAATTATTCAAAAATTAATTTTTTTTTTTAAAAAAACATAAAAATTAAAAACAACTTACCAACACCTTCAATTCCTTGCAATCTTTCTCTGTAGTTCAACAATGTTGACGCCGTTTTTCGTCAGCAGATAAAAGAAGAGAGCACGTAAACAATTTAAGACAATGGCCAAAAATAAACAAACAAATCAAACACGGTTTTTTACGTGGTTCAGCAGTTAAATCTGCCTAGTCCACGAGTCTCTGTTATTAATCTCAAGATTATCTCTGAACAATTCTTTAGCAAGAATTTTCCAGAGTTTTCTCTCAAGGATCAGAATTTCGGTCCTTTACAATGGTGCATGCCTTCTCTATTTATAGAGAAGGATGCAGAATACTATCCCACATATTTTGGGTAGTTACTCTTTTGTGAATACAAATAAATGGCTTTAAATGCCAATAATCAGATATTAAAGGAAACGTCCCCCAAAGATCAGGGGGCGTATAACTGTATTAAATAATATCCCACAATTCTTGGGGATTTACATCAACTAATGAGGACTACATCTCATGGTTATTACACTTGTAGATACTCAAGGTGGTTATGGTGTATCTTCAAGTCTCCAGCATTTCTGGTCTCATGTCATTGTGCGAGCCACTGACATCTCCCGAGCTAACGTTTCTTTCGAGATGGGATATCGAGCTCAAGAACCATGCTCCGAAGTTCCTGAAGATGAAAGTGTTCTCGGAGCTACCTTTCGAGATCGAGGTCACTTCGAGATCACCGCTTTCGAAATCATACATCATACTTTGCAGGCTCGACTTACAATCCTAGATCACTAATCCTCACGAGACCATTTGTTGCGAACTCAGCTTTCGAGGTCATATTTACTATGGCTCAAAATCTGGGTATAACATTTTGCCCCCTCAAAAGTATTTGTTCGAATCCTAAGAGAAGGAAACTTTTGAACTACTCTTTTCGGGAACCATACCGTCACACTCTTGAAAATGGACACGTGCCAGATGGGTATTGCTCACTTTAGGTACTTGAGTACCTTGGGAACACGCCCACGATCGTTCGTCTGACAACTTTTCGGCGCCATCATATCACCGATTCCCATCCATTCGATCTGTTGAGGAATTTAATCAACGCTCCTGATTAATTTAGTTTCCCCATCTATATATACAAGACTCCCTCTTCGTCTTCTTCACATTTGTTCATCACAAGCCAGAAAAAAGAAAAACACCACCTAAACTCCTTTCCACAGTTTATTCTCATTGCATGTTTTCTAGGCCGAAAAAACAAAAGAATCCTGGTTTGTACGAGTCAGTGAGTTCTTTCTTGCAACCTCTTCTCCACTCGACGATTTCGCTGCAATCACCGTGCGCCATTTTTGTTGTTCTTTTTATACTGTGTTTGCTGTGTATGTTAGTTTACGTTCTTAGCATGATGCGATAGGAGGTTTTGAACCGATAGGTTTTTAGGCTTTCTGGACTTTCACTCTGGATGTTCGTCTCTGGTTTATACCCAGTTTCGACGTTTGAATGTGGTTCCCATTTTCTGGGTTTTGAAATTCTTAGGCAGCGTTTCTTGTACATTAAGCTTTCAGATAAAAACATGGGCTTTGACAAATACACGAAACCCAAAAACGCTTTTCTTGGCTAACCGCCACTCTCCTTTCCCTTGAATTTCGGGACTTTTCAAAAAAAAAAAAAAAAAAATCATCCACGCCCATTTTCCTTTCCTGTGGAACACGTGCTCTGATCCCTTAGTGAGGGTCTAAATACTTAGTTTCTTGTCCTTAGATCTCCGAGCTCATCCATCGAGCTCGTGATTCTTGCATGCATGGCCCTCACCATTTTTTCTTTCTCGTTAGATGTCACAGAATCCGGAAAGACGGTGGGGGTCATTACGAGCAATTCCTTACGAGCCCAAATCTCCGAGCCCGGAATCGATCTTTGCCCGGAACCAGCGTCGGATTAAAGAATACGAGATCGCACGCGACCAAGAAGACATTCGAGCCCACTATCGTCGCCAGATAGACGAGGTCATCGAAAAGAAGAGAAGGGTTCTTCGGGAAGCCATCTATCCGGAGCCTAACCCAGGGCTTAGGCCAGTTCCCCTCGACCCTGCGTTAAAAGTCACGGTAGCATACCACCCGGGGGAACTCCAGTTTTCCTTAATGGCGGAGCCTTCGTCTACGCAGCCTAGGAGGGAGATGTTTGAAGCCGAATTCTACCAGAGCTCGGTTACCACCTCCGACCAAATAACTGACATCCTGGCCATCCATGGCCTTAGCTCGTTGGACACACTGAAGTGTCGAGCTCCGACAAGGCATGAATGGAGCTGTTTCGCTCCTGGGGGCCGCGATTCCAGTGTGATATACGCGGCCTGGAGCCAGGAACATATAAGGGCAGGAGCTTTGCTGCCCCTGAAGTCCTTTTTCAGAGACTTCATCGATTTCGTTGGGTTGGCTCCATTCCAACTCAACACCAACTCATACAGGGTGCTGTCTGCCCTGAGGTCCTTATTCCACGAGCTGGGGTGGATAGGACCTTCACCCCAAGAGATTTTATATCTCTTTTGTTTGAAGAGTAATCCCTCCCGAGCTCGGGGAGGAGATGGTTTCTACTATCTTTCGAGCTACCCCAAAGAGACAAAGATCTTTGAAGATCTTCCGAACCACCCCCTAACTTCAAGAAGACTTTTTTCTGGACAGACGGTCTGTTCCCGTCTCGACATCGTTCGTTTAGGCGGATTCGTAAGTATTCTCGTTACTTTCTATTTTTGAGCTCGAATTTTTAGCCCTTCAATCCATGTTTAGTTGAAGTGTATCTCACCTTTCAGCTAACTTTCAGCGTCCCACCCCTGACGAGACAATGAAGGAGCACAGAGAGAGCCTGCTCCGACTCCCTTACGGTAGGAGATCTCTCTCATTTCTGCTACATGAGACAAGCTGCGAGCTTGTCGGTTGTTGGGACAGGGCCAGTCAACCTCTGACTGGTCCAGTAAAAAATATGAACGCTGGGAGGAAGTGCCTCTGCCCACAGGCATCCTTCCTCCGAGGAGAGAAAGGAAAGCATCTCTCCCAATTCGCTCGAGAAGTCCGCGGTCGGGAAATGAGGCCAATGACGAAGCCTCGAGCTCGGACTCCAGAGGAGGTAAAACCCTTCCTACTTCGTGAATGTGGTCCCCCACTCTGTTAAAACACAGGCCCAATAGACTAGTCTCGTGCCCATAGGATAGATACCACTTCTACATATGGAGTTGGGTAGATGACTGTGTCCATAGGTTTGATAGTGGGCTCGGGAAATATGATACCATGTACACCACAGACGAGGTGTGGAATGGGATAGCGGTGCAGTATGGGACCAATGTCTATAGGGACCTCTCGAGGTTGTCACCAACTTATAGGGAAGGCACTCCCCCCGCCTCTTCTGAAGACGGGGGAATTTCATGGTCCCCAAGCTCGAGCTCGGGGAAGAGTCCCAGTTAGGTTTTTTCTTCAACTGGTTTACATCTTTTCCCAAAGTTAGTATCATTGTTTAACTCACTGTCATTATGCAGGTGCCATGAATCCCGACCTCGACGCCGTGCTCTTTAGTGATGGGGGAGCTGGCGCCCAGAAGAGCAAGCGCCCGAGGATACCAAAGAGGCCCGACCGATAGTCCAAGGTACCTAAACATCACGAGACGACTCCCACGGCCCAGATCACTACGGACACCTCCAAGGAGCTGACTGCCCAGGTCGATGGGTCAGGCTCTACTGCATCCATCTCGCAGCTTCCCACCGAGACCCGGTTAATAGTTGCTCGGCCTCCGAAGAAACCTCCTACCTCTACGGTTCAGCTGCCAACGGCCCGAACTCATACTGAGGAATATGTACTTGATGGCGCCACTGGGGCAGAAGGGGCGCTTCTCAGCTCGGACGTCCTTTCTCGGGTGGGTCAGAGCTTTTCTGGCTTTGGTGCCGACCACTGGGACCTCGTGCGCAAGGCCTCGGACTGCAACACTCTTTATGAGAAGAGTATCGAACTTTCCGCCGCGGTAGCCTTCTCAATTCTGTTTAGGGTATTTATGTCTTAGAGTATTTATGTCTCTGATTATAATTCTGATTCATTCTTTGTATTTCAGGCCCTTGTTGTTTCAGCGCAACTCAACTACAAACTGACCAACGAGGTGCAAACGAGCTTATCTCTGGCTCAAAAGTCGAAGGATCTCGAGCTGAAGATGGTTGACGAGCTCAAAGACTCGAAGTCTGAAATTGAAAGATTGAAGACCCGTCTCGAGGAGCTTGAAAAGTCAAATGATGAGCTCGAGAAGGCCAAAGCCAAGCTCGAAGAAGAGAAGTCTGCCACCTTCGATTTCATGGAGAACGAGAAGACCCGCCTCCTGAATGAGTCTAAGGAGCAGAGGGAGAAAGCGGTCGACCAGGCCATGTACAAACTTTGGGCCGACAATGACGATCTTGACACCAGCTTCCTGGGTCCTCTCGAAGCCACATATGTTGAGCGGTGGAATGCCCGCCTTTTGGCAAGTACAGCTGCTCGAGAGGTGGCCCAGCAGGATAGTCATGCTATTCGTCCTGGAGGGTTTGGTGATATTGATGCTGAGAAGGCCAAGAATACTCCTCTTCCTTAAATCCGATCTCGGAGAGATCAGTTATCGGGGTTGCGTCCCCTCATTCTTGTAACTATTTAAATTTGTGCCCACGGGGCTGACATAATTTCTTTAACTTTTTCTATTATATGCTTTACATTTCTTGGCTCGAAATATTTTACATTTTTCTTGCATTGATGAGTTATGTTTATTTAATTCATACAAACATAGTTTAGATTTAGGCTCGAAACTCGATGCATTCATGCATAGTTTATTCGAATTATCCGCTTCCAACCTCGTTATTCATCAAGGTCGGACATTACTTTAACCATGAACTGAAAAGTACTTATATGGCATGTAATATGAATGATTTGGTTATATCTCTGTCACTTTTCCTCATCCTCAGTATCTTGGCTCCGAGGTTATGAGTTCGAAACTATTTTTCTAAGATATTCCAGCCTCGATTTCGACATATTTCCCAATAGGTTTAGGCTCCCATTCATCATTGATCGATAATTTGGCTGGTTTGTTCCAAATCTGTTGTTTGCACATCTGGTTAACTCCAAATATTTAGGTTTTTTGATGGTTCGGTTATGTCCGAACTATCTAAGCTCGCGTATTTGGTCATGTCCAAATACTTTATGTTTTTGATGGTTCGGTTATGTCCGAACTATCTAAGATCGCGTACTTGGTTATGTCCAAATACTTTATACATTTTTGATAACTCGGTTATGTCCGAACTATCTAAGATCGCGTACTTGGTTATGTCCAAATACTTTGTACGTTTTTGATAACTCGGTTAAGTCCGAACTATCTGAGCTCGCGTATTTGGTTATATCCAAATACTTCATGTTTTATTTATTACTTTTTATTTTTTAAACTGGTGGTATGTATGCCAATGGTGCCCCCTTAATATCCTATGAGTGTGACCATAGGTTATTAACTTAAGAGAGATTGCAAAAATAAAAAATAAATTGCATGCGGAACAAAGTAGACATGTCTTTCAAAAATAAAGAAACATAGATAGAAAATCATGGTTACAGGCAACACTTTTCCTATACTATTGATAATAAGGTCTAAGGTGTTCGCCATTCCATGCTCGTGGTATCAGGCTCCCATCTAATCTTGCCAGTTTGTATACGCCAGGTCGGATGACTGATTCTATCTGGTACGGTCCTTCCCAGTTCGGCCCGAGTACTCCAACCGATTGATCTCGGGTTGCTAAGAATACGCGTCTCAATATCAGATCTCCCACTCCGAACTTCCGATCTCAAACCCTTTTATTGAAATATCTTGTGGTTCGTTGCTGGTAAGCAGCATTTCTCAGCTGAGCCTCCTCCCTTTTTTCTTCGATCAAGTCTAGGGTTTCTTCGAGCTGAGTATGATTGGAGCTCTGGTCGTAAATCTGAGTTCGAATCGTTGGAATTTAGACCTCAACGGGCAACATTTCCTCGCAGCCGTATGCTAGAGAAAATGGGGTATGTCCAGTTGATGTCCGAGCTGTAGTTCTATATCCCCAAAGGACTTGAGGTAACTCCTCAGGCCATCGTCCCTTTGCTTCTTCCAACTTTTTCTTCAAAGAACTTTTGAGAGTTTTATTAACGGCTTCGACCTGACCATTCGCCTGAGGGTGAGCCACTGACGAAAAGCTCTTTATTATACCGTTCTTGTTACAAAAGTTGGTAAATAAGTCGCAATCAAACTAGGTTCCGTTGTCAGACACAATCTTTCTTGGCACTCCATATCGGCATACGATGTTATTTATCACGAAATCTAGGATCTTCTTCGAAGTTATGGTCGCCAATGGTTCAGCCTCCGTCCATTTTGTGAAGTAATCAACCGCGACCACAGCATACTTTACTCCTCCTTTGCCAGTTGGGAGCGAGCCTATGAGGTCGATCCCCCACACTGCAAAAGGCCATGGGGATGTCAACATGGTTAGCTCGGAAGGTGGAGCTCGGGGTATCGTGGCGAATCTCTGGCATTTGTCGCACTTTTTCACGTACTCGAAAGAGTCTGTTTTAATGGTTGGCCAGAAATATCCTTGGCGTATAATCTTCTTGGATAGGCTATGCCCCCCGGTATGATCTCCGCAGAACCCTTCATGAATTTCTTCAATAATCTTCTTTGCTTCGGGGGGAGTCACACATCTGAGCAATGGCATGGAATACCCTCTTCTGTATAGCCTTCCATCCAGGATGGTGTAACGAGGAAGTTGATACATTAGTTTCCGAGCCTGATTTCGCTCTTTTGGAAGAATTCCATTTTCGAGGTACTCAACGATCGGGCTCATCCAGGTCGGTTCTGTCTCGATCATACACACATCTTCCTTGTCTGGCTCAGTAATGCTGGGTGCTGACAGGTGTTCTATGGGTACAACATTCAGGTCCTCATTTTCGGCGGAAGTGGCGAGCCGAGCTAAGGCATCTGCATTTGAGTTTTGTTCTCGGGGAACCTGTTCGATCGCATAAAACTTGAAAAACTCCAATGCGGATTTTGCCTTCTCCAGATAAGCTGCCATTTTTGTGCCACGAGCCTGGTATTCTCCCAAGATTTGATTTACCACGAGCTGGGAGTCGCTGTAACAATGTATAGCTTTGGCCTTGAGCTCCTTTGCTATTCGCAGTCCCGCAAGTAAAGCCTCATACTCAGCTTCATTATTAGATGCTTTAAAGCCGAACCTTAAAGCAGAGTGAAATTTGCTCCCTGCAGGAGTGATCAGAATAACTCCTGCCCCTGCTCCATTTTCATTTGACGACCCGTCGACGTAAAGTTTCCACAGCTCGTGGGCCGTGGTTGTTACCTCGTCGTCGGCTGTACCGGTGCACTCCACTATAAAATCCGCCAACGCTTGTGCCTTAATGGTTGTTCTCGGATGGTAGGTGATCTCGAACTGTCCGAGCTCAACAGCCCACTTAAGGAGTCGACCAGACGCTTCTGGTTTGGACAAGACTTGCCTTAGTGGTTGATCTGTTAGTACATGGATAGGATGCGCTTGAAAGTAAGGGCGGAGCTTGCGAGATGAGTGGATTAGGCTGAGGGCGAGCTTCTCCATCAGTGGATATCTTGACTCTGCCCCCAGTAATCTTTTACTGATGTAGTAGACGGGTTTCTGTATTCTCTCTTCTTCTCGAATTAGCACCGCGCTTATCGCGTGTTCAGTTGTTGAGAGGTATAGGAACAGTACTTCTCCCGTCTCAGGCTTCGATAGGATGGGTGGTTCGGCTAAGTGCCTTTTGAGCTCCTGGAAGGCTAGTTCGCACTCATCTGTCCATTCGAACTTCTTACTTCCTTTCAATAAGTTGAAGAATGGGAGACCGCGCTCCGTTGACTTCGAAATGAACCTGCCCAGAGCTGCCATCCTGCCAGTCAAGCTTTGAACATCTTTATGCTTCCGAGGTGAAGGCATATCGATCAGGGCCTTTATTTTATCGGGATTAGCCTCGATTCCACGAGAGTTGACAATGAAACCCAGAAATTTCCCTGAAGACACCCCAAAAGTGCACTTCTGAGGATTCAACTTCATGTTGTACTTTCTGAGCACGCCAAAGCACTCTTCGAGGTCATCAACATGGTTTTTGTTAAGTTGAGACTTTACAAGCATGTCATCAACATAAACTTCCATGTTGTTCCCTATTTGCTCTGAGAACATCATGTTTACGAGCTGCTGGTACGTGGCTCCGGCATTCTTGAGTCCGAATGGCATGACATTGTAGCAGTAGAGCCCTCTATCTGTGATGAAGCTCGTATGCTCTTGGTCGGGGGCATGCATGGGAATCTGGTTATATCCAGAATAAGCATCCATGAACGACATCAGACCATGCCCCGCCGTGGCGTCTACGAGCTGGTCAATTCTCGGCAGGGGAAAACAGTCTTTCGGGCAGGCCTTGTTGAGGTCTGAGTAGCCAATGCACGTTCTCCACGTCCCATTGGGTTTCGGGACTAACACTGGATTGGCCACCCAGTCCGGGTAAAAAGCGTCCCTTATGAAATTATTTGCTTTCAGCCTGTCCACCTCCTCCTTTAGTGCTTTCTTTCAGTCTTCATCCAGCTGCCTTCGCTTTTGCTGCTTTGGGGGAAAGCTTTTGTCTATATTCAATGCGTGGCTCGCTACATTAGGGCTTATTCCCACCATGTCAGAGTGTGACCACGCGAAGACATCCTGGTTTTTCTTCAGAAAGCAAATTAATTGCTATTTTGATTCGTCTTGGAGGTGTTTCCCGACCTTCACTTTCTTTGAGGGATCAGTTTCCTCGAGCTGAACCTCTTCGAGCTCTTCCAAAGGTTGGAGGTCAACCTTCTCCTCAATCCTCGGATCGATCTCCTCATCAATTTCTAAAACTGTCCCATCTTTATTCTGTATGACAACGAGTGCTTGCGCGCTCGTTTGTTTCTTTCCCCTTAAGGAAATGCTGTAGCACTCCCTTCCTGCCAATTGATCTCCTTTCAATGTTCCGACTCCGCTTGGAGTTGGGAACTTAAGGGCTAGATGCCTTACAGATGAAACTGCCCCTAGCCCGACCAGGGCGGGTCTCCCGAGCAATACATTGTAAGAAGATGGTAATTCTACTACCACGAACTCCATCATCTTGGTTACCGAGACTGGATAGTCTCCCAAGGTCACAGGGAGTTCGATGGACCCCATACAGGCGGTTCCTTCTCCAGAAAAGCCGTACAACGTGGTTGCACAAGCCTTCAGGTCGCGAAAGGAGAGTCCCATTTTTTCTAGTGTTGCTTTATAAAGAATGTTAACTGAGCTCCCATTGTCTATGAGAACTCGGCGCACTCTTTTGTTGGCAAGCTGTAGGGTGATGACAAGTGGATCATGATGAGGGAACTGGACATGGGAGGCATCCTCCTCGGTGAAGGTTATAGGCTGAGTTTCAACCCTTTGGCTTTTTGGTGCCCTTGGTTCGGGTTCATAAGGAGACCCGTCCCCTGTCTTCAGCTCATTCACATATCGCTTTTGAGCATTTCTGCCCCCTCCTGCGAGATGAGGACCTCCCGAGATGGTTATTACGTCCTCTCCATCTATCGGCGGAGGCCTGTCTTCATCCCGAGATCGGGAGTTATTATTCTGTGCTGCCGGAAGCGCGGCTACTCTCTGGCTGGCAGTAGCCTGTCCAGTATTCTGGTTTTTGACATACTGCCGGAAATAACCTCTCGAGATCAACCCTTCGATCTCGTCCTTCAGCTGTCGGCACTCAGTAGTTGTGTGTCCGGTGTCCCTATGAAATCGACAATACTTGCTGGAATCTCTCTTGGACTTTTGATTCCTCATAGGGTCCGGACGCCTGAAGGGGACCTGGTTTTCATTAGCCAGGTATATGTTTTCCCGAGATTCGTTGAGCTCGGTGTGCACTTCATATACGGAGAAATATCTTTCTCCTTTTTTCTTCTTTCCCCCATCAGCCTCGGGATTATTTCCCTCGCTCTTTTTCCTCTTGGAGGGATTCTCCGAGGTAGGCTGTGGAGCTGCTGGGTCAGCCGAGGTTGAGGCGGAGTTAATGTTTATCGTTGTAGTTTCGGTCTGCGAGGTCGCCTTGAGCGTTGACCTCGCCTCCTCTACATTGACAAATCTCTGCGCCCGTCTGTTAAACTCGGTTATCGACCTCACCGGTTTCCCTTGCATGTCATCCCAAAGGGCACTCCCGGGTAAAACACCAGCTCGGATAGCCATTAGTTGTCCACTGTCATCCATATCTCGAGCACGGGCGACCTCTAGATTAAATCTTGTGAGGTAGCTCTTCAGTGTTTCGCCCGGTTGTTGTCGGACGTTAGTCAAAGTGGATGCTTCGGGTCTGACTCCCATCATAGCTCGGAACTGCTTCTTGAAGTCTCTAGACAATTGATCCCAGGAAGTTATAGAATGTCTCTTGTACTTCTCGAACCAACTCTTGGCAGGTCCGGCCAATGATGTCGGAAACAACATGCATCTGAGCTCGTAACCCACGTTACAAGCTCTCATGATAGTGTTGAATGTACTCAGGTGGCTGCATGGGTCGGTTTTTCCTTCAAACGCTGGGACGTGAGGAATCCGGAACCCTTGAGGGAACTGAGTGTTAGAAATATTGGGAGCAAACGGCTCGAGCTCCTCATCAGAGTCCTCATATCGGTCGTTCCCTCATTCATTCTTCAAAAGCCTAAAGGCTTTTTCGAGCTGATCAATCCTTTCTTGGACTGGGTCCTTAGGCAGTGTCTGGAATTTCCGGTCATTAATCGCGATCCCAGGCTCGCGTCTCCGTGAGGGATCTCTACGCCCATTTAGGTGATTCCTTAGGTCCGGATTCGTCTGATCTCCCTTCCCCCTGCTCTGATTCAGATGATTCCGCAGGTCGGGCTGGGTCTTGCGGCTTCCAGTATTTTTACGACCTCGGTCGCGTTTACTGACAGACCTGATTTCTCCGGACTCGTCACTGGTGAAACTTATTGATCGGTCATTTCGTGGTGAATCCTTTCTATGTCGCCTTGTCTCCGCAGTGCGAGACCGGGACGTCTGACTTCTCTCAGATTGTGCGCCTCTCCGCTCCTGGAAAGTCTCCCTGTGTCCTTGCCTATCCCCCGTACGCCCTTGACCTTGATTTTGAACAGGTTGAGCATTTCTACGGGGAGGTGAAGGATATCTTATGGGAGACGGTGGGAACCGTATAGGTGACAGTGGTTGTCTTCCTTGCCTCGGCCTAGAGGGCCCAGAATTTGCCCGAGATGGGCCAGTTGCGTTCGGTGCACTACCAGGAACCTGAGTCCGAGCCTCGGTAGGAGCTCGGTTATTCTCAGTTCCTGCAGGTGCTTCCGCAGGTGTATTAGGCGGGACCCGAGCCCGGGTACTCCTCTGAGGCCTAGAAGGGGCGGATGGCTCTGCTGGTGTTGGAGGTTGTGCCGGCCTCCTTGTGGCAGCATTTTTTCGTGGACGTCCACGGGGCCTCCGGGGAGGAACGTGCACGTCCCTTGGAGGAGGGACTTGGTCTTCGCGCGGAGGCGGGGGCTGAGCCACCTGCGCCTCTGTGGCTATCCTAGTCAACTCCTCGTTACGTTTGTTGGCTTCTGCCAACAACTGTTTCAGCTGCCGATTCTCCAATTCTACAATAGGGACATAACGTTCAGGGTTATAGTACATGTCCTCATCCCTTGGTTGTGGAGGTGGCCCCCGGGAATCGGAGGACCCACTCCTCTCATCAGCGTCCGGGTTCTCCATTGGCTGTTTTCCAGGACGCCTTGGGTAATTTTCTTCAGGAGTGTTCTGATTGTTTGCAGCCATGAATCTCTCAGGGATGAATGCTTAAGGCTCTCAATGAAAGCACCAAACTATTGACGCAGTTTTTCGTCAGCAGATAAAAGAAGAGAGCACGTAAACAATTTAAGACAATGGCCAAAAATAAACAAACAAATCAAACACGGTTTTTTACGTGGTTCAGCAGTTAAATCTGCCTAGTCCACGAGTCTCTGTTATTAATCTCAAGATTATCTCTGAACAATTCTTTAGCAAGAATTTTCCAGAGTTTTCTCTCAAGGATCAGAATTTCGGTCATTTACAATGGTGCATGCCTTCTCTATTTATAGAGAAGGATGCAGAATACTATCCCACATATTTTGGGTAGTTACTCTTTTGTGAATACAAATAAATGGCTTTAAATGCCAATAATCAGATATTAAAGGAAACGTCCCCCAAAGATCAGGGGGCGTATAACTGTATTAAATAATATCCCACAATTCTTGGGGATTTACATCAACTAATGAGGACTACATCTCATAGTTATTACACTTGTAGATACTCAAGGTGGTTATGGCGTATCTTCAAGTCTCCAGCATTTCTGGTCTCATGTCATTGTGCGAGCCACTGACATCTCCCGAGCTAACGTTTCTTTCGAGATGGGATATCGAGCTCAAGAACCATGCTCCGAAGTTCCTGAAGATGAAAGTGTTCTCGGAGCTACCTTTCGAGATCGAGGTCACTTCGAGATCACCGCTTTCGAAATCATACATCATACTTTGTAGGCTCGACTTACAATCCTAGATCACTAATCCTCACGAGACCATTTGTTGCGAACTCAGCTTTCGAGGTCATATTTACTATGGCTCGAAATCTGGGTATAACAAACAAAAATTACGAAAATACATTACCATTTCATAAATATATATATGTATATATATAAAATGAAGAAATAAACCTTACCTTTAACAAATAGAGAGAAACCCCTTCATTTTTGGAGATTTTTGGGCTTAAAACCAAAATTTTTGGGAAGAAAATGGGGGTTTTCGGCGGAGAGAGGCGGACGGCACGGAGAACCAGAGGAAAAATCAGAGAGGAAGGAGAAGGGGGTTTGCGGCAGGTGGGCATATTTATAAACCCTATACCGAGAACATGTTCTCGGTATAGGAACTAACCCTATTCCAGAACCGCGAAAATGTCCCGCGCATCTGAAATGTCTATACCGAGAACTCTTGGTATAGAACATTTTTTTTTTGTAGTGAGACTTTCTCTGCGTTTTTTTCAAACTTAAACAAAAAGCGGTGAGAAATTTTTTGAATGGGGAGCAGAGACTTTTCTCCGCGGTTATTTTGAAAAAACTGCGAAAAATAGTCTCCTTCCCCATATACTCGACCTTGACCCTTTACTCTTCTCATTTCCCTCATTTCAGTCACGAGCGAGAACGAAAAATTCATCGTCCCCAGCCACAGTAATCACCATCTTCAATTTTTTATGCCTTTTTTAATTTTTTTTTTCCTCATTAATGCTTTAAATCATGTATATATTCATAAAAATGATTTATTTTGAAGTTTTAGGGAAAAAATTAATAACATTTTTAGTGTGTTTAATGGGGTTTTAATGTGTATTTATAGGTTAGGTTTTTTTTTTTTTTTTTTTTTTGCGAATTTTAGACATTTTTTAATATTTGTGGAGGATTAGAAGACATTTTCATGTTACAAAACAAGTATTGATCTCTTAAACTTGACTTTGTTTTTTTATTTTTTAAAATTTCAGATTTTGGGATATTAATACCTAATGACTTATTTTTTCATAATATTAATATTAATTATGTTCATTATTTACAATATATTATTTTTTTACATAATTTTTTTATATTATAATATTATTTTTTACATATCTTTTTATATTATTTACATAATGAATTTTTTGTAAATTAATTTTTGTTAATTATTTTAGGAATTCAAATTTATTATTAATTTATCACTAATTTTGTAATTATGGTTTAGTAAATTTAATTTTAGTGGTTTAACTAATTTATTAGAAAAGTTACTAGTTAAAATTTGAGTTTACTTGTTCCAATTTAATAAATAATTTTGAGTACCCTATTCATACCAATTACCATATTTACTAATCATTGTTTAAACTTTTATTGTAGGAAATCCTTGTTTAAATTTGAAGTGTATGTGTAGAAATTAAGATTTTAATTTTGAAGGTGAATAATAATTACTACTTAATGTTTCATTTTTATTTTTGATATTATACAGACTATTATTAGAGGAGTTTGAATATATTAGATATTCATCCTTAGAGAAGTAAGTTTTGAGATAAAATTGTGTGCTGCGGAGATAACAGAAAGTTGAGAACATGTGTGTCTTAAGTATAGGTTCTGTGAATTCTGTGTGTTGCGGTGGTTTATGGACGAAATTATGCATGTTGGTTGTTGAGTTTATTTGAATTGAGGAATTTATAGGTAGTAATAATTTGGGATATGCTATAGAAACAGAGAAAATTCTGCTCAATTTTTTAAAGATTAATATATTGATTGAAATTATGCATGATGGTTTTAATAAAGTCTTTAACTTAAAATTTGTGTTGTTGTGGACTGTTAATGATTTCCCGCCATATGGTAATCTGTTTGGGATAAGTACAAAAGGTTACTAGGGATGTCCAATATGTAGCACTAACACATTGGCTTGTCGTCTATCGAATGAGCACAAAATGCAGTTTTTATTTATTAAGATAGATTTATGATCTTGTAAATACACCAAATCCAGCAGAAGTTATCAAGAAGAAAGTATGTTATATTTTATACTTTTTTTTTTTAAGAAAAACTATATATATAGTACTTAATCATCTAATCTATATTTATTTGTCAATTATGTAGTGGTTTGACAAAAACGTATTCAATGTCAAGGACAACGTACTCCCACTAGAAACCGACTGGTGAGCAAGAATGATGCCATTTATTTATGAAGTCTTTTTTTTTTTGTAACTTACTAACTTGATTCGTATGTTCTTATTAATTTTTCCTATGTACGTATATTGAACTATTTATGTATATATATATATAAATGACATATGTTAATTAGTAATGATATATGAATATTTTTCTTAATTTTAATTTATACATCATGTTTATTTAGATAATAATTTATAAAATTAACATGTTATATTATATTATATAAATTTATTTATATAAAATATGGTATTTTATATTAAAAAATTTAAATATAATTTTGTATTGAATATAGTATTATTAATATAATTTTATTGGTATTAAAAAAAATTAATCCGAAATCAAATTATATATAAAAAAACAAAAATAATTATATATTAAAAAAAGTTTTCTACGGTTTTTAAAAAAAATCCAGAGTGAAAAGTAGCACTCATCTCTGCGGTTTTTTCGTAAACTTTTCACTGTGGTCGAATATACTACGGTTTTTATCACTAAAAAAATTGCAGTGTATTAAGGAAAAAACTGTGGAGAAAGTCTTATTTTGTAGTAGTAATTCATGAACGTGGCAAGAATTTGAACATGTATAATAAGAGACCAAAAAAGTAAATGTATACCTATATTGTATGCTAATTTAATTATGCATGCATATGCATAGAGAACCATTGGTAATTAATGTATATATAAAATATACATACTGATAGTTATGACACTATTATGTGCCACACACATTTATATCAGTAGATTCATAGTATTAAACCTCAAATTGTATTTGTGAGGTGGATGTATCCTTTTGAAAGATACATGAAAAAAATTAAAAAATTATGTCAGGAATAAAGCTCGTCCTAAAGGATCTATAGTAGAAGGATATGTTGCAGATGAGGCTTTGACATTTTGTTCAATGTATTTCAAAGGTGTGGAAACAAAATTTAATCAGCCTGATCGTAACGAAGATGCACCGTATGTGAATTGACACCTCACAGTGTTTGAATCTCAATGTCGTCCTCTTAGTAAGGGAATTCCCGTGCCCCTCGATGAAAATACTCGGAATAAAGCTGAGTGGTTCATATTGGATAATTCTCCAGAAACTGAAGTGTATTTAGAGTAAGTACATAATTAATATTCATTTTATTCTTTGTTCAATCTACTCTTTAATTAACAATATTGACATTGTTAATTAATTAACAGGGAACACCTAACTGAGGTGCAACAAAGAGATATGGCTGCCAGTCATAAATTGATACATAAGAAAGAGTTTCGTTCATGGTTTCATAAGAAGGTAACTTGTACTTAGCAAATTGCATACTACAAATTACATTCCCATTCTAATATATTTATTTATTATTAGATATATGAGTTGCACCAGCTTGGGTCATTAGAGCATGATGATGAATTACTAGCTTTAGCATCTGGGTCAGATCTATTGGCTTACTCCTACCAAGCATGTATAGTGAATGGAGTTCGATTTGTCTCATACAATCGAGATCAGAATCAAATTACACAAAATAGTGGAGTGTGTGTTTCTGGAACAGAAGGTTTTAACTGTTATGGGCAACTTGAAGAAATACTCCAGCTGTCTTTTACTAGTTCTTATTCGGTGGTATTATTTCGATTTAAATGGTTCAATACAGATCCGAAAAAAAAAAACCATCACTGTAAATAATATTACTAGTATCAATGTTAGCGGTGAATGGTATAAAGATGAACCGTTCATACTAGCTAGTAGGCAAAACAAGTATTCTACATCGATGATCTCGTTAGAGGACGAGATTGGAAAGTTGTCCAAGAAGTGAATCATCGGCAAGTTTGGGACTTTCCAGATGCTTCAGATATGATTGCTGATGTTGATGTTGTACATGACACCAACTCATCGAATTTTGTTTTGACAGTGGATCTCGGAGAGTTGGTTGTTCAGCAATCTGATGTACCAGCGACTCAAGTCAACACGGCCCATCGACCTTCTTTAGTTGTTCAAGAAGATGATGGATTTATTAATGACAATGAAGATGATATGGCAGACAGTGTAGAAGAAGCAGAAGATGAAGATGAATTAATTGTCGACCTTAGTGATGATAATACTGATGATGTGTGCCCGATAGATGTTGATGTAATTAGTGAGGATAATGACTATTCTACTTAGTTTTGTATCTAGTGTTCAATGTATTATACATATTGAGAAATAAAAAGTTCGTTTCCAAATAGCATGTTTCAAATTACCTAATCAATTGAAATAATACTCAATAAATTAATTATAAATAATAATTAAATATTAAAATAGATAGGTTAAATTACTGTCGTGTTAGTAGATGTCAGCAGATGTGGCTAGAACTCATGGTGGAGACGCTGGCGGTGATCCTCCACCGGATCCTACTAGGATCCCGACTACATGCGACTCAGGTAATTTTTTTGTTATTTTATTTAAACAAATATGTTTATCATGTATATACTAATATTCTATGTATTATTAATAAAAAAAAAATACAGGAATCCCAACTAAGAAAAAGGGTCGTGGCGCAGCTATTGGAAAAGATCTAGAGGAGAGGCGGCGTAAAAATGGAAAACCACTGGAAGTAACGTTTTGCCCACGAAAGGACAAGGTTGTTGGGGGCGAGCACGCTGCTTTTGTCTGCCTTGTGGGAACCCAAATTAAAACGAAAGTTCCCGGACATTATGGTTCATGGGAATTAGTGCCTAAACAATACAAGGATCAGGTCCTTGGCATAATTCAGGTAAAAATAGTATTAAATATATTTTTTAAAAATTTGTCTTTAATATAGTACATATATTATTAATATGTTTAATTTTCAATTTAGTACTATTATCAAATAGCGGGCGAGGATTTCTTAAAGTGTTTAGATGGTATCGATCGAGAGATGAAAGACCGATACCGTAATAGGAAAACACTAAGACACGAACACTTTGAGAAACACTACAATGGACCGGAGGATTGGGATAAGGTTCTAAACAACCCAACCAATGATGTTAACAAGGAGGAGTGGAAGCAGATCTGTCAGTTATTTACAAGTCCACAATTTATTGCGCGCTCCGTAAAGAATAAGGAAAATCGGAAGAAACAAAAGTATTCTACAACGCAGGGTACAAAATCGCTGGCAACCGTCTGTTTTGAAAAAGTAAGTAAAAGATAAAATATTATCAAAATTATGTTCTTTTAAACTATATGTTCTCTAACATTTGGATTATATTTTTTAAACGAACCCGGACCTCATTGAGTCATGGAAGGATTATCATTGGAAGAAAGCAACAAATGATTTCGTGAACGATGATGCTCGCCAAGATTATGTAAGTTTGAATTATATTTTTTAATATTAATAGAGTTATATTTAATGTTAGAGTCTAAAATTTTTTGAAAACAGAAAACACTGAAGGCTGATTTTGAGTTACAAACTCAGCAAACATCCACTGATGCTTCTAATAATGATAGTCTGTCATCAGTTGATCAGGTGGAGGTGTTACAAAAAGTATTAGGCCAAAGGCGTGGACATGTACGAGGAGTGGGCCGCAAAATGAAGGGGTCGGGGTCGGGGTCATCATCTACCCAACACTCTCACTTCAGCGAGTCTCAAGTTCCTCCTCATCATTCAAGAGAATATATAGAAAAATTGGAGAATAATCTACATAAATTGACTGATCAAGTTTATTTCTTAACTCAATATTTTGTCCCTTCATTTCGTCCACCAAACGTTCAGATGCCGCCTGTGCCTGATAGTGACAATATTTCTAGGGCTTCGTCTTCTCAACCTCTAGCTCCAACTCATCCTTCTATGTACGGGGCAGCGCCGTCTCAACATATGGTACCTCCATATATGTACGGAGCAACACCTTATCCGTGTCCGATTCCACCGTCCTCCCAGCCATCGTATCCCTATATGTATGGAGCTGGATCGTCCACATTACATCCCCAATATCCTTGGCCGATGCCGCCACCGCAGCAATCACAACCACAGCCACCGCAACAACCACAACAAGAAGACAATAGGGAGGAGGACGATGCAGCTGATTTAGGAGACTAGGTTTATTTTATTATTAATTATTGTTAAATTTTATGAACAATATGAATATTTGCTATGTTAATGTATTATGAATATGTACAATTGTTATTTTAATAAACTAAATTGAATATTTAATATAATATTTTTATTTTTAATATATTTGTTTTTCATTATTTAAATTTTAAATAATAATTTCGATAAATAATTAATTAAAATTTTATTTAATTAATTAATTTTATTATTTTTTTTATAAATAATATAGTATTAGGGGCGACACTGTCGCCCCTGATAATATGCCACGCGCAACCATTTGGGACGACATAGTATAGTATTAGGGGCGACTAATGGAGTATCAGGGGCGACATATCGACAAAAATAATTCAAAATTTTCAAATTTTTTAGGCGACATTTCAAGTTTTAGGGGCGACTGTGTCGCCCCTGATAATATGCCATGTTAAACCATTTGGGGCGACACGTCGCTCCTAATAATTAAGTATTAGGGGCGACTAATGGAGTATCAGGGGCGACATATTGACAAAAATAATTCAAAATTTTCAAAATTTTGAGGCGACATTTCAAGTTTTAGGGGCGACTGTGTCGCCTCTGATATTTGAATATCAGGGGCAACCCTCGAGTCACCCCTAATGTACCATTCAGGGACATTTTTCCACGGGCGACTTTTCGGGTTATTAGGGGCGACATGCGTCGCCCCTAAAACTCATTTTTTTTGTAATGATTTATTTTTATATTATTTAGAAACGTTTGGTCTCAGCGTTTAAAAATAAAGTTAAAGTACCGTATAACCATCGAGGGGGATCCAAGTCTTTTATTCAACATCGAACAAAAGGAGTAAGTTTATTTACAAGACATAAATGACTTTTTTTCTTCTTCAATATTTATACTAATTTTTTTTTTTTTGAATAGTCTTCATTTAATAATGTTGGGGAAATTGAGCTATTTAGGGGTACCCATTGGAATGTGGAAAATGGTTGGTGTAATGAGGATGCAAGGACACGATATGTATGCTTTACTTATTATATTTTTCCAAATTATATTGTATAATTTTCTTCTAACATTATTTGTTTTAAAATTACAGGAGTGAATGGATAAGTTAAGGCGACAACGTCAAGAGAATAACGAAGAAGTAATGGAGGATGAAATTCTTGCTGAAGTTTTGGGTAATGAGAGATGTGGTCATATACTTGGATTAGGACCCGCCCCTAATAAAAAGAAATCAGACCACCAAGTTGAGAAAATAGTTGAAGATCGTGTTGCCAATATGCAAGAAACAATACGAAATGAGATTCTTGAAGAGGTAAGAAATGAACAACACAAGTTTTTGCAACAATTAAAGAACATTATGGACATATCTAGCGATCATCCTGTTTTTGGCTTCCAACCACCACCCCCGCCATCACCACCGCCACCACCTGCAACTGTCAATTGATGTCGATCACTACGCTTATGGATGACTTAGTACATTATATTATTTTGATTGTACTCATTTTTCTTTGTCAACATTTTGATTTAATGGATTTTTCTTATTTTTTTACGAGACTATCATGGGTGATGATAAAAATTAGTTTTTTTTATTCATATTAATATTAGTTTTATTAATCAATTTATTTTATATTTATTCAGGTTAATAAATTTTTTTAACAAATTTTATTAATATTTGTCAAATAAAATATATTTTAATGTAAAGAAAATAAAAGTGAGATTATGTAGTATTTATTTATTTATTTTTGAAAGATATGCCATATGTTATAATTATGTTTGCTTCCTCTTGATACTTACATTATTATTAATCTAATATTTAGTTGAGAAAAAATTACAATTTGTGGCAATGAATTCTGCTTTTATTTTTTTCATTATTAAATCTCAGCTTTTTTTAGTGACTAAATAATTAGTTGGTAAATGTGAACTATCTATAATTATAAATTCCTAACGTTTTCTCCCACTAAATCATCAGTTGGTAAAAATTATTTAACTTTTGGCGACTAGTTGTTAGTCGTAAATACACATCCTTTAGCGACTAAGTAATTTTAGTCACCGAAACAAAGGATTCCCGCCAAAACAACAATTTGGCGCCAAAGTTTCACTGACTAACAAAAAATTTAGTCACTAAACAAATTAAACAATGACTAAAAATTTAGTCACTAGTTGTTTTGGTACAATTAAACCCTTGTCTTACAACTAAATCTTTCCACGACTAAATATTAGTCGCAAAAACTAACTTTTAGTGACTAACTCAATTTAGTCGTTGAAAATTTGGTCACTGAAAGTAGAGTTTTTTGCAGCTTGAGGTGGAAAAGACTCACAATGACATGAACACGCCAAGTGATCAACAGCAAGGATCAGAGACTGAGATTGAAACTGCCCAATTTGAGCTAGATACTTACCAACTGGCTAGAGATCGTGATAGAAGAGAGATACATCCTCCTGATAGATTCGGGTATGCTGATATTGCAGATTTCACTGCCTTTGCTTTGTTTATAGCAAATGAAGTTGACAATTCAGAACCAGCAACTTATTTAGAAGCAATTAACAGTAAAGAAAGCACCAAATGGTTACAAGCTATACATGAAGAAATGGATTCCTTGATAAAGAACCAGACATGGACATTGGTAAACAAACCTGATGGACAAAGATTGATAGGATGTAAATGGATCTTTAGAAAGAAAGAAGGTACTCATGGGGCAAACACTAGATACAAGGCAAGGCTTGTTGCCAAAGGCTTCACCCAAAAGGATGGGGTAGATCTCACCAGTTGTGAAACAAAAACTTCAATAAGAGCTATTATGTCTAAGGCTGTCAAGTTTGATATTGAAATTGAGCAAATGGATGTTAGAACAACATTTCTGCATGGAAACTTAGATGAAAAGATCTATATGAGATAACCCGAAGGCTTTGACAGCAAAGATTCTAACCAGGTATGTCTATTGAACAAGTCTCTTTATGGTTTAAGACAAGCTCCAAGACAATGAAATATTAGGTTTGATGAATTCATGTCTAAAATCAAATACCACAAAAGTAATTTTGATCCTTGTGTCTACTCAAATGGTAAAATATTTATGTTACTATATGTTGATGATATAGTGCTTGTTGGTAAAGAGAAATAAGAAATAAACATGTTAAAAAGGCAGCTGTACAGTGAGTTTGAAATGAAGGATCTTGGTGAAGCCAAGAAGATTCTTGGGATTGAAATTCAAAGGAAAAGACTTGGGAGGATAACCCTATCTCAAAAGCAATACTTGAGTAAAGTATTGGACAGATTCAACATGAATAAAGCCAAGTCAGTAAGCACTCCCTTGGCTCCTCACTTCAAGTTAATAAAAGACCAATCTCCTAAAACTGAAGCTGAAAGAACCTACATGGACAATGTACCTTATGCTAGTGGGGTTGGAAGCCTAATGTATGCAATGGTCTGTACTTGGCCTAATTTGGCTCAAGGAATGAGCATAGTCAGCATATTTATTTATGATACTGGAGAACTTCACTGGGAAGCTCTTAAATGGATTCTAAGATATGTCAAGGGCACTCTTGATGTTGGTCCGATCTATGATTCAAAACCTAACAACACATAGGTGGTAGCTAGTTATGTTGACTCTGATTATGCAGGATGCTTGGACACTCGAAGATCTACTACTGGTTATGTTTTCACAGCTCAAGGTGGATGCATTAGTTGGAAAGCCAATTTACAGAGAGTTGTTGCCTTATCCTCAACTGAGGCTAAATATATGGCTGCAACAGAGGCTATTAAGGAAGCCATCTGTATTAAAGGATTGACAAAAGAACTTGGTTTCAACTCTGATAACATCACAGTATACTGTGACAATCAAAGTGCTCTTCACTTAATGAAAATCATATGTTCCATGAACGGTCCAAGCACATTGACATTAAGCTTCATTTTATTCGGGATGTTATTGCCAACAAAGAGGTTCATGTGATGAAGGTGAACGCAAATGACAATCCTGCAGACATGTTCACTAAGTGTGTGACTTCGAACAAATTTAGGCACTGCCTAAACTTGCTCTGTATTGATACATGTTGATTATGCTCTTAGGGGCCAAGAGGGAACAGCCATAAGCTGTGTTTAATCATCATTTTTAAAAACTCAAGTCTTTATTATGAACCAAAAGTGGATTTGTGGATGTTGGTTCATATCACTTAAGTTTTTGTCCAACTCAGCTCACCCTATATGTTAAAGGCTTCAATTAGTTAGTTAAATCAGTTAGAAAGGTTTTGGTTTCTCATTATTCGGCTATATATATTCCAGCTTAGTCCAGTTATAGGGTCAAGAGTGTTTTTCTTCTATTTTGGTTTTCAGTTTAGAGAGAGAGAGAGTTCTTGTATATTGTTCTTTAATTCTCTGTTCCTTAGTTTTGGAACTTGAACATTGCAAGGAGTGAATCTCCATTGTTGTACATTACTTCTGCTTAATACATTTTGAAGCCTGCTTTGGCTGTTCCTCGTGTTGTAGACTAGAGTGCTAATGCTCTAGTTCCAACCACGTAAGTTCTTGTGTTTATTTACTTTTCTGTACATTGCTTTATTTTCATTCTTGTTCAGTGATCTACTTTAATTGGTGTTCTTGTTTGTTGTAGTTAATCACCACATGTTAGTCTGCACATGCCCCCTTTAGCTGGTTAAAAGAAGACTAGTTGGCTTATATATATTTTTTTCATGTTTCGCAAAAGAACACTGCAAATATTAAAAGGCAGATCCCTTGCATTAAAGATGTGAGTACTAATTGTAACTAATTAGTGTGTTATATATTATTAAGTGGCAACTCGAATTTCATTGAGATAATTAATTAGGTTGTTTTTCGCAATTGATCAATAGCACTAGACGATTTCATGGTTATCAAAGTGCATTGTATTACATGCATGGGAAAATACCAGATGATTATATCTGAATTTCGGTAAATTACATAAATTTTACTAAATAAATAGTACTAGTCATTATTTAATTGGGAGCTAGATCATTGCTTACTACAAATAAAATATACCAATCGATAATAACAGTATATATAAATAAAAACAAATATATATATAATAATATGAGATCTTAACTTTGCATTCCAATCTCTAGAGGCAATATCTAAAAGTACTCTCCAAATCCATTAATGTGCATATTATATTGTATAATTGGCCCAACTAACTTATAATTAACTCAATTTGAGGGGCATATTTGATACCGATAAGATATGAATTCTTTTTAGATGACAAATAGACTGATAATTAATTACCACTTGAAAATATCTGTAGATTCAAACCCTACATATTAATGTATAATAATTAAGAACATATATACGATCCTATATATATGCTATGTATAATAAATTATAGTACACACATCACACATTATTTGTTAATTAATATGCAGTACCGCCATTAGGCTTCAAAAAAAAGGTCCCAATTAAAGGAAACTGTTTCAGAGAAAGCTGGGAAAGCAACTAATTAATAATTTCGAAATATTCCTATGAAAATTTAGGCTGAACCCAACAAAATGAATAGTAGTGGAACCTTCCGTTTCTCCTATATAAGTAGGGTTTTTGCCCATCAGTACCATCATACCAACCAAACCATAAAAAACATAATCCAGTGCACTATAGCTAGCCAGGGTAATTAGCTACCTTTATTTGGGGTTTCTGTAACCAAAAAAAGAGAGTAGAGATATGGGAAATAGTCAAGCTTCCCGTTCAGCTGATCATGCTCCTATTCCAGCTTATGAATATCGTAGTTCCTATCAAGAACAGTACTACTACTCCTCCCAACCAAACACTGGATATCGTTATAAAACAGCTGAAAAAGATCCAGCTCCAACTCCTCCTCAGCGCAGAAAACCAGCCCCGGTCACTGCAGTCATGGATTGCAATGAGGTGGCTCAGCGCTACGGCGGCTTTGTGATCTCCGAGTACGGCGGTAATCTTAAGAAACCAGCTCAACCTCGGGTTATTTAGAATGCTAATTAATTAATTACTATATGCTCAAGCTCCTATATATATATATTTGTTAGTACTTTGATCTCAGTTAGTTAGACAGTTACGAGTAGCTACGTACGTATAATATTTCTAGTGTGCTTGTTCCAACGACCGATCTCTCCTTCTGTATACAGAAGTGTATTTGATCATCTTCTTATGTAATTTCGACATTTAGTTCGTAATAGATACTTTTCTATATGTAATCTTCAATATGCTACGGTTTTTTTGTTTCTTCCATATATTAATGATTAAGTTTATAAAGTAATATATATGAATTTCCTTGGATGCTCATTATATTATTTTATTTAATTAGACTACACTTAAAAGCAAGGGCAGTGGCTTGTTATATAATAATATAACATCTAGATTAGATTGGCGCAGCTCAATATCGATTCCATGATCTGCAGTACAAAGCTAAATATATATATATATATAAAGAATAGGAAATTAAAACCAAATATATTCGCAATAGATATTTATAATTTGAAAATTACTATACAATCAGCCAAGAGAAACTTAATCGATTGCAAGCTCATCTACTAATTTAAATCACTACAAGAAAAATCATTTTTAAAAGTGACACAAAATCGCTCCTAATATACAATAAATTAGAGATAATATTTAGAAACAATTTTAGGGGCGGTCTAATATATAAAAAAGTCACCTATAATATTTAGATTTTTTAACCAAAAGCGTGAGAAATTTAGGTAGTGCATTTTACAGTTTTGTCATTTTTTGTATTTTTTTATGCTTATGCCCCCTTCCTATATGCATTTTTGTTTTTACTTTTGCTCATGGTGAACAAAATTTAGTGGTCCATTACTGACATAAAAGGGAAAATGCCAAGGAGAGAGAAGCTTTCTTTTTCTTATTTTCTTTGTTGAGTAATGTGTAGATGTAGATTAAGTTTAGAAATCAAATGTGACTTATTATAACCTTCAAATGAGCATGGTAATATATATATGACGTGCATTCAGCGTCTTAATAACTTTTAGGTACAAGAGTTATTATATCGAGCAATATGAATGAAAATGTGCGTCATAAAAAAGATGACAGTAATTGTCAGTTTTATAGTTGCCGGCGTTTATCCAAAACTTACCAAACAGATAATCTTTCAGCCTATTATACTATATACCATCTAACTAAAGAGAATAGTGATGAGAATAGTGATGAATACTGGAATGGAATAGTACCAGAAATAAAAACAATGAATTTGTGAAGTCATGTAAGCATCAATAGTTGGATGTGAGCTTTTATAGAACTTTTTTCACTTTCGATCCTTATTTGAGTTTAACACCGTACGTAGTTTAGGATCATCATCAAGTTATGATATATTACTTATTAATTATTGCATTTAATCAAAGTACGTATATGTATTTTATTAATAATTTTTTTGTTCAATTAATATATCTAAAAATAACGTCACTATTTGGGTGTTGTTTGGTAACACTTAAAAACACTACTATAAAAGTGGGCTTTCCCGACACCCAACCACGACAGTCAACTCTGTTGGCTGTCGTAGTTGCTTAGCGGGACTCTACGCCGACAGCTAATAACTGTCACCGTTGCTTTTGACTGTCGCTATTGACCCCAATGCCGACAGTTAAAATATGTCGCTATTGACTTTAACACCGACAGTTAATTCGAGACCAATGCCGACAGTTAAAAGGTGTCGCTATTGACTCCAATACCGACAGTTAATTCGAGACCAATGCCGACAGTTAATAGGTGTCGTTATTGATCCCAACGCCGACAGTTAATTCGAGACCAATGCCGATAGTTAAAATATGTCGTTATTGACCCCAACGCCGATAGTTAATAAAAGTCTAATGCCGACAGTCATAAAATGTCGCCAAAATTCAAATAAAAAATCTAAAATTATAATTAATGAATAGCATAATGTTAAAAATAAACTAAATTATATAAATATATATTCATAAAAATTATGTATTAAAGTATACTATTTATTATTTATTAATTACTTTATATTGTATATTTTAAAAAATATAATATTACATTGTAATCCTTTAAAAAAATATTATATTGTAATTTTTTTAAGTTTAATAAATATATGAATTAAAATAAGTTTAAAAAATATATATTTTATATTTATATTTAATAAAAATGAAAAGAATTTAATAAAATGTATATAATATTTACAATTCGAATAATAAAAAATACTTAAGAAAATTATATCTCTATTTCCAATATAAAGTATTTTAATAATTGTTTTAAATAATTCATCAATCACTGCACCAAAAACACCATTCCATAATACACGAATGTAATATTATTTAGAAAGTATAATAATATATCATGAAAAGAAAGGCGCGGTAGGGAAAATTAAAGCGCCTACTTAATAATTTTTAGTCTCCCACCTAAACTGGATAGTAAAAGTCAGAATCACTACAACAAATTTGACATACAATGACTCCCTACAATGTCTTACACCATTGGTGTAAGACATTAAAATTTATCAGGGGTTTTAAATGTCTAATGGTGTAAGACATTGAAAGTTTTTATTAATGACTACAATTGGAAGACATTAAAAATGGTGGAAGACGTTGGAAATAGGTTGAGAAGTGGCCAGGGGGACATCTAATGTCTCCCACTGGGAGACGTGGGACACGTGGCACGTCTCCCACTGGGAGACATTGAATGTATAGAGGGGTACATCCAACGTCTCCCACTGGGAGACGTGGGACACGTGGCACGTCTCCCACTGGGAGACATTGAATGTATAGAGGGGTACATCCAACGTCTCCCACTGGGAGACGTGAGACACGTGGCACGTCTCCCAATGGGAGACGTTGGATGTACCCCCTCTATACATTCAATGTCTCCCAGTGGGAGACGTGCCACGTGTCCCACGTCTCCCAGTGGGAGACGTTGGATGTCCCCCTGGCCATTTAATGAATTTTGGGTCTTCTTCTTCCTCATAACACCAAACAGAAAGAGCACACCAAACAGAGAGCACGAAAGGGGCTGCGATTTTAGGGTTTTCAAGGTTAGTTTTTTTTAATTTTTATGAATTTTAGTTAATTATTTTGATAAAAAATCATAGGTTTAGCATTAGGATGAGTAATATACATGATTTTGTGTTAATTTTACATTTTTATGCATTTTTTTCTATACATTGTTAGATTTATTTGTTTTTCCATGGAGGTTTTTTTATAGATTTAAGATTTCATAGTTTTTTTTTAATTTAACCTATCACATTGTATATATTTCATTATAATATATATGTTCATGATTTTTTTTAATTTTTATCATTATTTATTTCGAAATTTATATATATTTTTGTATGTATATTTAAACTTTTTTTTTTTAAATTCTAACTATTTTGTTATATATATAGTTATTATGTTAAAATAAATTTATTAAATAATTTTAAAAATATAAATATATGCAAAAATTTATGTTTTTGTTGATTATTGAGATTTTAGGTTATGAAATTTTTTATTGATTTTTTGTTTAGGTTATAATTAGTGGCTCGTTGGAGTTTTTTTATATTTGTTTACCAATCAATTACTTATTAGGAATTTAGTGATATTTGTTTAGTAATGTTTAACATATTAATTAATTTAATTTCGTAGGTTGTGATTTTGGTGGTGAGATTTTAGAGAGTACTTTGCATCAAAACTTCTATATCTATCAATCACACATTTGAGGTAATTAAGTTTCTAAAATTATAATAATAAGTTATATATTGCTAGATATTTAGTGATATTTTATTTATTATTTATTAATTTATTTATATTGGTTTGTGGATTTAATAGCGAATTCGATTACTACTTGAAGTAATTTTGCTAGCTTTTGAATTATTAATTGCAAGAGGTAAATATATATTCTCTTACTTCTACTTTTAATATTATTAAACAAATGTTAGAAGAGTTTGAATATCTTAAATATTCATCCATAGTGAAGTAGGTTCTGAGATTAAAATTGTGTGCTGCGGTGATAACGGAAGGTTGAGAACTTGTGTGTATTAGTGAAGTAGGTTCTGAGAAATTTGATTGTGTGCTGCGGAGCTATAAGGAAGAAACTTATTGTATGTTGTTTGAATTGTTTGTTTTGCTATTCACATGTAGATGGTTAGGTCACTATTATAGGGGAAATGCTGCCCGATTTTATCTAGGATAATAAACAATTAATTTTATATAGGCATTCTATAAGGAAGAAACTTATTGTATGTTGTTTGAATTGTTTGTTTTGTTATTCACATGCAGATGGTTAGGTCACTATTATAGGGGAAATGCTGCCCGATATTATTTAGGATAATAAACGATTAGTTGAGAACGGGCATTACTTGATTGAACATGCGAGTCCCAGGCATTACTTGAGAACGGTATTATTAATTAAAATTTACAAATTATTTTTGAAACTATAAATGTAATCAAAAAATTAATTAATATATTTTACTTTATATTTCTTGCAGCTAACAAGCACATCATATACAGAGGCACAAATTGATGAGTTGCGACAAGAATGGGCGACATATATGTTGCCGATAATCCAAAGTTACCGACCTCGTTGATAGGTTTTTTTTTAATTTTTTAACTCTTTCTTCATACACAATGCAATATTTGTTCATTTTGAATATTTCTAACAAATATTGTATTTCTTGTATATATCTAACAAATATATTTTTTTATTTCAATTTAAATTAATATTATTTCAATTTAATTAATTTAAATTTAGATTAAAATAATTTCAATTTAAATTAATATTATTTAAATTTAATTAATTATTAAATTAATTTCAATTTAGATTAAAATAATTTCAATTTAAATTAAAATAATTTCAATTTAAATTAATATTATTTCAATTTAAATTAATATTATTTCAATTTAATTAATTATTAAATCAAATTAAAATAATATTAATTATAAATTTATTTAATTTATTTTTTTTAAATGTGGGAGACTTTCAATGTCTCCCATTGGGAGAGGTGGGAGACTTCCCACGTCTCCCAATGGGAGAGGTGGAAAGTCAAATGTTGACTTTCCACCTCTCCCATTGGGAGACGTGGGAAGTGACTCACCTCTCCCAATGGGAGACGTGGGATGTCTCCTAGGGACTTCCCACGTCTCCCATTGGGAGAGGTGAGTCACTTCCCACGTCTCCCAATGGGAGAGGTGGATATATACCTACAATGACCCTAGCAACAACGTCTCACTAAGTGGGAGACATTGTAGACTTCCAATGTCTCTCAATTAAAGTCATAAAACCTCTATTTTGTTGTAGTGAATCCTAGCTTTCCTCTTTCCCTCTTTAATACCTCATGGCCAAACCTCTCTAGTGTTTCTCCTAACTTTTCTGAATCCCTAACCCTCTCTCTCATTTTTCTCAACTGGCCCCAAGCAGTAATGGAGCTCTCCTCTGTTTCTCTCATCTTGGTGTCTCTCTCTCGCAAAGAAGGTGATGATGGTTAAGGAGAATTCCACGCATTCCTTTTTCATCTTCTTGTTGTGTTTTCGTTTTCACCTCTTATTTAAGTGTGTGCAATCTCTTTTGGGTTCCTAGTTTACTGGGATTTTTTCGAATTAACACACAAATATATATACATATAAATATATGTATTTAACATTGTTCTGCTTGTTATTTATTCAAGAAGTTGAATAATTGATGTGTAGGATTCCAAACATTATTTCTTTTTCTCTAAAGATTGCGTAGTGAAAACTAAAGAGCGTCTCGACTGTGCTAGAATTTGCTATTTTCAAAGAGTGTATTGTCTATGCCACAACTGCAAAATAATCCAGTTAAGGAATTTTTTAATACAAAAAATGATAAATCTGACATATAGATTTGCTTTTGTTTTGCTTTAATTAATTTTTTTAGGTTGGGGTTATAATTTGAAGATGTTGATTCTAGTGAGTTGTTATAGTCAAAATGATAATGAGGTCCTATGTATTTTATTAACCTTTATTTGTACTAAGGTAGAAAAAAATTGTTCGTATTTTGATGAGAGTTTTGTGACTAAATTTTTAATATACAATAGTAGTGATAGTATATCATATATTTGTAACCTTTATTTTAATTACTTATTTTATTATTGATTATCTTTTGTTTATGTTATATATGTTAATGTTTGTATGATTCTTCTTATTTATTTATTTGTGGTGTAGGCTTTAGTGAATGTTGGTGGTCATTGGTAAAACTTGTCCAATATATGAGTGGATGCAGGACTTGCATATGGACACACGTGGCTTCATTAGAAAGGTATTGATGTGTCTTTCATGGTTCCCACTGCATATTTTTATACAAATTTATGTTTTTTTTTTCATAAACACATGTTTGCATAATAACCTATGAAATTGTTTCTGATTCTCTTGATGTGATAATGTGTGCATAGAATCTCTTTGATTATATTCCTGAATGACTTGTATTTGCTTTAACACATTGCTTCATCCTTCCTATTTCTGTAACCTTCTTTAGACACTTTAACCACTTTTTCAGTTCTTTTGTTTATTTATGTATTTTGATCACCGAGAGTTTTGCTATTGCTAATCTTAGGCCATTTATTTCAATATTTACATATTTTGGTGGTGTAATCAATCTAGGCCATTTATTTAATGATGAGTTGTATCAAGATTTTGCTGAGTTGCTTTGATTGAGATATTTCTAATTCCTTTCTTGTGTAGCTCTTAATCTGAAACTAATTGATGTTGCTATTGTTGTTTTGTTTATCTATTTATTTTTTTGGTGGTGTGTGCTCTGTAGCATGGAATTTAGTTGGCTGGTGGTTGGATCACGGCGACGGGCTCGATGCAAAGGCAGGGGGCTCGGCTCTCTCACTCCTTCGTCCTCCCATCTCTTGCTCGGGCTAGGTATTGAGAAACATGAACAGAGAATGTGAAAGTGTGTTTTATTAATTGTGAATAATGTACATCAGCTTAATACAAGCCTTTATATAGGCAGAGAGGAGCTCGAGCTCTTGAACAAGATTAACAGAATTGGTTATTGGATATAACCAATTGTACAACAGGACAAAATAACGGTAACAACAGAAAAACAGAAAAGTAAAATAAAGAAAAAGAATTAATAAAATATCCTATTTCCTAATACCCCCTCCTCAAGATGGAGCGTATATATCATAAACGGACATCTTGGATATGTGAGAGGACAATGCAGGAAAGGATAAAGGTTTCGTAAAAGCATCGGCCAATTGTAAGGAACTAGAGATTGGTATGAGGCGAATGGTGGAGTTTTGGATTTTGTCTCTGATAAAGTAACAATCTAACTCTATATGTTTGGTGCGTTCGTGAAAGGTAGGATTATTGGCAATATGTATGGCTGAATGGTTATCACAGTAGATGAAGGAAGGGTTGGTTTGTGGAAGATGGAAATCATGAAGCAGGTATCTCAGCCAAGTGATTTCACTTGTGGTAGCAGCCAAAGCGCGGTATTCAGCCTCTGCAGAACTTTTGGAGATTGTTGGCTGTTTCTTTGTGCGCCAGGAAATGAGACAATCTCCCAAAAAGACACAGAACCCTGTTGTTGATCGCCTTGTGATCGGGCAAGAAGCCCAATCTGAGTCAGAAAAACCACGCAGTTGCAGAGTTGATGAGGATGTATATAGAAGTCCTTGGCCAGGACTACCTTTTAAGTACCTGAGAAGGTGATGTATGGCTTGAAGATGAGTAGTTCGAGGCGTTGACATGAACTGACTGAGGCAATTAACTGCGAATGTAATGTCAGGCCGAGATAGAGTAAGGTATAGTAGGCGACCTATTAGTTGGCGATAGTGAGAAGGATTGTCCAGAGGTTCGCCTTGTTCATTATCAAGCCTTAGTTTGGGATCCATTGGAGTCTTGCTCGGTTTGCTGCCCGTGTATCCCGTGTCTTCAAGAAGTTGGATTGTGTATTTGCGTTGGGACAGAAACAGAGTGTCTTTTGTCCGAGCAATCTCAAATCCAAGAAAGTATTTGAGGTTGCCAAGAGTTTTCAGCTTGAACCTTCTGTGTAGAGATTCTTGGAGCTCGTGCAAAATCGAAATGTTGGGCCCTGTAATGATGATGTTGTCCACGTAAACCAGCAAAGCAATGAAGGAATCGTTGATGCCTCTTGTGAACAATGTGTAGTCTGCTTGGGATTGCTGGAAGCCTTCTTGAATGAGTGCATCAGTGAGCTTTCTGTACCATTGCCTGGACGATTGTTTGAGTCCATAGATAGACTTTTGTAGTTTGCATACCAGATTTGTACCTGTATTAGAAGAATTAGGCACAGTTAGTCCTTTAGGCAAACTCATATAAACCTCTTCATTGAGATCTCCATTTAAAAATGCATTGTTAATATCTAATTGTAAGAGATGCCAATTCTGGATTGTAGATATAGCTAGCAGCAATTTAAAGGTAACCATCTTTGCAACTGGGGAGAAGGTGTCAAAAAAATCAAGCCCTTCTTGTTGCGTGTAACCTTGAGCAACAAGTCGGGCTTTATACCGTTCTACACTCCCATCACTATTGTACTTCACTTTGTATACCCAACGACAGCCAATGGCTCTTTTGTTACTAGGTAATTCAGTGAGTGTCCAAGTATTGTTGGTGATGAGAGCATTGAGTTTGAGTTGCATTGCATCAACCCAGTGTTTTTGTTGAACTGCTTCAAAATAGTTCTGTGGTTCCTTTTGAGATGATACTGCAAAAATGAAACTTTTGTAAGAATCAGATAAATTATTATAAGAAACAAATTTAGACAAATGATGGGGTGTAGAAGATTGATCTTGAATGACTGAGTAACATTCAAAATCCCTTAGATATGCTGGTGCTTTTGTAGCCCTATTAGATCGTCTAGGAGCAATGGGAGGTTGTTCCTGAGAAGATGCATCTGGAGGAGTAGGTGATGCATGAATGTTTACATCTGAATCTTCTGATGCTTCTAAATCCTGTTCCTGAGAAGAAGGCATAGTAGTGCCATGTATAGTGGGATAATCACATAATTCAGATTCATGTAAAGTGACAGGAATTGGTAGAACTAATTGAGAAAAAGGATCTAAATGAGAAGTATCATGATTCAGTTTATGAAAAGGAAAGATGTTCTCATGAAAGACTACATTTCGAGAAATAAAAACCTGTTTTTCATTTATATCATAAAGCTTATAACCTTTGACTCCTTGTGGATATCCAATAAAAATACATGTTCTAGCCCTTGGAGAGAATTTATTTCTGTGACCAGATAGAGTTGATGCGAAAACTAAGCAACCAAAGGTTCTTAAATGATCATATGCAGGTTTCTTACTGAAAAGCAATTCGAATGGAGTTTTATGCTGTAGCAAAGGTGTAGCAAGTCTGTTGATTATGTATGCAGCAGTTAAAACACAATCAGACCAGAACTTAATTGGTATCTTAGATTGAAAATATAATGCACGAGCTACATTTAGCAAATGCTGATGTTTCCTTTCAGCTACTGCATTCTGTTCTGGTGTTTCTACACATGTATATTCATGCAGTATGCCATGTTCAGAGAAACGTTCCTTGAAAGCTAATTCAGGTGCATTGTCTGATCTAAAAGTCTTAAAAATGCAATGAAATTGTGTCTGAACATAAGACAAAAATTTAGGAATGATAGTTAAAGCATCAGATTTATATTGCATCAGATATATCCATGTAAATCTAGAATAATCATCAACTAAAGTCAGAAAAAATCTGTGATTAGTGTGTGAAGTAACATGATATGGGCCCCAAACATCACAATGGATCAAATCAAAAAATTTATTTGCAAATCTGTTATTATTATTAAAAGGAAGTTTCTTTTGTTTAGCCTTTGGACAAACATAGCAAGGCTCACATTTATTCAAAACAGAAGTATTACAATGAAGAACATCTTTTAGCAAATCTAATCTCTTATTTGATAAATGATCAAGGCGAGAATGCCAGGTCTCAACAGAAACAGACAAAATAGGAGAGGATTTTGGTGTAGCATCAAGAATGTATAAATCGTTGATAATGCTACCCTTTCCAATCATCCTCTTGCTGACATTGTCCTGTATGGAAAAAGAATCAGATGTAAAATGTATATCAATCGAGGCATTATTGGTGAGTGAACTAACTGAAATCAGATTGTATTTGAAGTTAGGAACATACAATACATCTTCTAGTATGATATTATCATTTAAACATACTGATCCACTTTGACATACAAAAACACAATCATTGTTTGGTAGAATTAGTTTAGTGATAGGTATCTTACATAGGTATTGAAACAGTTTTATATTTGCACAAATGTGTCGTGTTGCCCCTGAGTCTATGATCCATGAGTCATTCAAAGGCAGTTTGGAAATATGAGATAAGATGATACCTGAGTTACCTATCGAAGTTGATGGTTCTGAGTCATTCATACCAGTTTGCTGAGTAGCTAGAAGATTCAAAAGTTGTTGATATTGACTAGGTGTCAATTGTGGAAGGAGAGCATGATTGTTTGTAGAAACAGGATTAGGAGTATCACCAGTATGAATCTGGTTTGCGCTTGCTTCAGTAGACTTTTGTTGCTTGTTATATCCAGGTGGATATCCGTGGATCTTGTAACAACGCTCAATGGTATGTCCAAGAATGTTGCAATGAGTACAAAATGGTCTATTTCTCTTCTGTGGATGATTTTTGGGAATCTGATTGTCATTCCTAGGATTGGTATTCCTTTCATTCTTGAAAGAAAAAGCCATTGCATTGTTTGGATCTGTGTTAGCAGAGGAATGCCCCTTTTGAAGCTCTTCTTGAGTCACAAGATGGAAGACACGATTCACTTCAGGCAAGGGATCCATGAGAAGGATACTTCCTCGGACTTGTGAGTAGGCATCAGAAAGCCCCATAAGGAATGACATGATGTACTCCATTTGATAGTGCTCCTGGAGTTTCTTGACTCCTCCACAGGTGCATCCGTGACAAGTGCAATTAGGCCTGCAATTTGTTAGCTCTTCCCATATAGTCTTAAGCTTTGTAAAATACATGCTAACAGATTGATTTTCTTGTTTTAAATTCATGAGATCCTTCCTTAAATTGAAAATGTGAGGTCCATTTCTCTGATGAAATCGAACCTTTAAATCAGACCAAATGGCTGCAGCAGACTCATCATACAGTATGCTAGAAGAGATCTCTTTAGATACAAAATTTAAAATCCAAGAAATCACCATATTATTATTTCTAATCCAAGCAGTATAAAGACTTTGATCAGAAACAGAGGGTTTAGAGATAGAACCGTCCAAGAAACCGATCTTGTTCTTGACTGAAATGGCTAATTGCATTGCTCTGCTCCACGACACATAGTTGTCTTGTCCGGTTAAGAGCTGTGAAACCAAAGTGTTGCCAGGATTGTCTCCGTGAAGCAGAAAGTAAGGATTGGCCGGATCTTCAAGAGGATTCTTGATTGCAGCAAATGAAAGAGTCGGATTGCTCTGAGCTGAAGCCGTTTGAGGATCACTAGGTGGAATCGCACTTTGATCGGACGGAGAATGAACTTGAGGATCGGTCGCCATTTTTGAGATCCAAGAACTCGAATGCGATCGAACAGATTAAAGAAAAAGAAAGATGCAGCGGAATGATGAAGAAGAAATCGAAAGAACGGAGAGCACGGCTTCGCCGGAGATGGAACGCAGGTGGCCGGAAAGAATGGATCGAACAGGGAAAGCTTAACCTTCCCGCTCTGGTACCATATTGAGAAACATGAACAGAGAATGTGAAAGTGTGTTTTATTAATTGTGAATAATGTACATCAGCTTAATACAAGCCTTTATATAGGCAGAGAGGAGCTCGAGCTCTTGAACAAGATTAACATAATTGGTTATTGGATATAACCAATTGTACAACAGGACAAAATAACGGTAACAACAGAAAAACAGAAAAGTAAAATAAAGAAAAAGAATTAATAAAATATCCTATTTCCTAATACTAGGCTTGACGACGGCTGGGGGTTCAAGGGCTTGACAGCGGCTGGGGCCTCAGAGGGTGGGCTCGACGGCGAGTGGGGTTCTCCGGGCTGGCTGGGCTCGACGGCGCGGGGTCTTGGGGGTGGGATCGACCGTGCTTCATTATAATGAAATACTTTTACTATTGCTTCATTATAACTAATAAAATTAATTTATTATTATTATTAATTATGCTCAAAACAAATGGGTTGGTTTTGCAGATCCTGAGAGATTTAGATTTACAAGAAACACATCATTTGGAAGAAGGCATTTGAACTTTTGGAGCCAGCCACCATTTTCACTTTGGATTGTAAGTAGTATATTATTGGCATTGTATGTTTAACCAATATATCTTATGGTCTCAGCATGTGACATTCAAAATAAATGGTCTTAAGTCTTAACTACTATTTTTGGAATACACTCAGATGATGAAGATTTAAATAATGCTAGAGCCTTATTATAGAGTACATGCAACGCAATGTTGACAATGTTTTAAGGCTCTCTGTGTGTGTGTATATATATATATATAAACTTACATTTTTCTTTCTTGCTTCTCCAATCAGGTATGTTTTTCAGACAATTCTTTGGGTCAGTCACTAAGGTTGATTACATGACACTGAGGCATGGATTTTTCATGATATGCTACCCAATCATGGCCTGAAAGTTGCTTTAAATTGCATAAAATTGATCATTGGACCTGATGAATACTGCCTATGCTTTTCCCATTTCAGGCACATTTGGCTCCAGAAAGTGAAATAAGATTTGATTTTCAGAAATACATTAGCAGAACACTTGAAGAGGATTTTGTAGTTGTTGTTGGGATAACGTTAGTGTTTCAGCCTTTAAACTCATCAGCTTATATATACATATATATATATATGTGAGGATAACACCTGAACTGTGCTTTATATGTATATTCAGCCCACCCATTTGGTTCGACGAAATGTTATTCTTTTCAACAGGAATTTACTCTTATCTATGGTTGCCATTTCTACCTTTGATTGTACGTACAACACAATGCACAAACAATAGACTATGCTTACTGATTTCCTTAATTTATTACTTGTTTAAAACCCAAGTTATGGTCATCGATTGGTATTTTTGTGGACTTACTGGTTTGTGTATCTGCTTCTCTAGATTTGTTGAAGGCATGGCTCTAGTGTATTTTAGATCTACTTGGCAATGAGCTCGGCATCTTATACAGGTAACTTGTAATAATGACATCCATTGATAATCTTTTAATTTAGCAAACACTATTATTGAAATCGTCAAGCAAATATTGCTTTCGCATTTTGTAATCTTCGTCATACAACATGAAGTTTCATGTTTCATGGTAGCTAATAATTCTGAGGCTAAATCAAACACAGTTTCATGTTTCATGGTAGCTAATAATTTTGAGGCTAAATCAAACACAGACTTTCATTTCTTTAGACTTTAGTTTGCTTGAAAGTTGAAATTATGTCTAAAGGACTTCAAAATTGGTTATAAAGTTTAAAATGATGACTACATCTATTTATTGTTTGTTTGGTGAGAGATAAGAGATAGAGTAGTATGGACAGTGGCGTTATCTTCACCACAACATTTGATTAGTCTCAAAAGTTTAAAAAACAAAATTAAGTGACATTTTATGTTTTGCTCAAATTGTTTGTACCAAATAGTTGTAGAACTAGTATATTAATGCATAACTTTTTTTTTCAGGATGGTTCATCTAATAACTTCTAGCACTAGGCGACATGTTTTTGTGTAAGTTGTTTTTATTAAACTGAATGATCGTTTGGAGTTTGTACCAGCACTCTAGTTTCATAATTTGTTAATGAATCAACATCCACATGCATAGCTTTTTCCATTTGTAGCTTCTTGATACTTCATAGCTTCTTCATAAGGTTTGAGCTATTTTCTTGCAATACACACGGCTGACATAAAGCATAAATAAGGATTTCAGTACTTTTAGTTTGATATACTTTTCTTTGAATTTGTAAAACTTTATGCAATCTATTACTTGGTTAGAAAGATTCTAGATGTGAGGCATTTGATGCACTTATTTCTGGTTAACAGATTTCTCTTCACCTATAACCTATTTTCATTTGTTTTAGTTGTCATTTTTTTAATCAAAGGATGAGCTATTGACGGAGATAATTTTTTATTGTTACCACACTTTGCTTTGAACTTATTATTTATTGTTAATGGCTTCATGCCAAGTGTGATTACATCTATGGACACATGGAGAATTTGTTAGATGCTTTAGTTCGAATGGTTCTTTTGCTTTGCTTTGAAATACCAACTATTCCAGAATAAATTGTTGTATATTGTATCATTGTGTGTGCAATTTTTTTAATAAAGAGCTACAACTTTCAGTGTTTCAGGAACTAAAGAGAAAGAGCACAGCAGCGGCTGCACTTAAGTCACTTCAACATAAACTTGAGAAATACAAGATAGAGTTGAACAATTCAAATAGGAATACTCATAACTTATTCATGTTGTACTTAATTGATTACTTATAAATTGAGATTATATTTGTACCAATTTGATGAAATATATTTTGATTAAGTTTGCTATGTAATTTTTGTCTTTGCAATATGTAAATTTGGTTTACTTTTTGATTGTTGACTGTTCGTGTAATAAATTTATAAAATTGTTGAATAAAAAAGTTTATAAGTTTATTTCTTTTATTAGAAAGTGTTAAAATTAATCAAATATAAATTTAATGTTACCAATGTTAATTTAATTTAATTTTTACTACACCATAGAGCCAATCACGACACCTAATAACTGTTGGCGTTGCTAGCAACGGCGACACCTAATAACTGTCGGTGTTGTTAGCAATGGCGACACTTATTAATTGTCGGCGTTGCCAGCAATGGCGACACTTATTAACTGTCGGCGTTGCCAGCAACAGTGACACCTAATAACTGTCGGTATTGCCAGCAACGGCGACACCTAATAATTGTCGGTGTTGCCAGCAACGGCGACACCTATTAGCTGTCGGCATAGTTACCAACAGCGACACTTAATAACTGTCGGCGTTGCCAGCAACGGCGACACCTAATAATTATCGGAGTTTCCAGCAACGGCGACACCTATTAACTGTCGGCATAGTTACTCCTACGCCGGCATAGACAAATACGACAGTTAGTCGACTGTCATCGTTGCTCAATAGCGACAGTTAAAAACTGTCGGGAAAGTCTATTTTTGTAGTAGTGAAAAATAGTTTTTTTTAAGCAGCCTTATGAGATGGATTTCTCGGGCTCACATGAGTAAGTTTCGGAAAATGGTGTATGTGGCTGTTGTGGCTGCGGTGGTCTACCACATTTGGAAAGCACAAAATGAAGTTGTTTGGTTACTTCAGGTGAAAAGGATAGAGATAATTGTGCATAATATTGTTAGTGATGTAAAAAATATAGTAAAGAGTGTCATGCCGAAAAAAGTCAGTAACATTGATTTGGAATGGTTTGAATCTTTGTAAAAGATTTACTCAAAGCTTGTATAGAAAAAAGGAGTATACTCAGGCCATACATAGGTGCTGTTAAGATGTAATGTTTGATTGGTTTTTAATGAAGCTTCTGATTTACTAAAAGAAAATAGTTTTTTAATTAATTAATTAAAATTTTGAAAATTAAACATAAAATTTGTTTGGTAACTCTATTTTTATTTATTATTTTTTAAAATTTTAATTAAAATTTATTAAATTTTGAAAATAGAATTTTTTCACTTTCAAATTTTTTTTAAACAGTTTTCAATTTTTCATTTTTTTTCTCTTCTTCAAATCAACACCTTATATTGTTAAACAAAAAATAAAAATAAAAGTTATCAAACGCGTTTATTTTTTTTTTTTGTTTTTAAACACAAAAAACAAAAATAATTATCAAACATATTATTATTTTTTAAAAATAAAGAAACAAAAATAAAATAATATTCTTATTTTTGGATTTAATTAATTCAAAAACAAAATTTTTACCAAACAGACGCTTCCTACACTTCGTAATCGAACAGTTTATTACGCCATCCCAATATCAAGACTAGTAATTAATTACTACAAAACCATACATATATGTATGAGGTAAGATGATTCATGAACGTGGCAATCATTTGAACATGTACGCTACTACTTTATATAAACATATATATATATATATATAAATATCCCTACAGAAAAATCAAACCCTTTGGCTCAATGTGCTTGGCTAATAGAATAATAAGAAACCAAGAAAGTAAATGCATGTATAAACTAAAATTATTGTCTTCATTTATTTATGCATATGCATAGAGAACCCTTAATGTATGGGACAGTCACACACATTTGTATATAGGTAGATTCCATTAAACCTTAAATAATTTGTATAACATAGTACTACCCATTTACCGCAGGTACCCTTTTAACATTTTCTTTTAAATACTCTTGAAATTTATAATTTAGAAAAAAAAAGAAATAAAATGAGTTTTTATTTGACAGATCGATTACACCAACCCGCGAGGGTGGCGTCCTCTAATTTAATAATGCTTTAACTTATTTATATGTATATGTCAATCATTTGGTAAACATATTCTTCCGCTTATTCTATAAGAAACTGCTGCATCGGCGTACATGAACAATAAGAATATTATTAATTAAATTATAGATATTGTAAACAATCATTACATGAATAAATTAATGTATTAGTTTACAAGTAATATTAAAAAGTAAAAACCTAAGTACGCCGCAAAAGAATGATCATCATGCTCTTAAGTACTCAATTTAATTTAAACTATACATAGACATTAATAAATTATAATAAGTATGTTTTATGATATCTTTAATTGATGGAATATAACGTGACATTATAAGTTAATACATATATATATGTACCTTAAAGAAAGAAAAATCATAATTCGATCAGTTATTATATTATAAGAAAATTGCTAAAAGTATTAAACAAGCATAAGTGGTATAATAAATAAGTGCACTAACATCGATAGGGATAAGTAGACTTGTGCTTCTGAATTTACATTGTAGCTTTACATATATGTATATATAAATAGTATGCGACATGTGCTCTATCTATGCTAATTAATACGGTTAGAACTTCTACTATATTTAGGAATTAAAAAATTTGTTTGTTTAAAGTTGATTCCTATATGGTGAATTTTTAGTGGTAAATATATCTCTTAATTATTTGGACGTGCTGTTGAAGTTTGAACTCCAATCAATTGATTGAATAATATTTTGAATAAGAAGCTTGAAAGACCTCACCATATATTTTAATTTCAATTAAGTACGTATCATATTTGGACATGATTTCTATCGTAAATCAAATAATAAGGGATTAGATATGATCATATGATGTTCAGCAAAATTAAATAAATAAAACGATAACATGCATTATTTATATATGTGGTGTACAGTCAGTGAACTTTTTCTATATATACGTGTCTATGATAATCTCTTTTAAATTTTGTAATGATCATTGAATAAACTATTTACATCCATTCAGAACACGAATCAATGCGATTGATAGATATTTATAAGATTATTAAATTAAGTTTATATATATCACCACCTTGCTGGATATATGCTTCAAATTAATAAAGGAGGGCCGGGGCTCAAATGAAAAGAATCTGTTTCAGTGGAAGCTAGGAAACAAATAATAATAATAATAATAATATTGGAATATTAGGCAGAACCCCACAAAATAGTAGTGGAACCTTCCGTGTGTCTCCTATATACTAAGTAGGGTTTGGCCCCTCATATTATACCATCCAAGCAAAACCAAAACAAAAACTAAGATACATTATTAATTAGTTATAAAAATTTAGAGAGAATTTCAAGGGCAAAAATGCTTGAGCTAAAAGGATTAAGCCATTTTTAAAAAAGTGTCTATGCTTCCTTAGAGCTAGCTGGGCCATTTTGATGGTGAGTGGTTAGACAAGGATGTCTAATTAAAGAACCTAACCTATAGCTAGCGCAAGTGTTGTGATGCCAATCAAGGTGAGAATTATTGAAGATTGGTTAATAACTATAATAAAGCCAATCACAATATAGTTGTATATGTTATTAGCTAGTTAATTAACTACAGATGATCCCTTTAATTGGTTAAAAGAAGACTTAATTGGTCTGTTGATTTGGTTAAAGGAGCTGAGTATATATGTTTTTATATATATATAGTGTTCTATTGAAGAGGATGATTTTGAAAGAGAGAAAAAAAAATTGTCTTTGTAAGTGAAAAAATTAATTTCTTATGTAAAGGTACGAATAAAAAATCATATAAAGTGTAAATGAATAATAATTTACGTGTATATAAAAGGTTTAAATTTGTCATGAGAATGGATGACTGGTGTATATAATTAAAACTTTTTTTCTCGCAAAAGAAAAACACTGCAAATATCAAAAGGCAGATCCCTTTGCAATATTAAAGATATGAATAGTAATTGCAACTGATCAGTGTATATTATGTATATGATTATTAACTAGGTCGAATTTAATTGAGATAATTAGGTTGAGTTGCGTGTGTATCGAAACTGATAAATAGCGCACTAGCTAGACAAAATCATGGTTAATTATAAAAATACATTGGATAATTACATGCCTCTGGGAATTTAACATTAATACTGTTGTTAAAGTTTCTTCTTTTCAGGCTTCTATATTCAAGGAAAATTATTAATACCAGTTGATACCTGAATTTAGGTAAATTATATATAAATTTCACTATATAAGTAGTCATTATTTAATTGGTAGATAGCTAGATTGTTACTTACTACAAATAAAATATACGAATTGATCATATCAGTATATATAAATATATATGATACAAAATATATTATAATTCCGAGATATCTTAGCTTTTTGCACTCCAAGCTCTGGCCAATATCTAAAAGTACTCTTCAAATCCATTAATGTGCATATTATATTATTTGGCCGGCCGGCCTAACTTATAGTTAACTCAATTTAAGGTGCAGGTTTGATACCGATCGGATATCAATTCTTCTTAGATGATAACCACTTGGCAATATCTGTAGAGATTCAAACCCTACATAATGCATAATAAGAAAATATATACGATCCTATATATAAATTATAGTATATATCAAACATTATTTGTTAATTAATTAATATGCATTACCGCCAGTAGACTTCAAAGAAGGATCGTAATAAATGGAAACTGTTTCAGAGAAAGCTTGGAAAGCTACTAATAATATATAATAAATATTCCTATGTAAAATTAGGCAGAAGCCAATAAAATATATATAGGAGTTGGAACCTTCCGTTTCTCGTATATAAGAAGTAGGTTTTTGCTCCTCAGTATCATCATACCTACCAAACCAAAAAAACATAATCCAGTGCACTATAGATAGCTTATCAATTAGCTACCTTTATTTGGGGTTTCTTTATATCCAAAAAAGAAAAGAGAGTAGAGATATGGGAAATAGTCAAGGTTCCGGTTCAGCTGATCATGCTCCTCCTATTCCATTAGTAGTTTATGAATATCATAGTTGCTATCAAGGACAGTACTACCACTCATCCTCACAACCAAACACTGGATATGGTTATAATACAGCTCCTATTCCTCCTCGGAACAGAATTCCAACCCCGGTCCCTGCAGCCATGGATTGCAACGAGGTGGCTCAGCGCTACGGCGGTGTTGTGATCTCTGAGTACGGCCGGCGCTGATCTAAATAAAAAAACCAACTCAATAACCTCGATCGGGTTATTTACTACTACGCTCTAGCTCTTTTATATGTTAGTACTTTGGTCAGTTACGACGTACGTGTAGCTACTTACGTATAATATTTAATTTCTAGTATGCTTGTTCCGTCGACCGATTGATCTCTCCTTCTGTACATTGTACATGTATGTGTATATAAATACATGCATGCATAAGTGTACGTATTGATCATCTTATTATGTATTTTCAGAATTTAGTAATTGATATATACTTTAATATATGTAAACTCAGTATGTTTAAAATATATTTCCATAAGTAGATGCGCAATATATATTTTTCTATTTTGAATACGATTAAAAGAAAGAGCAGCGGCTTGTTATATAATAACATATCGATTCCATTTCCATGCATGTATTATTCGCTTTATATTTATAATTTTAATTTGAGAATCACCACAACCAGCCAAGAGAAACTTAAATGGTCCCCTGCTCACTCTCTTGTTTCAATAGCTTATGCAACAATATTCTAAGAAAAAACGTCAGAAGCATGAAGTTTTCTTTATTTGGTAAATTATAATTTAAAATATTGATATAAATTCAAAAAATATTTTTATAATATCTGATCAACTCCACATTTACTTTAACTTTGAATAAATATAAAAATTTTAAAATAAAAAATGTATTAATATATCTAACAAACATTTTGTGAAAAATAAAATCCAGTAAGCATAAGCTATTAAAATATATTTTTTTTAACAAAATTAAAATAATAAAATTTTAAATTTACTTATGTCAAATATTTGTATATTAAATATTTTATATAATAATCAAGTGAATATATAAAATAATTATATATTTTTCAAAATTTGAATTTTGGGAGGATTTGTTAACTTTAAATCTATCTATTTACCAAATGTCTTTACAATAATGCATAGAAGGTAAAATTAGAGCATGTGCCAATTTTAGCACAATCGATGTTAACATGGAATAAGTTTTTCTTTGAAGTGTTGTATGTTAGCAAGGTATAAAATATTTGCATCTTTATTGGAGATATTTTAACAAACTTACAGGATGAAAAAAAAATCCCCAATTACTGGCTTTATATTACCAATTTCATATTTCTTGCAGAAACGTTGGAAGTTAGAACAACAAAAATTTTTGAGTCCGGAATCTCATAACAATAATATGAAATTTCTCAAAACTTTTGACAAATAATTTTATACTTTGATCCACTGATATCCTTTATTTACTCAAAATGATACAAATATATTTATATATATAATCATAACATTTTCAAATAAATAAGAAAATCTCATTACGAAAAAATCCCAAATTCAAATTAATGTTTTCTACAAATTTGAGCAATTCATCCAAAAATGGGTATGAACATAAACATATAAACACAGGCACCTTGCCGCTGCACCTCACCATCACCAAAAAATAAATATATATCCTCCTAAGACCCACGATATCAGATCTAAAAAATCAATATATTTTTAAAAAATTATGTTTTGGTTCCTCTCAAATTTATTTCTTAGCTTTTGACCCCCCTTAATCTAAACTCTGCCTCCATTCTTGTATAATTGTCTAAGATATATACGATATGAATTTTATTTTTTACCATTTTAGTATATCAGTCACTACTACAAATATAAATTTTCTCTGCGTTTTTTTTCAAATTTAAATAAAAAGCGTTGAGAAAAGATTTGAATCGGGCATAGAGACTTTGAAAAAAGTCTCTTTCCCCATATACTCGACCTCGACCCTTCACTCTCATCTTTTCCCTCATTTCAGTCACAGGCGAGAACGGAAAATTCATCGTACTAAGTAAAACGGCGATGTTTTGTAATAGGGTTTACTAAATACTTTTGCCGGTGCATTTTTTTACTTTTTCCTGCGCAACGAAACGCGCCGGCAAAAATCATAACGATATTATCCCGCCGTAAGCCTTCTTCTTCCCCATTTCAGTTCTATTTTTCAGAAAAAAAAGAAAGCTTCTCTCTCTCTCCTCTGTGTTAATTTCTCCGACCACCCCGTGAGCCATAATCTCACCGTGGCTCAACTCATATAGTGAAGCTTCTCTCTCAAGGTTAGTAGATAAGATGAGAAATTTTTTAACATTTTTAGATTTTTTTCTCTATATTTCGTTTTGTAATTGTATTTTTTTTGTTTGTTATTCTCTCCCTATAAGCAGGTGTGTTATAGCTCCAATCTCTCGGTGGAACAACTCTAAAAGTTAGTTTATATATATATATATATCTATATATTTATATATGTTTATATATATATATATTTTCGGTTTATATATATATTTATATCTGATTATATATATATTAATTTATATACATCAGTTTATATATGTGTATATATTTATATGTCCGAATATATATATATGCATATTTAAATTTGTCCTTTTTTTTTATCAAAGAAAATAATTTATTGATCAACGAAACAAATACAACCAAAGCTGAGAGAAGGAACAACCTACTACAGCCAGCACCAGACCAGATTAACTACAAAACAGAACCAAGCTAACACAAAAAAGGAGCAACCCTCCTCGAACAAAACCACAACAGATATCACAGATTACAAGCAAACCTCAACATTTGTTTTTCTCTATACGTACAATTACTACCAGATAAATTCAAAACTCTAGCTTTTATAGAGTATCTAATCAAGTGATCTATCTGGAACACTGGCAAACAGAACTGATTTAGCCAACATTGATTCCTGTTCAGCCAAATATGGTACACCGCTGCTGCGCAAGCTGCATGAAGAATCAAAGAGAACCAACCATCCCGAGGCAATGCCAGCCACTGGATCCACTCCCTGAACTTAACTGGCCAAGAAAAACCTCTCAGCCATGTCTTGACAGCAAGGAGCACTTTCCTGGAAAATATACAATTAAAGAATAAATGAGAATGAGTCTCCTCCCCTTGACCACAAACTGGGCAGCAAATAGAAGGAAGATGAATATGACAAGCTTGAAGCCAGTCTCTGGTATTTAGCTTCTAGTTCACTGCCATCCAAAGAATGAACTGGTGTTTTGGGGCCAAAAGTTTACACCAGACAGACTTGCCATAATGCACCAGCTCTCCAGGAAAAACTAACAAGTTCAAAGTGCTCATATGGATTTTTCCATTTCTAGCTACTGCTTTCGTCACAGCATCAGACCAAATGTTACTTAGCTTGATGATCCTCCTCCAGTACCAGCTGGTGTCCTGCATCAGTCTATAATCCCATATTGAAACACCCTTTAGATAGATACCATTAACCCATTTCACCCATAACAAGTCTTGCTTTGAAGTAATAGCCCAAATTTACTTAGCCATCATAACTTTGTTCCATAAAGCACTATCTTTGAACCCCAACCCTCCATAACATTTAGGTCTGCACACATGCTCCCAAGAAATCCTATGCATTTTACTTCTATTATCTTTTTCACCCCACAGGAACCTTAAACACAAACTATCAATGGCTTTCACCACTTTTTGAGGTAAGATAAAGATATTCATCCAATAAGAACGAATGCCCAACAAAACTGAGTTTATCAACTGAACCCGGCCTGCATAAGATAAATGGCGACTAGACCACCCTTTCAACCGAGCTCTCATCTTATCTATCAGGATAACGTAGTCACAAGCCCTCCATTTAGTTGGTCTCAAGGGAATACCCAAATACCTCAAGGGAAACTGCCCTTCTTGGAGACAACAATCTTGCAGCAAACTGTCCTTCTCCCCTGCATCCAGACCCCCTATATAAATTCTGGACTTGGAATCATTAATAGACAGACCCGAAGTGTTAGTAAACACCGAAAAAGCCTGCTGAATAAGCCTGACCGAAGACTGGTTAGCTTTGCAAAACAATAAGAGATCATCAGCGAAGCAAAGACTAACCAAGTTTAAAGACTTACATAAGGGATGAAACTTGAACTCTTTCTCCCTAGAAGTCTTTAACAACAATCTAGTAAGATAATCCATCACTATTACAAACAAAAGAGGAGAGATTGGGTCTCCTTGTTTAAGCCCTCTAGCACCTTGGAATCGCCCTTGAATGCTACCATTCAACACCAAAGCATAAGAAGAACCTCTGAGACAAACCATAATCCATTTAATAAACCTCTTAGGAAAGCACAAAGCATTAAGAAGATTTTCCAAAAAATTCCAATCTATTGAGTCATAAGCCTTGCTTATATCAATCTTCATAATGCAACAAGGAGAAACAGTTCTCCTATTATAACCTTTTAACAAATCTTGGAGAATAAGAATGTTATGGGCAAGGAACCTATTCTTAATGAACGCCCCTTGATTTTGGCTAATCAAAGCAGGAAGAACAAGGTTAAGTCTATTGCATAACATTTTGGAAATGCACTTATATAAGGTGTTGAAGCAAGCGATAGGCCTAAACTCAGAAGCATTAGTAGGGTGATCAACTTTCGGAATAAGAGTAAGCAAAGTGCTATTCAGCGAGAGAGGGATTCTAGCAGACTCAAAGAAATCCATAACAGCCCAACTAATATCCTTCCCAATATCCTTCCATAAAGCTTTAAAAAATCCAGCCCCAAACCCATCCGAACCTGGACTTTTCAAAGAATGGATGCTAAACATAGCTAATTTCACCTCCTTGACGGTAAAAGGTTTAATCAAACCCAACTGGTCCTCACTGCTCAAAACAGAACCCTGCCCAATAGCTTGAAAATCTATATTTCCTGAAGCTGCGCTGGCTCAACCCAAAAAATTCCTGAAGTGATCCAGAAAGTGAGCCGAAACCTTATCATAATCATCTACTATTTTCCCATCAGCCGAAACAAAGGAAACAACTCTATTAGCTAATTTTCTTTTCTTTAGACTGGAATGAAAAAAAGATGAATTGGAATCCCCAAACCTTAACCAATCAATTTTACTCTTTTTGGAAATGTAGCTAGCATATAACTTCTCATGTCTCTTAAACTCAAGGCAAGCCACTCGATCATTATTACTAAACTCTCTGTTAGAAGGATCAGCAAGGCAGATAGAATGAGCTTGTTGATAATCAAGCTTGCTTCTCTCATAGTTAAACACAACATCCCCCATAATCTTCCAGTTAAAGCTCTTCAACGTATGCTTAAGCCGAAGTAAATTCCAACTAATTTGGTTTAAACCTCTTCCAGGAAATCTAAGAGGTTGATTCCAATTTTTAAGGACAACTTCTCTAAACTGAGGATGAACAATCCACATGTTGTAAAAACGAAAGGGACGCACCTCGACCTTAATTTCAGGCAGCTGCTTTATCACTATCATGGAATGATCTGACCCAACCTCCCACTGAACCCCTGCCGAAGCTAAGGGATGCTCATCCAGCCAAGCCTCATTAGCGAACACCCTATCCAACTTTGAAAAGATACGATCCCCACCTTCTTGATTATTGGACCAGGTGAAATACGGACCCATAGTCTTCATTTCTTCCACCAATCCAAGATCGAACCAATGTCTAGCGTCTTCCATTTCTTTCACAGTGATCGGACGACCCCCCATTCTATCATTCGGATTAAAAGACGCATTGAAATCACCAAGAACCATCCAAGCATTACTAGGCTTAGATAAGTACTCCAAATCCATCCATAAGTATCTCCTCATTTCCAAATTATTAGAACCATAAACAAAAGTAATACAGAAAACCTTTTGATTATGTATCCGAACTTGACAGTGTAAAAGTTGATCACTTTCTTGTAAAACTTGCAGCTTCACCAAATTGGCATTCCAAATCACCAAGATTCTACCTTCCACAAGATTACTACTGTAGTACTCCCAACCATAAAACATAGTGTTCATAACTTCTGTCAATTTAATTCCCCTGATTTTTGTTTCAAGAAAGCCTCCAAGCCCAACTTTATTCAACCTACACACATCCAGAATAGGCTTCTGTTTATTCACCTTATTCATCCCTCTAACATTCCAACTCAGAATATTGGTGCAATCCATGAGAATTAGACTGAACTGGGACTATATTAGCTGGTTTCTGACCCTCCTGGAGAACACTAAATTTGTTTTTGGTTTGTTTAACCGGGACTTGAACTCCTTGTCTCTTAAATCTAGTTGTTTTCGGAGAAATCCAGTTATCACCTACTGGAATAGATGCGACCTGGGCTTCAACTGGCTGAGATGAGCTGGAAGGAACCCCAGCTTCAGGCGAGTTACCATTCTGAATAGTTTCAGATTTATCCTCTATTTGGCCAGCTTCCATCTCAACCTCGACTTGGTCCTTATTCAAACTTTCACTATTTCCTACCACTTGCTTCCCCTTTTTCTTCCGCCAAACAGGTTCAGAAACAAATTTGCAAGAAGACACAGGGTGACCCACTTTCTTACAATTTGAGCACTTTGTTGGGAGCCATTCATACTCAATCATTTGTTCAGCAATTTGCCCTTTCTCATTAAAATAACTAATGAATTTCGACAGGGTATCGGCAATCTCCATCTCAACTAAGATTCTAGCAAATTTAATCATAGAACGATTCTGAGTAATCTTGTCAATCATAATGGGTTTTCCTATTGTGCTAACAAGAGCACTCAGACAATTCACTCCCCAGTATTGCAACCCAAGATCAGGCAGCCTAATCCAGATTGGGACAGATTTAATGGATTTAGAGACTCAACATCAGTGGTCCAAGGTCGGAGAACCACTGGTTTCCTATCAAAATGCACAACCCCTGATTCTAACACAAGATCTCTTGTTGCCTCATCTCTGAATTTCACCATAGTAAACCCAGCATTCATTCTAGCAATACTCACAATGCCTAGTTTACCCCAAATCCTTTTCACAAAACCCTCAAACACTTCTAGAGGAGGATTAGCCCCAATTACAACACATATAATCGCAGACTTCCAGAAGGAAGCTTCTACTTCAATCTCCTCCAAATCCAATTTCGCAACAATCTGGCCATCCTTCTGAAGAGGTTCTGAGTAATGTAATTTCGTACCACCGTAAGAGGGGATCGAATCTCGAAACTTAGCCCAAGTTTCCTTTGCAGAGTCCTGGAAGGACTGCTCTTCGACTTCAGCAGCCCAGTTCGCTGTTTCATGAAACATCTCAGGTTCGTGGTTCTTCAACGAGCCGTCTTCCACGATCCGAACATCATCATCCTGTTCCTCCGTAAACCCGAAGACTTCAGATTCATCAATCACGGATTGATCTGGACGAATTTGGTCAGAGTTCTCACCATTAGATGAAGGGAGCTCCACAGAGACAGTAGATTTTGCAAGCTTCAGCCCTGGTTTTCGCCTCCTCGCCATGGAAGAGAGAGAGCCGGAGCAACATGCTCGCCGATAAAATTTTTAATTTTTCTAAGATTGGTTTTGGGTTGTCCTTTTTTTTTTTTATATATATGTATATATGTTTGTTTATGTATATATATTTATCTGTATATATGTAAATGGGTGTGTACATATGTTTATTTAATGTTAAATTTTTTTAGAAAATTGATTGGTATATATGTATGTGTGTGATATTTGGTATTATAATTATATTTTTCTGTTAAAAAAACAAATAAATATGTGTAGTTTTAGAAAAATGAGATTAATAATGAAAAAAATATATGATTTTAGTATTTATTAAAAAAAAAACTGATTTGAGTATGTATATTTTTTAATTTTAATGCTTAATATGTATATTAAAAAATAGATTAGATTTTGAATATTAAAAAATATATATTATATTTTTTTATATTAAATATTATTTGTTTATAAATATTTACTAAATAAATTGTTTTGATGTTACTGATATAAAAAGATGTGATATATGTTATTAATCTTGGTTTATGTTGTGCATACTATGAGAATGTTCTGTATATTGCTCTGGGAATATTCTGGTTATATATGTATTTAATTTGTAGGTTTTTCAATTTTTGGGATAATTTGAAATATAGTTGTTATGCTGCCCAAATTTTGTTGGAGTTAGTAAAATTAATAAAAGTTTAATAATTAATTAAATAAAAATTTAAGTATAATTAAAAATTCATCAAAAAAATAATTTTTAACTATAATTTAAATAAAATAAAATTACCAATCATAATAATTAATAATTAATTTTAACATTAATATTAGATGTTTTGTAATTGAAAAAGTTAAAAATATAAATGATTTAATAAAATATAAATATAATAAAATTATTATTGATTAAGTAAATAATTCAATACAAATTGAAGAATTTAATAAAAAATTACAAAATGAAATTAATGTATAATTAAATTAATTTTAAATTAAAAGTAATAAATAAGTAAATGTTAAAGTAGACTAGTCAAAGGACACGTGGCACTACATGATTGGACCACATTGTTATTATTCTTAAAATAATTTTTAATTTATTTTTTAATTTAACAAAAAATACAATTTACATTTTTTTTTTAAATTTAAAAAAATTTTCAATTTAAGATTAAGTATGAAAAATACTTTTTTTTTAAATTTAATTTTTTATTGTTAATATCCTCAAATTTTTTAATTTATTATTAATATTATTATTAAAATCTTCCTATTTATCATTTTGTCTACTTTTTTTCAATTAAAGATTAAGTAATTTTGTTTAAAATCCAAGCAATAATTTAAGATTAAATATTTTTATTACTTAATCCTAAATAATTGATTAAAAGCAACAAATTTGATTTTTTTTTTAAATGAGAAAAAAATATTTTTTGTTACTTTTAAATTGGAAAACAATAAATTGGATTTTTTTAAAAAAATGAAAAATATAAAATGATTTTTTTTATGAAAAATTATTTAAAATAATAATAATAATGTGTACCAATCATGTGGTGCCACGTGTCATTTAAGTGTTAGTAAGTTGTAAGTTTGAGTAATTTAGCCGCAAATATCCCTATAAATAATTGTTTTTGCCAGAGATAGGATATTATTATCAGTTAGTGATAATTAGGGAGACAAACAGTCATGAAATACTTTGACTATCATTTCCCTCATTTTAAGACAATTATTAATATTTTCTTAATTATTTCTCTTAACGATGGCGAGCGATAGGAGCTGGATGAGTGCGAGGAATTGTTGGTCTCTGGAGTATAGAAATGGTGTTAAGGAGTTCTTCGATATCGCTAAAAATCAGTTGAACAATCGGGGTTTGGTTCGCTGTCCATGCAAGAAATGTGGGGGAATGTTAAGTTCCAGCCTATAAAAGCAATTTCGATGCATTTATTCAACAATGACATCGTACAGTCCTACAAAGTGTGGCATTACCATTGAGAGGCGCTGCCGTCGCCACCAGCTGTGGTACGAGATCATGATAGAGATGAGATAGCGGATATCCTGGAGGATGTTTACGCTGAAGATGACGTTCCCGCTGGAAACTATAATGATCCTCCCCAAGGTGATCCTCAACATCGCGACAAGTATGACAATTTATTTAAGGAGATGTCAAGTGAACTGTACCCGAATTGCCGAAAGTATTCCGCGTTGAACTTCTTGGTGAAGCTGATGCATCTGAAAGTTATTAACAAGTACAACAATCATTACTTTGATGGTTTGCTGGAATTGTTAGTCGACGCTATGCCTGACGGAACAATTTTACCTAAGTCTAACTATGAGGCGAAGGCAAAGTTGCGGAGTATTGGATTGGGATATGAGTCCATCGATGCTTGCAAGCATGACTGTGCACTGTTTTGGAAGAAGAATGCGAATTTAGAATTCTGTCCGGTTTGTGGTGAGTGCCGCTGGCAAGATAATCGTGAGAACGGGAAGAAAGAGGCCCATAAGGTCATGCGGTACTTTCCGTTGACGCCGAGATTGAAAAGGTTGTACAGTTCTAGATATACTGCAGAGGATATGAGATGGCACTATTCTAAAAGACCAAGGGAAGATGGTGTGATGAGGCACCCCGCTGGCAGTAAGGTGTGGAAGCACCTTGATGAGTTGTACCCATCTTTCGCAGCTGAACCTCGAAATGTTAGGGTTGGGTTGGCTACAGATGGTTTCAATCCTTTTGGGAACATGAGCAACTCTTACAGCATGTGGCCTGTGATACTTGTCCCATACAACTTGCCGCCGTGGAAGTGCATGAAACCACAGTCAGTAATGTTGTCTATTCTAATTCCAGGTCCTTCTTCACCTGGAAAAGATATCGATGTCTATATGAGACCTTTGCTTGATGAGTTGAAGGAGTTTATCGGTGAATGGTGTCGAGACACGAGATGCATACAATAGTACCTTGTTCAATATGCGTGCAGCAATCTTGTGGACCATTAACGACTACCCAGCTTATGCTATGATGTCTGGGTGGAGCACAAAAAGGTACAAGGCGTGCCCCACATGCAATGAAGAAGCTCCCTCTGTAGGGATTAGAAGTAAAATTGCATACATCGGCCATAGGAGGTTTCTTGATATGGATCATGAATGGAGGAGCAAATGAGCACTATTCGATGTCCTACTTGATGGGTTATAGTGTTGTCCTATTCAAGTGTAGATGGTTCAATACAAGTAGAATTAAAGTGGAATCCAATTTTACGAGTGTATATGTGAAGGAAGAATGTTATAAAGATGATCCTTTCGTTCTCGCATCTCAAGCGAAGTTGGTGTATTATCTTCGAGATGTGAAAAGTGGGGATGATTGGAGGCTCGTTAATGAATACATTCCGAGTAATGTATAGGATTTCTCAAATTCCGATGTTGATGATACTGAGACCACAAATGATATACCTATATTGCAAGAAGTTAATTCTTCTTCATTTCAGTTGTGGGTAGAACTTCCAATTTTTTATAATCTTCAGTATGATTGGGTTGATGTCAATGCCACTGAAGTGTACAACGTCGATGATTTGGTTGGCGAAGGTTCAGATGAATTTATTGTCGATGATGAAGTTGAATTTGAAGACGACACGTTGGCCGAGTATGAAGACGATGAGGATGACGATAATGTTCTAGTCGATAGTGATAGTGATAGTGATGTTCGTAATGATGTTGTAGTTAGTGATGATGAGGACAGTGATATGTAATTTAAACAAGTGTATGTAACTTTTTATTTAATTCAATGAAAACTTTATTTATTATCATTAATTAATGATAGTATCAGATATAGGTACACATGCACCTATTGGATGCCTAGTCAATGTATTCATGTACTGGTACTCATTTTTTCAAGATATTTGATTAAATATTTTGAAAAAATGGGTAGTCGCACATGTCTGCTTACTATCTCCAAGGGATCTACTAGGTCGGAATAAGGTGGGTTGGGAAAGACAATAAGTAATAAAATGTCAATTCAATAACAAAAAACAATAGTGATGCACCTAGTGGATGCCTTGGGGATAGTCAATGTATTCATGTACTGGTACTAATTTTTTCAAGATATTTGATGAAATATCTTGAAAAAATGGGTATTAGCATATGTCTGCTTACTATCTCCAAGGGATCCACTAGGTCGGAATATGGTAGATTGGGAAAGACAATAAGTAATAAAATGTTAATTTAATAACAAAAAACAATATTGATGCACCTAGTGGATGCCTTGGGGATAGCCAATGTATTCATGCACTGCTCCTCATTTTTTTAAAATCTTTGAGAAACATTTTAAAAAATGAGGAGAAGTACATGACTCCTTCCTATCTCCAAGGGATCCACTAGGTCAGAATAGGGTAGGTTTGGAAATACCATAATGAATAAATGTTAATTTTATAACAAAAAACAACAGACCTACATAATTTGAATTAGTTAATAATGAATATTTTAATGTAGAATGACCGAACCAAGTAATGACACAGGTGGTGGCTCCAAGAGAGGCAGGGTAGCTTATTATGGTGCCAATATCGAGAAGGAGCTGGCCACCAAAAAAGTTAATCATTTGAAAGTAGAGTTTGATGAACAAACTGGAAAAGCTATTCAAAAGTACGGCAAGTGGTTCAACAATTCCATGGTTCGTTATTTGCGTAGCACTGTACCCCCAACTACACTAGCTTGGGAACAAGTAAAACCAGCTGATATCCAAGTTATTCGAAAGAGGCTATCTGTAAGAATTTTTTAAACCTTTAATAACTCACTATTAAATATTTTGTCTATCTTCATAATATTTTAACAAATTCCAAATTTAATTGTGATTTTAGGAAAAATTCATTTATCCAGAAGACAATCCAGTAATAAACGATGCCATGGTAAGACAAATGCAAAAACATCTAACTGATTGGCACCACACGATGAAGAAACACTGGGTAGATGTTGGAGGAGAGGTGGACAATGAGAGAGCGAAGTCAAAACCTTTTGTGTCGATTACTTCTTCTGATTGGACAATTCTATGTGATTTTTGGGCTTCTGATTCTCACCAGGTATGTCGTAGATTTTACATTAATTTTTAATTATAAAATTACAATCTAGATTAATGAGTACTGTTTTCTGTTTGAAGCGTATATCAAAGAAAAATAAAGAAGCTCGAGCAAAAATGACCATACCAGGAGGACACGATTCCAAATCCATTGTTGCCCATGTTTATGATCACGTAAATTATAATAACCTAAATCCTTACATTTACGAAAATATTATAAATGTCACAATGTTTAAATAATTTACTTTTTTAGATGGACCCATCTACTGGCGAGCTCCCGAGCATGATCGACACATTCGAGCACCTCCACAAGAAGAAGGATAAGTGGATTAGTGATGCAGCGGCGACAAAACATGTAAGTTGCATAACCTTAACTAATTTATGATCATTTAACTTTAAAAAAGTTTAGTAAATAATTAATAAATATTAATTATTAATTGGTTCTTGTCAATTAGTAATTATTTATAAATTATTAATTAAATTTTTAACAATTAAATCTTTATAATCTATGTGCCAATATTTTTATGATTAATGATTGTGGACTAAGATAAAAAAAGAATGTAACTAATGTTGTCCCCGTATCAGGGAGCTTGCGGGCTCAAGTAAATTTGGTCATGAAAATCCATAATTGAATGAAAGACATGCAAATGTAGTTGATGTATATGTTTGGAGACGTAAATTCCCCATTAATGGAATTAACTGCACTTACCGTATATATCAACAACATCTTCATGAATTTCATTCAGATATGGATTTTCATGACCAAATTTACTGTAGCCCACTTGCTCCCTGATACGGGAACAAAATTAACTACATTCTTTTTCAATCACTGGTCTGCAGTCATTAATGATAGGATGTTGGCAGATAGATAATAAAGTTATATTTTATATGTTGTTATATTAAAAATTTATAAGTTAGGTTTTCAAATAATGTTATATTGGAATTCGAGATACATGCTTTTTATTGTGCAAACTGAGATGACCGAGCGTTAAGCATCGCAGAGTACAGCCCCTGTATCATCTGCTGTTTCTTGTGTCGGCGACAATGTCGACGGTTAGTTCCCGCCTGATATGGATATTGTCACGGATGTCCTTGGACTCCGCTCGCATTATAAGAACAGGTTTGGGGGGTTGCCTAGGTTGAAGGCAATTGGCGCAAAGAGGGCAGCATCTTCGTCAACTTCTCAAATGTCCGGGCAATTGCCACCTGAAATGGATAGCCTTTTGCAACTAACTGAGGACATTATGCTAGAAAATTAGAACCTAAAAAAGCATAATACCAAACTTGAGAGTCGTCAACGGCGTCAAGATCTCCTGCTTAGTGCTTTGTTGAAGCAGGTTGGTGAATTAGCTCCTGGTTTTACTGTTTACTTACCAGACCAGGATCTAGATGAGGACGATGATGCTGAGGGGGGCGGGGATGATGAGGCGGGCAGTACTCATTTGTAGAAGTTCTTTTTTATTTATTTAAAGTTTAATTTATGAGACATTTATTTTACTAAACTACTTTTATATTTTCATGTTTGGTGGAGACAATAAATATTAATAGTTGTAATTTTTTTATTTATAAAATTTTAATTTTAATTTTATTTCTAATTAAATAATATTACTAAAAAAATTAAATAATTATTAATATATTAAAATAAAAAATTATTAATTAATATTAATATATTGAAAATAAAATTAGTAATTTAATCAAAAATATTATTTAAAAATACTTTTACCGGCGCAAAATTACATCGACAAAAGTTTCAATCCTCACTATTTATATACACCTTTCTCGGCGCAAAAATGCGCCACTAAAAGAGTCAACTTTTACCGGCGCATTTTTGCGCCGCTAAAAGTGTTTTCCACAACAACGTGACAAAATTTTTTGCCAGCGCATCCTTATTTTTCCTGGCGTATTTTTTCGTCGCCAAAAGATACCATTGCCGGCGCATTACATTTGCGTCGGAAAAAGTGAAATTAGCGACGGGGGTACATCGCGATCCTTTGCCGGTGCAAAATTGCGTCGGCAAAAACTACATGGGTTTTGCCGGCGCAAATTTGTGCCGGCAAAAGTCCCATTTTTTGTAGTGTGTTTATAGGTTGGGTTTTTTGTAGTTGCAAATTTTAGACATTTTTGAATATTTGTGGAGGATTAGAAGACATTTTCATGCTTCAAAACAAGTATTGATCTCTTAATGACTTTGTTTTTTTATTTTTTAATATTTCGGATTTTGAGATATTAATACCTAATGTATTTATTTTTTCATAATGTTAATATTAATTATGTTCATTATTTACAATATATTATTTTTTATATTATAATATTATTTTTTTACATATCTTTTTATATTATTTACATAATGAATTTTTTAAAGTTAATTTTTGTTAATTATTTTAGGAATCGAAATTTATTATTAATTTATCACTAATTTTATAATTATAGTTTAGTAAATTTAATTTTAGTGGTTTAACTAATTTATTAGAAAGTTACTAGTTAAAATTTGAGTTTACTTGTTTCAATTTAATAAATAATTTTGAATACTCTATTCATACTAATTACCATATGTACTAATCATTATTTAAACTTTTATTGTAGGAAATACTTGTTTGAATTTACAGTGTATGTGTTGAAAATGTTGAAGATTAAATTTGAAGGTGAATAATAATTACAACTTAATGTTTCATTTTTCTTTTTGATATTATACAAACTATTGTTAGAGGAGTTTGAATATATTAGATATTCATCCTTAGAAGTATGTTTTGAGATAAAATTGTGTGCTGCAGAGATAACAGAATGTTGAGAATATGTGTGTCTTAGTGAAGTATAGGCCCTGCGAATTCTGTGTGCTGCGGTGGGTTGATTGTTGTGTTTGTTTGAAACTAATTTATAGGTAGTAATAATTTGGGATATGCTATAGAAACAGAGGAAACTCTGCCCAATTTATTTTTTCAGATTAATAAATTAATTGAAATTATGCATGATGGTTTTAAGAAAAAAGTTTTTAACTTAAAATTTGTGTTGTTGTGGACTGTTAATGATTTCTCGTCATATGGTAATCTGTTAGGGCTAAGTACAAAAGGTTACCAGGAATGTCCAATATGTTGCACTAACACATTGGCTTGTCGTCTATCGAATGAGCACAAAATGAAGTTTTTATGTATTAAGATACATTTATGATCTTGTAAATGCACAAAATCCGGTAAAATGTTATCAAGAAGAAAGTATGTTATATTTTATACTTATTTTGTTTAAGAAAAACTATATGTATAGTACTTAATCATCTATTCTATATTTACTTATCAATTATGTAGTGGTTTGACAAAAATGTATTCAGTGTCAATGACGACATACTCCCACTACAAATCGACTGGTTAGCAAGAATGATGCCATTTATTTATGAAGACTTTTTTTTGTGATTTACTAACTTGATTCATATGTTCTTATTATTTCTTATGTATGTATATTAAACTATTTATGTATATATATAATTGACATCTATTAATTAGTAATGATATGTGAATGTTTTTCTTAATTTTAATTTATACATTATGTTTATTTAGATAATAATTTATAAAATTAATATGTAGTTATGTTATATTATATAAATTTATTTATATAAAATATGGTATTTTATATTAAAAAAATTTAAATATAATTTTGTATTGAATATAGTATTATTAATATAATTTTATTGGTATTAAAAAAATTAATCCAAAATTAAATTATATTTCAAAAAACAAAAATAAATATATATTAAAAAAATTCTTAATAGTTTTTCGTAAACTTTTCGCTACAGTCGAATATAGTTTTTATTACTAAAAACCGTAGAAAAAACCCTATTTAAATTTGTAGCAGTGATTCATAAACGTGGCAAGAATTTGAACAAGTATAATATGCGACCAAAAAAGTAAATGTATACCCATATTGTATGCTAATTTAATTATGCATGCATATGCATAGAGAACCATTGGTAATTAATGTATATATAAAATATACATACTGATAGTTATGACACTATTATGTGCCACACATTTTTATAAGTAGATTCATAGTGTTAAACCTCAAATTGTATCGTTATGGTACCTATAACACACTAAGTACTCTTTAACCACTATAAATATATATATATATATATATAAATTTATAATTACGCGAGGGCGGCATCCACTAATTTATTAATGCTTTGGCTGACTTAGATTGGGTCCATCGGACTAGATTCATTTGACGGGAGACTTTTTTAAGTGTGATGCTTGGCTTATTCTGAGATTTTTTCTACGCATTTCTAATTTATTAGCTGTGACAATCGCGGCTAATAACAAAAATGTGGCTGCTAATAATTCTTTAAATTTTAAAAAATTATTAGCATATTTTGTGGTCGCTAATATTAACATCACAATTCACCGCTAATACTATCGCACTAAAAAGTAATTTTGTTGTAGTGTATAATGATGATAAAAAAAAGTGAACCAATCAATATACACAAAGAGAAAGTTGCTTCAATTGTTTGAGGAGAAATGCCACCACACACTTGAACCAGATTTTGAATGTCGTTTGTCCGTAATCCTAATTTTTTTTATTTGACTGTGAACCAGATGATACTCAAAGCCACCGAAAGAGAGAGCAAGATCTGGACTTCAGTATCGTTAAAAGGGTTCAGTGGGCTACCCTTTTACAGTCCATGTCTGCTTTGGCCCATTGGAAAGCTCAGTAAGATTAGGATATCTGGCGTACCAGCTCTTGCCCTCAGCAACACACTGGTAGCGTCTATAGTCGCTACTGGTAATTATCGAGTTTGCCAAGCTCTTGGCAACGTCAATCGAAGAAACAAGGGGAGATGATTCAAAACTTGTTTACTATTTTTTTTTTTTAATTTGTAATTTTCTGAAGGGGCAAATGAAAAGGCCTTTGTTCAACTATTATGATTACTTTGGTAAAAAATAATATTAAATGATACATCAAATCACATTTGATATGTCAGACAATTTAGCAACTTTTAATAATAAAATGTATTAAAATAATACTAAAAGGAGCAAATAATTGTATCAGACAGAGTAATAAAATAAGAGCCCTTAAATTTATGATCGTGACTATAGTCATGTCCTATATAAATATATATATATATATATTTATAAGAGCACAGCAGTATATATGCTACATACTTTTATCTGATTATTAAATTATCTATCACCGCTTAGCTAGCTAAGCAGCCTCAAAGAAGGGCTCAAATCAAAAGAAACTGTGTTTAGTGGAAGCTTGGGAACAGCTATAATAATAATAAAATAATTGTAATATTCCTTTTGTAAATTTAGGCAGAACACCACAAAATAGTACCCGGAACCAACCTTCTGTAGTGCCTCTTCTATATAAGTAGCGTTATTGGCTCATTAATTATACCACCACATCAAGCAAAGACAAACCAAATAATAATATCTATTATTAATTACTGTACTAGCTAATTAGGGATTTTCATAACTAGAGAGATGGGAAATTGTCAAACTTCTCGTTCAGCCGATGACGATGCCTATACTCCAGCTCATCATCGTTCTAATAATCAGGCTCCGACTCCTCCTCGAAACAGAAAACCAACTCCGGTCCCCGCCGTCATGGATTGCAACGAGGTGGCTCAGCGCTACGGCGGCGTCGTGATATCTGAGAACGGTGGTAATCGAAAGAAACCAGCTCTAAGGTTGGGTGCCTAATTAATAATGCTAGTACTAATTAATATAGGCTCTAGCTCTAATATATATATATATGTTAGTTCTTGAGCTTTCGTACTTGTACTGTATATTTAATTATGAGAATTGCTGACGGTATTATTGGTGCTTAACACCACCACAAATAGACAAATAGGTACAACATGGTGCAATTAAATATTAATTCTCATATATTTAAAATTAATAAATATTATAAAATATTACTAACCAATTTTATAAAATGTGACTTCATGTAATTTGGGTAGATTAAGGTGGGTTAAATATCAATATTCTTTAATTATATGTATGCAATTCGCTTGATGTATCCATTCACTCGTGTGTGCGTATACACAAATGGTGTAACATGTTTTATCTTTTATAGCTATATGTAATCTAATTAGATAGCTGCGTTTTGCATGTATATAAATATATATAATATTTTTATACATAATATATATGTAGATAATGTAATAATATATTCCGGTAATTCAGAGGTAGAATAATTGATATATATATAAAAAATTCGAAGTTTGCACCAGGTGATTCTGAATTTAATTTGCGAGATAAATGAAGCCCTAGACCTTAGTCATGTGCACATTTATAGAAAAAAAGAAAGTTTTTATTTTATTTATTTTAATAATCTTTAAATTTGTAAGGTTGGTCCCCACACTTTTTTTAATCGGATTTAAAATACAAAATAATAAATAAAGTTTTTAATTTAAAAGTTAAATAAAGAGCGATGCGGCTAAAAGTTGAATAAAAGTTCTATAATCTTTTTTTATCTATATTCATTCATACCAACTCATGCAGTAATTAGTAATTTTATACCCTCTCATATGACACATCACCCAAGTAATTCTAAGGTCACAGTCCTTATAATCAGTTTAGAAAAATAATCAGAACAATTTTCATAATTATATCAGGAAAATATCGAGAGAAAAAGAAAGATATCAAGAAAAGAAAAAAGATTATCAAGAAAATAAGAAATATTTCAAGAGAGCAAGTTTCCAAAATTAATTGAACCATTTTCTTGATAAAATCAACTAGTAAAGATTCTTGCATTTTCATTCACTATTTGCGCATTGCATGTCTCCAGGAATTTAAACTCAAACTAACAAAATTATGAGAATTACAAAGCCAAACAAATTAGAGAAGACATTAAAAATGTAACACAAAATGTTATCAACAGCGACAAACGATTCAAAGGATAGAAGGCTTGCAGTTGGATCTCTACACTAGCTGGTGGTGCATAGGAGCTAGCAAGGTGTACACAAAAATTATCAAGATAATAAGAAATATTTGCACATCCATCTTCATCATATATTCTTTGGAATTTTTCAAAAATAAAAATAGTAACATAATGTGCAAAACAAACCCAAATTCAAATGGCAGATGGTCGTACTCCTCAGATCATCGACAACCCACCACCTTTTAAAATAAAGATTTGTGCCCAAAGATTTCTAGCCCCAACCCAATTATGATCATTATACATGATATAAATAAATTTTGGCGTCAGTCAAAATCAGTATAGCCAAGCAGCAGTGTCAATAAAAAACTAACCCCCCACAGTAATAGTACATTACATTGACACTGTTGGCCACTTCATTCAGTGTCAATATGTAACTAACGCTAAATGGGTTATTTTATTAAAACAAAGCCAGCCCCTTTCTATACACTAAAAATCCTACACTCACTTTTCTCTCGCAAGATTCTCTATCTAACACTCATGGTCTCACTAGCTCCCTCTCTCCCAATCTCTCTTTCACACTTTAACGATCTCACTCCCCCTGCATTTTTTTCTTTTTTTCTCTTAGTCAATGATCTTCTGCGCCTGTTAATTTTTCTCGCCCTCTCTTCGTCCGTCGTTTCTATCTCTTCCTCATCCACTACACCAAAAGCTACTTTCCACAACTGTTTAACGGCCAAAGGTGACTTTCACTGAGCGGTAGTCGTAGTATAGATGGGCGGTCGATTCTACAAGAGGGTAAAGAAACAAGTTAATCAATAAATAAATGTTAGAGATAAATAATATGAAGAAAATAGAAAAAATGATATTTTGTTGTTGTTTTGGAGATTTAAAGATTAGAAATAAAGATATAATAAAGTGTGATGTAACAATAGGTAACAAGTAGGAAGGATCAAGAGTCACCAATATGCATACTTATTTATTTGGATATTTGATTCACAAAAGTTACACTAATGAGAAGTTCATATCCCAACTATTCATTTGGAAGATTTAACATTGATGTACAAATATATTTTACAAAAATGTATTCAAGTGATTATTATTTTTTACCATGGAAAGATGAGATAAATCTTATGAGAAATCTAAAAATGACATTATACCATTGGCAATAATGCAATACAAGATTAGACATAAAACCTAACACAAATATTATTTTTACTATTTATAAAATACATAGAAAGATCATGACTAATTCTATATAGATTTTAGTAAAAGTACATATATATGAGTGAGATGGAGAAAATGATAAAGATATTATCTATATTATTTTCACTAATTTGATAATACATAGAAAGTGCATGAAAAAATCTATATACTATTAGTAAATATAAATATAGATAATAAGATGAAGAAGTAGAGATGAAAGAAAATAAATCACTAAAATATATAAACTTTAAGCACATAGTGAATCAAAAATACAAAACAAAGTCATAGTGCATATATGATCATCCTAACCTTCCTAAGAAGGTTAGCCTATTATGCTAGACATTCTCATGAAATTCTAGAGAAAAAATATGAGAAATGAGACGAAAATTTGGTAGAGTTTTGCTACGTAAAAATTACATACCAAATGTGAAATGAGAGTCCCTATTTATAGAGAGAGAAAATGACTAAAAAAAAATTAAACCATAAAATGGGGTTTACAAAATAAATATGAAATATTAGTAATAAAATATGATTTTGAAAAATCATATCTTATTATAAATATTAACCTAGTTATTTTGGTGTATGGTCAAAATACCCTTTTCCAAAAGCACAAAAAAAAAAGAGCTTTAAAGCTCAAAATGACAATTTTGCAAGGCCAAAAATGCACAAAACATGGGTTGAAAGGTGGCTGTGGCAGATAAGGATGTTGACCCACTCCCAGCCAATGGGATCGCGCCACGTGGCACTGGCTGGTAGAGGGTTGAGTTGGGTGCTTCGGGCCAGTTCCTGGGCTTGTTGGGATGGAGAAAGCTGGTCATGTGCTTCCTTCAGAATTTGTAATTTTCCCAAGGAAAAAGGCTGAAGGTTGGCTTTGGATGGTCACGTTGGAGCTTGGCTGCTGGGCAGCTGACAAGTGGCGCAGCAGGAGGCATCAGGCAGTTGGGCTTGGACGCGTGGCGGGCCTGGATGACGACACATGGCAGCTGGGGCAAGAAAAAGGCAGATTTTTGCTGGGCTTGGGCCTTCGGATTGGGCTGGCTTTGTCTCAAGAAAAATGCCATTTTTCTCTTTTCTTTTTCAGATTTCATTGTTTTCTTTTATCTTCATTTCAAAGTGCCAAAATACAACTTTAATTCCTACAAAATAATAATAAATTAAATTATAATCAAATATTTTCATTTATAAAATAAACATATTAATTCTATAAAAATACTAATTAAAACTTAATTTATTTTGACTATTAAAATCAATAAATGTGTATTTTTCACCACTAATCACAACTCTTAACTAGCTTATTGCTAGTCCCTAGCAATTCAAGCGGATAAAAATTATTACCAAGATGAATTAGTGAACCGAATTTTGCAAAATCATTTAACAAAATGTTTATTGAGAGTTTAGAAAATGCTATTCAAAACTATCAAAGTTGTAATTCAAGAGTTGTGTGTGTGTGTGCAGCCAACCATATCATTATTTCTAAAATTAACACAAGCAATATTGAAAAATCACCAAAGAATAAAGTCTCAACTCCAAATCCTCACAAAAGGTATTGAAAATATTTTTATACGAGATGGTTGACACTCTTGGAGTTGGAAATTTATCAATTAACGCTAAAAAATGGATGTTATCGTTTTAGGACAAACAATGTTAACTAATATTGATCAAAAGATAGGCTAATCAATTAATTGGAATCTAAATGGCATTAGAACCTTCGGGATTTACAAAATGATATTAAGAGCCAAAATAAAGAACAAAACAAAAAAAATAAAATACACAAACTTTTTTTCTTTTGTTTTTGTTTTTGATAACATAAATTGAAAACAAATGTAGTAATGTTGATTTATTTATTTATTTTTCTTATAATTTTTTTTTCAACAAAATTACAAAAAATATTGATGAAAAATGTTGCTCTTGTTCTTTTTTTTTTCATTCATTTTTTTAAATATATTTCTTCTTTTTTTTTTATAATAATTTTTTTTCTTTTAATTTGATAAATTTTGTTTACAAGAGACAACATAAGAATAATAATAAAAAATTACAAGAAATTGAAAGGAAAATTACAATAAAATACAACAAAGGCTCTTTAAAACAAAAATTATTCCTTTAGTAAATGTCATGTTTTAAATTCCAAAAATTAATTTTACCAACTCAAATGATCAATAGAAGTTTTCAAAGTTGTTTTCTCATTCTCACATGTCACAAAAATTAAAAGCTTTAAACTTTAGGATTTTTCTCAATTGAGTGTGTGATTTTTTTTTTCAATGTTTGGTTGTGCATGAAATTACTCTAAAAAAATTACTTCCTAATAGTAAAAATAGTAAAAACTATCTCACCGAGATTTTGTTGTCATGAATTTTGCAAAAAATTAACTCAAAATTTCAAAATGGTAATTAAAATATATTTCAACACATGAATATGCATACTACTCCCAACTTTAAATGAGACATTGTCCTCAATGTCTAATCTCATTGTGCGAGAAAAATGGAATATTATAACCAACAAAAAAACCCCAAAAAATAAAATTTGCAACATAAACAAATGAAAATAAAACACACTAAAAAGAAAGATAAAACCTGATCAGTCTTTGGTAGACAAAAGCATCGCTCTCAGGTGAGTCTACCAACTGCATGTTTGCGTGCTATCCTGTATCAAAAATGAATTTTCTTTTATCCTGCGTCTCAAAAATAGAAGCGTTAGTAACATTTTCAGGATAAAGAAAATGTTTGGGTTCAAAATTATGGAGGCAATTGGATGATTGTCTCATTGCAAATATGTTTATGATTTCCTCAACGATTAAGTCTATCACATCAGTATGATAGCTTCCATTTTTATTTGGAGTGGTTGGAAGAATTTCGGTATTGGAAAGAGTTTCACTCCAAATGGTAATAGCATCATCCTCATCGGGTTTAGAACTGAGAGTAGGGGATGGTGTTAGTCTCAGGTTGGGACGGGAATTGACTTAAATTATGTGAAAGAATATCGTTGGTCAATTTTGAAAGTTGAGTACTAGTTTCCCTAAAATCTTCCACAAATTGTCTATTGAATTCTCTTTTCTCCTCTATAAATGTGTGTAAAGTGTCCTATAAGGAATTTGTATTAGTGCAGACATTATATGGAGGTTAATGTGGGAAGTTAGGAAAATTTTGCTCAAAATTCATGTGAGGCGGTGCATGGTAGTTGTACTCAGGCTTCCAACTAAAATTTACGGGGTTGGTCCAACTAGAATTATGATTCCTATGGTTGACTCTTTCAAACTCACAATAACGTTCATCATAATCTACCTCGGGAACCTCGTAACTTTCTCTTTCAAACTTAGTTTCTAAGATCTCAAGTTCTCGGTATTCTCTTACACTAAGTTTGCATGGACTCCTAAAGCGGCTAGTACCCTCAGTAGAACTAGAATTATGGTTGTTTCTAACTGAAGGATAATACATCGGAAAATACAGCTCGAAATGTTTCTTCTCTTCATCATTCAATTTTTTAAAAATTTTGTATTTATGATTTTTTTATTTTGATTTTTGATTTTTGATTTTTCTTTTTCTTTTTACTTGTTTCCAGGTCGATTTAAGGTTTTTAGAACGGTTCCACTTAAAACCCACATTTTATCTAGAACTCCCCGAGGTTGCTAGATAATTGTGGAGGGGTCACAATTCATAAAAACGGTCCTCTTACAACCAATACTTACTATAACTCCCCGAGGTTACTAAGTAAGCATGGATGGAACTTTTACTCAAATTAGCCTTTAAGCAAAAATTGCTTATGTTGACAAAACGAGGCTTTGTTTTTATTATTTTTTTTTTGTATTTTATGATTTTTTTTTTGTTTTTTAAGATTTAAAACCTAAAAATAAAAAAAACTAATAACAAAAAAAAAATAAAAAAAATAAAATAAAGATACAAATCTAACAATAGAAAATAACACAAAAAAAAAAAAAAATTAAACAAAAGAAATAATTTACCAACAAAACTAAACTAACCAAATATAAGCAACCAATAAACTAAGGAACCAATAATTAAAATAAAAAAAGAAATAAATTAAAACTAAACTAACAAATAGTCAAGCAACCAATATATATATATATATATATTTCAAGTTTGTTTTTTTTATTATTATTTTTTTACTACAATAAAAAAAAAGAGAAAAATAGAATAAAATAAGATACCAAAAATAAATTAAAAAAAAACTAAATAAACACAAAAGTTTTTTTGTTTTTAAAATTTATTTTTTCAACAATAATAAAAAAAGAGAAAAATAACAACAAAATAAAATAAAATAAGTTACAAGAAAAAAACTAACTAAAATAAAATAAGTTACAAGAAAAAAAACTAAATAAACACACAACAAGCTTTTTTTTTTAATTTTTGTTTTGTACAACACACTTAAATTAACAAGGAAAGAGAGCACACAAAAAAAGTTACCAAAATGAAATTAACAAGAGAAAAAAACTAAATACACCACAACGAGCTTTTTTTTTTTTTTTTACAACAAAAATAAATAAAAAGAGAAAAAGAAAAATAACAAAAGAAAAATAATAACCAAATAAACCAAGAATAAAACTAACAAATCCTAGAAAATAAATTATAGCAATTTTTTTTTAGTACAACAATGACAAAAAAAAAAAAAAAAAGGCAAACTACCTAAAAATGAGCAATAAAAAAAATGATAGTGATTTTTTTTTTTTTTTACTTTTTTTTAGGGTAAATAAGATAAATCTAAAAAAAAAATCCTAGAGAAATATATATAAAAAAAGAAAATGATAGAATTACTTACCTCATTTACAAAATTTATTGAAAAACTTTTTTTTTTCACTATTACCTCCCCGGCAACGGCGCCAAAATTTGTTTAACGCCCAAATGTGACTTCCACTTAGCAGTAGTCGTAGTATAGATGGGCGGTCGATTCCACAAGGAGGTAAAGAAACAAGTTAATCAATAAATAAATGTTAGAGATAAATAATATGAAGAAAATAGAACAAATGATTTTTTTTTTGTTGTTTTGGAGATTTAAAGATTAGAAATAAAGATATAATAAAGTGTGATGTAACAATAGGTAACAAGTAGGAAGGATCAAGAGTCACCAATATGCATACTTATTTATTTGGATATTTGATTCACAAAAGTTACACTAATGAGAAGTTCATATCCCAACAATTCATTTGGAAGATTTAACATTGATGCACAAATATATTTTACAAAAATGTATTCAAGTGATTATTATTCTTTACCATGGAAAGACGAGATAAATCTTATGAGAAATCTAAAAATGACATTATACCATTGGTAATAATGCAATAAAAGATTGGACATAAAACCTAACACAAATATTACTTTTACTATTTATAAAATACATAGAAAGAGCATGACTAATTCTATATAGATTTTAGTAAAAGTACATATATATGAGTGAGATGGAGAAAATGATAAAGATATTATCTATATTATTTTCACTAACTTGATAATACATAGAAAGTGCATGACAAAATCTATATACTATTAGTAAACATAAATATAGATAATATGATGAATAAGTAGAGATGAAAGAAAATAAATCACTAAAATATATAAACTTTAAGCACATGGTGAATCAAAAATACCAAACAAAGTCATAGTGCATATAGGATCATCCTAACCTTCCTAAGAAGGTTAGCCTATTATGCTAGACATTCTCATGAAATTGTAGAGAGAAAATATGAGAAATGAGACTAAAATTTGGTAGAGTTTTGCTACGTAAAAATTACATACCAAATGTGAAATGAGAGTCCCTATTTATAAAGGGAGAAAATGACTAAAAAGAAATTAAACAATAAAATGAGGTTTACAAAATAAATCTGAAATATTAGTAATAAAATATGATTTTGAAAAATCAAATCTTATTATAAATATTAACCTAGTTATTTTGGTGTATGGTCAAAATACCCTTTTTCAAAAGCACAAAAAAAAAAGAGAGCTTTAAAGCTCAAAATGACAATTTTGCAAGGCCCAAAGTGCACAAAACATGGGCTGAAAGGTGGCTGTGGCATATGAGGGTTTTGACCCACTCCCAGTCAATGGGATCGTGCCACGTGGCGCTGGCTGGGAGAGGGTTGAGTTGGGTGCTTCGGGCCGGTTCCTGGGCTTGTTGGGATGGAGAAAGCTGGTCATGTGCTTCCTTCAGAATTTGTAATTTTCCCAAGGAAAAAGGTTGAAGGTTGGCTTTGGATGGTCACGTTGGAGCTTGGCTGCTGGGTAGCTGACAAGTGGTGTAGCAAGGATGTAGAGTCCAAGAACTTTACTTAGCTAAGATAGATAGTAGTATTATAGTATTTATAGCATTATCTTTGTAACTGTGGATTTTTGGTTCAGACCGGGATTTATTTGGACACTCATAGTAGTACTTGTAGATTTTCTAAGTTTAACCTATCGTTTAAGAATATTAATTCTAACCTAAGGTTTGATTAATATGACTGATATTTAGGATAATATTTATTATACTATAAGGTTTAGATAAGAACCAATAGTATTTTAAGCACATGTTATGTATGGGTGATTAAGGATTAAGTATTTTGAGGATTAAATTTAATAAGGGGTAAAGTTTGAATGCTACAAGGTCAGTCAGCAGCTTTGAATACGTTGAGGGCTTAGTCAAGGCTGTTTACTCCATTCAAATTTAGCTAAAAATGTGTAATTTCGTGTTTAAATAATCAGCGTGTGCCGATATATCGCAGCTATAGGGGGCGATATATCGCAGCACGTAGATACGGAAAACACGAAGCGATGCACGACTGCCTTGGGCATACTGGCCCAGGCGATATATCGCTTACAGGGGCGATATATCGCCTCCTTCAGTATATTTTGAAAAGTTTTGAAATCATTTTCCATTCAGCCATTCAACCTCTTGATAAGTCCAGCACCTTTTTGAACGAGTCTTCAGCCTCTGCTTAACAACAATTCTAATTATTTTCACTTAAAAAGCCATTATTTTTATTCAAGTTAAATTAAGATCCTTTCATTCCTAAACTCTATAAATAGGACCTAGTACCCATCCATTATTCATCTTTTGCTCTAAGTTCAGAGGCTGCAAGTGCTAAGTGAGTGTGAGAGTGTAAACACCTGGGTTGGGGAATCATAAGCTTATCAAACACTTTGGGAAGTAAGGTTTTATAGTATTTCAGTTTGAGGTGTAGATTGGTCTTACAAGTCTTCAAGGTAACCCAAAACTCTAGTTCAATTCTGTACTTTTTCTTTTAAGTTCTCATAGTCTTCTACTCAGCCTCTAACCTTAATTTTTATTTTGGTTAGGAAATCTAAGTTCTTAAGCAAAAAGGTTTTGGTAAGTATGTTTCTCAAAGGTTTAGTCCTTCCATTCCTTTCATTTCTTTTTCTTCAAATCTACTCACCCTGTTATATATGGTTTTAGGAGTGTTCCAAAAGTCTCAACTCTGTCCTCACATCCCGGTAACTTTGGTAAGGAAAATAGGATAGAATCTATATGTTTTATGCTTATGTTATCTAATGTTTTATGTTATGAAATATGTTATAAAATATGTTATGAATATGTATGTTTGTAGGCTTGGGCATATGACCCATATCACTAGCAAGACCCCAAATAGATTATGGGCATATGACCTACTTAGCTAGTAGGACCCCACTAATCTCATGGGCATATGACTTGTTTAGTCTATGGGACCCCAAGTAATAATGGCCATTATAGTATGTGTAAAGTGTTATGTTAAGTTTTTATGTTTCTTATGAAATTATGTATATGAACTATGTGTTAGATTTTTTTCCTTGCTGGGCATTAGGCTCATTCCTTTTTGTTATATGTGCAGCAAAATAGCTATAGTGGCGGTAAAATTCATGGATGCTTGGGAGAATGTGTATCGATGGTGAATGGAGTCAAGGAGTCGAGAGTTCGATTTCCGAGGATGTAGTCTTGTTTTACCTTTTTTTATGGTTTTACATGTATTTTTCCGCACTTTCTATGTAACTCCTTTAATTTTAAATTATGTTTTGTTTTTAAGACAATGAGATCCCATATCCTACTTGATATTTTATGAGAGTAATTTTTATTTCTACAAGTTTCTAATAAATTTATGGTATTTTCGCAAATGTAAGTTTTATTAAGGATTTGTATGTATAGTTTCGTTAATGGTCCAAAAGTCTAGAGTAGTGGGTCATCACAAAGGAGGCATCAGGTTGCTGGGCCTGGACGCGTGGCGGGCCTGGATGACAATACATGGCAGCTGGGCAAGAAAAAGGCAGATTTTTGCTGGGCTTGGGCCTTCGGATTGGGCTAGCTTTGTCTCAAGAAAAATGCCATTTTTCTCTTCTCTTTTTCAGATTTAATTGTTTTCTTTTATCTTCATTTCAAAGTGCCAAAATACAACATTAATTCCTACAAAATAATAATAAATTAAATCATAATCAAATATTTTCATTTATAAAATAAACATATTAATTCTATGAAAATACTAATTAAAACTTAATTTATTTTGACTATTAAAATCAATAAATGTGTATTTTTCACCACTAATCAACAACACAAAATTATAAGTCTTTTGAAAATGTATTATTATATATACTATGTAAAAAGTGGTAAAGTGGTAAAGTAGTAGAAATGAAATATATATAAAAAACCATCCTACCCCCCGATACCTTTTTTCCCATTCTCCTTCTCGTCTCTTTCTCTTCCCTTCGCCCTAGCCGCCACTCCCATAACCACCATCATCCTCAGCTCCGACCACTTAACCACCATCCTCACAACCCTTTTTCTTCGAGCCAAGCTCCAAATCTCAAGCACCCATGAACCCAACCCCCCAACCAAGTGACCCCAGGTGCGAGCCCACCTCTGCGTGCCTTCGACCCGGTCCGACTTCCATTTGCGGGCCACCACCAGACGCGATTCTGTACCTATTCTACTATAGAGCCTCGAGTGTGCACCAAGCGAGGGCCTAGATTCCACAAGCCCAGGTATGAAGAGTGAGAGAGCCACAAGAATGACGAAATTAGAGGGCTTTCAACGACTTCCAATTCCATCTCTACCAGGGATTCCATATGGACAACATAAACGCAACAATTTATGGGGTTTCATTTTCTTCCCTAATTTCCTTTTCAATCAAAATCGATAGAGGAAATTAATGGGTTTCAATCGGTAGAGATCATTTGTTTGATTTTGGCTTCCTCGAGTCTCGAAATGGTACTCTATTCTCACAATTAACTTCATTCTAAATTTTTATAATTTAGCAAAATGTGTTATTGAAATTTTTTGAATTTAGCATCTCATGTGGTAATAGTTCAAGCTTCTATATCTTCATACATTATAATTATCTATATTATTATTATTATTATTATTCATGTTGATGGACATTGAGAGCCAAAGGAGAGACTTTCGAGGAGATGAGGCTTTGCAATTTTGGCACCACAAGTTGCAGCTAATTGTTTTTGTTGAATGGTGCCGATGAGGCTTTAATTAGTGCTTTTCTGGTGTTACTGAGAGCCAAGGGAGAGACTCTTGAGGAAGTAAGGTTCCTTTATTCATATCAATGTGAATTTATTTACACTAGATAACTTAGTTTGTCCAGCCAGGATTTTAGACTGTTGAAAGTCTTATTACCATGCTGTTTGGATAGAAAGAACAACTATCAATGCAATTGATTATTTTCTAAGAAATTTTGATAGGCGGTAGGTTCTCTACTGAAGAATTTTTGGGGGTATGTTTCAAGGAAATAAGTAAAGAAATGACTTATGGATTTTAGTGGTTAAATAGATTGTGGGGCTTGCGAGGGCAATGATCAAGCATAGTTTAGAAGTAGAGGGCTTACTTGATGCAATGAACATTGTTGGAACAGGTGGTGATGGAGCAAACACAGTTAACATTTCGACTGGAGCTTCAATACTTGCTGCAGCTTGTGGTGCCAGAATTGCAAAGGTGGCATCAATTTTATTGATTACTTGACATGAATGTGATCCCGTATTGTAAATTGTTAGAGCTAAACTTGAATTGTTGAAAGTAAAAACTGTTTTGTTGAATTGTGGTCTACATATGATGTTCATGGTGACTAGCATAACTAAGGCTTTTACATAAATGATGATGGAACCGTTTGTAAAACAAAAAAGATAAAGTAATTCACATTAAAAAACATAAATGATAATGCATGTAATTCACATTAAACAACTCTTTGACAAGCATAATCTTTTAATACCTTGTTTCATGTTTCTGTGGTTCATTGAATAGGTTTTGAATATGGCTAAAGCATTGCAACAATTTGGCATGAAACGGGCATTAGTTTTTCACTCAGAGGGCTTGGATGAGATGAGCCCCCTTGGTAATGCGTCTAGTAGTTGATTTTAGTGTGTGTGTGTATGTTGTGTCTATGCGTGTCTTTCTCATAAGATAGTATTAACAAAAAGAGGTCCAAAATAATACATATAAGTATTTATTGATTTCTTAATTGATAAAAAAGCTTTAATGAATCTGTTTTTGAATTGTAATGTTGATTTAATTACGCTAATATTTTAAATGAAAGGTTTGTTTTGAGTTAAGTGTTAAATGTTTACTATATTTTGGCTCTTATATCACTGTTGTAGCTTGTTCTAGCTAATCTCGATTGGTATTTTGGTGTTTTGTGATGATTGAGTGATTTACTGAATTGGGTTGTCTTGGATTTTCATTCATTTTTGTCCCTTCTATGATTGAATTTGTGAAAAATGTTTGCTTGGTTGAAAATTTAATGATTTATGTTATGGCTGTTTTGCTTCATTGGGAAAAATAGCTAATACAATTTTAGGGATCTCCCTTCTTTTTTTCTTTCTTATTCATTATTAATATGTTGTTGAATTGGGTTGTTTTGAATTTATATAGGTGATAAGTGTTTGTTTTTTTTAAAATCATTGGTGCATTAGGCAAACAGCTAATCTGGGTTTGTGGATAGCCTACTCTAGTTGGGAGATGTATAATTGATGAACTAGGAAATCTCTAATTGTTAGTTTAAACTTTGAGGAGATAGCCCATAAGATACCAGAATTTATGATTTTAAAATAAGAAATATGAGCATGTTTACATTGGCATAATTGAAATTACATGATGACATGTTGAGACATGAAACAAAACCCATTTGGCTCATTTTGAAGGATTTCTCCATAGTAAAAATCCTTTGAATACATGTTGTGTTACTCCCCGAAACCTTTTGTGTTCATGTCCGGCTTCCATGGAGAAACATAGCTCATAATTGAGAAGGAGACTTCAAATTTAAGAAGTTGCATCTTGAGATTAGATTAAACTACCTACATTAAAATTGCCTTGAAAAAATTTGTAATGGTGTTGAATTGTTCAGGCATTCGCATGGAGTCGAAAGTTGCTGGGTTGGAGGTAGATTACTTGGATAAACTTTTTGCCCAGTGATACACTATTTGGTTTTACTGGAATTGGAGAGGGTATTTTGCTCACCGGTCTTAGGCTTTGTTACTAATTAGACGATGTGTTAAATTTATTTTGAATAAGATTAGTTATGTCATAGTTCTATGTGTGAAATAGAATGAATTATGTAATGTAGTGATAAAGTCAACATCCAGATGAAACTCAGTCTTGTGTATTTGGTTTTTTAATTTTGATAGATAAAGAAAAAAAAATGTTACTTCATAATAACATAAAGATTATTAATTGACATAGCAAAAAACTATCCAAACTTATGATTTGTTGTTTGATGGAGATGTCCCTATGGTTTGAACTCGCCTCCTTTTACTTAAGAGGATTTTTTTGTAGATCCCAGTACCCAAATTGCAAATAAGACCCTCTTATGTTAGTGAAGATGAGTTCAAAATCTTACAGACCGCACATTGATAGAAACTCGAGACCTAATACTTGTTAGAGAATGTACCATAGGGACAAATTGATGAAATCGTAAACTAACTAAGTTGACTGCCTAACATTATCCCTATAATGTAAGAGCTAAGGATGTTGAGGTTGTCTACTCTAACATAATTTTAGGGATGGTTAAACTTTTAGGAACAGGAAGAAGAGTTTGTCATGACATCTCAGACAACTTCAATAGAGAGATATAACAAATATTGTCCTAGTTTCATTTGACCTTGTTCGAAACTTGGATTTTTGATTTTTGAGGGACAACATTTTTAGGGAAGAGGCATGTCATTAGACAGATCATGTCCATAAGACAGTGACAGCTTCAGGAAGAGGATACCTAAAATGTAGTCAATTTTTTATTAAGCCATACTTTCATGCGCTAATTTCTTTCTTCTGAAGTACAACCCCAAAATTATTGAAAATAATGGTAATTATGATCATAATTAGAATAGGTACTTTTTTTGTTCAGTAGCATGACTCTTGGTTCAATGGAACAAATAATACACCTGTAAAGGAAAACAAAAATATTTTTTTGTTTTCAAATATATTCATGTGCTCTGCATCAACTAGAGAAGAGGGGGGGGGGGGGGGGGGGAACTATTCTAAAGTTATTGGTGCAAATAGAAATTAGCAAGCAAAATAGAAAAAGAATAAAAGAGAGAAAAGATAATAGATATTGGAAAGAGAATAAAAACATAAGAAATAAAGAGAGAGATATAAATTCAAAAGAGATCTGGTTCAATAAATTTTCATCCATACAATGAAAGTATGTGTGTGTGTGTGCTGTGTATGCATTTCTGTCTCTACTACTTTGAGAAAGTTGACTAAAACTAAACCTCATTGTCAGATCCCAATAGCTAATAAATTTCCTTTTCTTAGAAAATTTCTTGGTTTATCTCTTCAATTCAAGATTTATTTTTCTTTATCTAGTGGTGGGGTTACATAGGATAATTATCTCAACTGTTCATTATGAGTGAATTTTTTTGCAGGACTTGGCCAAAGTAATGAATAGGAAAGACACAAAGCAACAATAATTTTCACTTTCTTGATTTGGAAAGCAAGTTTATTAGGTTGCTTGGTGAATCACTCAACTCATCTTAATGAGTCCTTAGGTTTTCTCATTTTATTATAGTATATATGTATAGATTTATGTTTAGAACACCTAAAGATATTAAGTAAGATGACTGTGTCTTATAAAACTCAAACATATAATAAGAAATGTCATTAAACTCAAACATATCGTAAAATGTATCATTAAACTCAAACATAAATATCTCATAAATTATCTAAATTTGTAAAATTCAAACATAAATATCTCATAAATTATCTAAATTTGTATAATAAAGTTAACTTTTGTTTCTATTACTAGAATCCTAGATTCTACTATCCTAGAACGAACTTCTTATCAATTTTTTGGGCCTATTTAGATCAGCTGTGTTTAAATTTGATTTTGGGCATTTTTGGGCATACCCATTACGAAAATACACCTCTGAGGCTTACACCTCTCTCAATTTCTGCCTCAGCAGCCCCAACTCAACGCCTCACTACAGTGAGGTGTACGCCTCACCTTTGCTAAGCAAGGTGCATGCCTTGGTGCGTTTTTTTTTCCGCCTCAAAACTGCATTTTTAAACATTGGTACTTGTTTGCTTGAGAAGTTTTTCTTTTAAAGTAGACTGGGTACTCTTGTTGTCTAGGCACAAGTATAGGTGGTGGTGTTGATTCTCCCTTGGGAGAAACAGGATTAAAATATCAAATGCAACGAATAGATAAATACAAATAAAACAAATCCTATCAAATCAAATTTGAATTTCGTCAACAAAGGCCTGTGGTTGAAAAACTTTTGAGTGAATAAGTTATCAGAAATCAAAATTTTTACTACAGTATTCTTGTTCCTTCAGGTTTACTTATCCATCTTTGTATTTGCGAATACCAGCAAGTTCCAGAATAATACTTAGGGGGGAAGTTGTGGAACATCAAAATATCGCTAATGATCTCAAATTTCCACAATTTATTGTGTATAAACCTCAGAATGCATGAGCTATTGAGGTTTGTTATATTGTGTTGTTTCAGTTATCTTCATCATGTTTCAATGATTTCCAGGATGCTATTAGTTCATAGTTTCTGTTGGTACTAAAAGCTCTTTGGTTTAACTTGAACTTCTTTCTCTCATTATTCAGGGTCAAATTATAACAACTATTGGGTTTCTTAAAGAGGCTCCAAATGTCAATATCCATGGCTTCAACGTCTACCATAAAAATCGTTTAATTCTTGTAAGTAATTTTAATATAGAAGTTAACATTTTGTATGGGAGCACCATGCTCTTGATGCGCATATGAATATGTTCCATTTAATATAAATAATCTATGGTTGTACCACTACCTCCTAAGCATAAGTTATTTCATAGGCTTCATCCAATGCCTTGATACTGTAGAGGCTATTCATTTCATTTTCTTGATTTTCTTCTCCCAATATGTATTTGTTTAAAGTAGTTCTTGAATATATTTTACAAAATTTCCTGTAGAATCGTATCCTTGACTTCAAGTGTTGCTGTACTATGTATTGTATTCTATACATGTAATACATATAATTTCATTTTCTGGATACTGTAATGTAACTGAGTTGTCTATTACTGCTTTTGTTCCCCTAATTCGATGCAATTTCATTTTCATTTGGTATTTATTTGCAAGTATTGTACTAATATTTGGTTATATTATCTTGTTCAGACATTTTTCCACTCTTAAATTGTTATTGCTGTTTTTCACCTAGTTTTTGATCATTTGTAACAAAAAATATGAATTGAGAAGACCCTTTTTCTCTTTTATTTGTTCATTGGGTCTATATTCTGTTTTTTTTTAATGTGTGGTGGGATGTTCTATTTTTCTGAATGTGGTGGGTCTCTGTATTGGTGTGGGGGTCCAAAAATGATCATAATGTTTGTCAATCTAAAAATCTATAATATATAAAAGCTATTTAGTAAAAGACAATGGTCTTGGGTTTTATTTGTACGAGTGCCAAATCTTTGTTTGAGAGAGAGAGAGAGAGAGAACGATAGAGAGAGAAACTTTACTTTTGATGTTCTGAAGTTTGCACTTACATTATCTTGTGTATAGTTTTCCTTGTATTGAATTTCTTCTGCTAGAGCAACCTAATGAGCAGCTATTTCTAAATGCTAATACAGTACTTGTCTAAGAGTTTTTAGCTGTTGAAATGCAGCTATCACTCAATACCAGTTGTGTTCTCTCAGGCAAATGCTTTGTAACTGCTGCTCATCTTAGCTGTTGTGTGGAGCATAGTTTTCACTTTGCATTGTTCTTTTCTTAAACTCGTTTAGTTATGGATTTTTCTATTGTCTGCTCATTACAAACAATCGGCATTCAAACTTGAATATGCTAATTGAAGAATATTGAAGAAAAACTATTCGTTGCTGATCTGAAGAACCTTCTAGTTTTTGTTTAGATATTATCTTATTTTTCAAGTGTGACTTTCTTATTTTTCTGCTGGTTTTTACCTGGTCTTTGCTAGCTTATTCATCTGTTGCTCGCTGGTATGTTTGCCAAGTGTTTGTGTATTAGTTGCTAGAAAAGAATGAAAAACAAACCAAATTAATATAATTCAGTGTTTTCACTGTTTACAATTATGTGTTTTCACTGTTTCTCTTACTCTCTGATTGTTCTTTCCCCTTTAATTCCAGAAAATTCTGATTCTCATTTTTAACCATTTCCCTCATGCTCTCTGACTAAGTCCATTCTTCTACTCATGATGTACTCAACGCATATTCAAGATTTATGTATTGAACTATTGTGGATCATTCCAGAACAAGACAAAATTGAACTCCACTTATATGTGTATATGTATATATATAAGTATAGTTCTATTAAAATTCTCATATATTTTAAGTTATGTTGCTCTTTTATAGACATTGCATGTGCAAATGTGTTCTAGTGCAAAGCCGACCATTCTAGACCACCACTACAAACTTCTACAGAGTTCAAGTTCCACCAAGTAACATGTCCTTAAAATTTATGAATAGCAATAATGATTTTATAGATTTATTATTATTAGGAATAACACTTTATAACATGTTGTACTTGATAATATTAAATAGAGTTCATCATCGCTTATTGCACCCTTCAAAGTCAAACATACCTTTAAATAAAATCCCTTGAGAGATTTTGGTTTGTTCATTTTTGTAATCATTAAAAGCAAAAAATTTAGTTGCTTTATCAAATTTTATGGACTGAAGTTATAAGCTAAAAAATAGTACTAGTTATTAGTTAGATTATATGTTCAAAAGAACGAGTCCTAAGATTAGATTAGTGCATTGGATTTTTACTGATTCGGAAATTTACGATATGATCTACTTACACATTCGAGGTGTGATGTCTTGTCCAATGCATTGACCAAGTTGATTGATAAATAAGTATCGTTGTTATAGAATCTAATCAATGTCACAACGTTGACCATAGGTTAAGTCGATCTTAATTCTGAGTGATAATATTTTGCTAATTATATTATTTAAATCTTTTGACTTGTTCGTTACCAGCTTACCCTAACGTCTAGCCCATACTTCATCTTGGAGATTTAGTAGTGTAATTGAGTGGAAGTATTATTCATAGATATGAAATCTATAACTTCTGTATGAGAAGTGAAAAGATGATTTCATTATTTGCTTTTTTCAAAAGGTTAAATTATTGAGATCTCATTTCTGTGATTAAGTTCACGGAAATATCATTTATAAGGAACTTAGTGGTAGTTAAGGACAAAATACTAATGAGGGGTAAACTGGTAATTTTCACCCAGCTCGTTAGTAAATCATCGATAGAGGATTGACTAATTGTAATGGTTATAACAATGGATAACCCATTTATGGTTTGGAAATATACGTTCTATGAATTCAAAAGTTCAAGTCCGAGTCTATAGTGGAGTCACGAGGAATTAATGAGGTAGTAAAATTATTCGTAAATAAATTCACGGTAACTTATTGAAGCTTCATTTCATGGATTCATGGTCCCCGCATCATCTTTGAGTAAATCATCTAGAATGTCTCAATTAATTGATTTAATTATCAATTAGGATTTTTCAAGGTTGACTAAGTCAATTTTGGAAAATTTACTCACATATGAGATTTAGATAATAAAAGGGAATCTTTGGGTAAATTTATTAATATTTATAAATTGGTGTCAATATAAATAAATGAAATTAAATAAAAAATTTCAAATTATAATTAGTTTATTTTAATAAGGATTTAATTAATTAAAAAAATAAATAAAATATTTTGAATTTAGGCCCAATTAGGATTGAAATTCAAAATAAAGAGATTGGGCCCAAGTCTATTTGTGGGAGCCCAAGGCTTTTATCTTTTTGTTTATTATTTTAATTAATTTAAATAAAGCCCATAAAGTTGTCTTTATAGGGAATATGATATTTAGGGCTTTTATAAGCCAGTCTCAGTTGATTCATTGGGTAAGTGAAAACCTAGACACTCTAATCCTTTCTTAGCCACTATCTCTTCTGCTCTTCTAGATCTCTATCTCATATGTTGAGAACCAGCCCACACTAGTTCTAGGTTGATCAATGACTTGGTGGGGAAGATTGTGTTGTTGATCTAGTTCAATCTCTTGATAATACTCTGCTACAAAAAGGAATCAAGGGTTAGGGAGATTGAAGGAATGAGTTGTTCCAGCTCCACTGCGTATTCATAAGTTTCTATACATCTTTGTGCTTATGTTAATTTATGAATTTGATGTTCATATGTATGTCATGTTATTCTATGCTTTTATTATGTGTTTGGAAAAGTAATAGGAAGCATGCATCTAGATTTAAATTGCAAGATCCTACCATAACGATGATTCTCCAGGTCCATACATGTATGGATACGGAAAGAGCAGAGGTTGAGACAACGGTTCACTCATATAAGGAGGCATGGGTTGGGATGAAGGTCCATTCATACGAGGATGTCGAGGTCTAGACCCCTGACCCTATAAAGATCCTATCTCGACCCTGACACTATAAAGACCCTATCCCAACCCCCGACCTCATCCCGACTCAATGAACCCTATCCCGACCCTATAAAAACCCAATCTCAACCCCCGATCCTATCCCACCCCCGAACGTATCCCGAACCCATGAACCCTATCCTGACCCTATAATGACCATATCCTGACCCTCGACCCCATTAGTGTTGGGGTTTTATGCCCTAATTTAAACCCAAATTTCTTTATAATCTCATTTTATTATCAATAAAAGAATATAAATTATATTTTGACTTGGTCAATCACTTTTCTCACATGTTTTATTTTCATGATTATTTGCTTAATATAAACTTCTATTAAATCCCGAGCATATATCTAATCTTATTTATAGGGACGCAATCACAGTAGAATATAAATATGATTATATGTTCAAAATAAGTTAGTCCTAAGATTAGTTAGTGCACATGATTTACATTGACTTTCCAATCTACGATATGATCTACTTACACATTGTGGTGTTATGTTCTTTCCACAACATTATCAAAGTAGATAGGATCAGATGTATTTGTTACATCGGACGGGACCAATATTGATAGTTGATAAGATAAGTAAACATACTGTTATTATCTTTATCTATCCTAGTCATATCATATACTTGACAATAAGTAAATTCAATCTCAATTCTGAGTGGTTAGTATTCTAACTGATTGTATTATTTGAGTTCTTTGACTTGTTTGTTACCAGCTTAACCTATGGACTAGCCCATACTTACATCTTGGGAACTCGGTAGTATAATTGAGTGGGAGTGTTAATCATATATATGAACATCTATAGCTTCTGATGAAGAAGTGAAATGATTGTCTCCTTTTAGTTTGGTTCAAGGTGTTAAATGATAGAGATCTCATTTCAGTATTTAAATTAGTTCACTAAAATATTATTTACAAGGAACTAAGTGTTTTGAGGATAAAATACAATGAGGGGTAAAACGGTATTTTAGTCCTATCTCATTGTAGACCGTCTATAGAGGATTGAGTGACAATTATGGCTGTGACAATGGATAATTAATAGCGTATCTATATTTGTTATAGAGCGTTCTATGAATTCAAGAGTGTAATTTCGAGTCTATAGTGGAGTCACGAGGAATTAATAAGTTAGTAAATTTATTTGTTAGATTTATGATAACTTATTAGAGCTTGATTTCATAGGCCCATGGTCCCCATTGTACCTTGGATAAAATCATCTAGATAGTCTCAATTAATTGATTTAATTATCAAAGTTGGCCAGGTCAATTTTGGATAGTTTCACAGAGTTATGTAATTTAGAGAAGAAAAGAGAAATTAGAGCAGATTTATTAATTAAGATAAATTGGTATCTAAATTAATAAATAAGTTTAAATCATGGTTCAAATTATAAATAATTAATTTGATAAAGGATTTAAATAATTAAATCAATAGAAAATAATACATGGTCTTTATTTTAAGTCCAATGAGCTTATAATCAAATGGGAAATTTCACGGGCCTAAAGCCCATGATAATTTCAACCTAGGGCTTCAAATTGGCTATTATTTTATTGATTTTTCAATTAAATTAAATGGCCTAATTGAGTCTGTTGACCCTTGATTTGGCCAACGACACAGAGTTAAAATAACGACAAATAAGCAAAAAGAAATCAAGAATGGAATCAAATGGTAAAGGGGTGACACAAATAGTTTATAATGGTTCATCCCCAACTGTGTGGTAATAGCCTATGTCCACTTAGTGTTCTTATTAATGTTGAATCCAAATGTCGTGATCAAAGAACTAGGGTTCTTGAGTTTCACAAGCCTTAGGAGAATTACAACTTTTCGGTGGATAATCACACTATGCTCTTTCTATGAGTATTCAATCTCACGGTTCGAAAGTCCCTTCCTTGAGCCTTCTCATTCATATTTATAGGCTCAAGTGGGTTACATGGGCCAATGGGACTTAGTTATCCTTAATATCAACGTATCAAGGCAATAAAGAGAAAAATAATAAATGTAGTTATTACAAGATTACATATCTTTAAAGGAAATAAACTGAAGCATGCAACCAGGCTGGTCGCATCTAATCACGAGATCTGATGATGCAAGGAACACCTGGTCGATTGTCAAACAACATTCCTTAATTTTGACGCTGCCACATGCCAACCACGTGTAATAAATTCTTGCCACGTCATCAGGAGCCATTTTTAGGTAAACATTTTCCCCCCAAGTTTATTTTATTGCGACCAGCATAAAGTAAACTTAGGAGACTGACCCTTCACATACCCCACCAAATCTGTCAGAGCCGCCCATGCCTTCTTGGAAAAGGCAACCAATCATGTCTTTTCAGTTTCCCAAAAGTTGTCTGAAGGCTGTTGCGTTTCCCCATGATTCGAAAAATTAATCCCATTATTCACTACAATAAAAAATGCTTTTAATAACACAAAAAATGTGTTATCAAAACATACCATAACACTTTTGGATGTGTTAAGACCGACTATGTTATCGTAGGTCAGGGTACTTTACACAACACTTTATCATTATTATACAGATGTGTTATTATAATATCAACGATAACACACTTTCTGTGTTATTTTAATAAACAGATAAGTGTTTAATTATATTATTTATAGTCGATTAGATAACACATTGCAATACTTATAAATTTCTGTTATACTACACTTTAGTTAAACACATTTTTTGTGTTATACTACACTTTAATATAACACATTATTTGTGTTATATAATGAAGTTTGCAGAGCAAAATTCTTTACATAAAAAGTGTTATTGTAATAGATATTATAACACAATTTTCGTATTATTTTTAATATTTAGATAAGTTTAAATTCTCATTATATATTCATTTATATAACACTAATTTATTCTATTATATTTTATATATACTAGCATTATCAAATGAACTTGATTTTCAAATAGAAAAAAGTAAAAACATTCAACATTGTATTAACAATCCACAAATTAGTTTAAAACATTCAACACTGTCATCAACAACAAAATGTTCTTTAAGTATTCAAATAGTCTTAAATAGTCAACATATTGAAAAGTTACTACTTTCAGCACAAAATATTCTACAGCTGCCCAACACAAAGCCTTCAAAATTAAGAATAGTGCAAGTGTTTTACAATAATAAGAAAAACAAGAAGAATTAGTCTAACCCTTCTGTTACATAGAACAAAAATTTGGGTCACCGATTCGCCGATTCCTTGCTCATTATCAGTGTTGAAGTGAGTGAAGACATATTTGACACTAGCTCTCTCAGTGCCACCGATATATACATGCCACAAAGAAGAATCAAGAAAAGTAAGATATAGTTCTATACTTAAATAAACTATCTATTTCAACTAATTTAGGCATATAAGGTCCAGTACTAAGCTCAAAATTACTCTCAATAACTTAACTAAACTAATTGATTTAACGAAATTATATATATATAAGGTGTAGTGCTAAGATTAAAGTATGTGCTATACATACTAATGGTGACTTTGTACTGTACAGGCATTACAGTCTCAAACCCCAAATGAAACTCTAAAAGCTCCAAGCCAGAGTACAAATAGTCAACTAGAAAAAATTGAAGAAAGACATAGTCATAAAGAATCAACACAGTCATAATCAAATCCAAATATAGACCCTATTGCCCAACATAATGTGTTTAAGTTGTTCCAATTCTAATCCTCGCCACGTAATTGTTTGCTTAGCTTCTTTAGCATCTGCATTATACAAGGATAAACAACATAAGATAGAATTTATAATGAAATAACATATAACACATCTCTTGTAAGACTAAAATTAGAGTATGGATGTTCATCCCTTGTAATTTTCCAAACTAAAAATCATACTCTCTGTCTTAATTATAGAATGAATCTTGGACAATAATCAGCAGCTAGGCCAATCATCCTTGTAAAGTATCAGTACTATCAAACCAAACAACAAAAAGAGAGCACATAATCAATAATTAGACTATAAATTTTTTGTAAAATAAATAATTATGCAGTAAAGTTAAGAAACAACCCATAAAATGAAAGGCAAAATCTAAAAATCAAGTATTTAAGCATGATGAATATAGTGTTTACAGCAAGAGAATTCAGGGAAAAGCTACTTAAATATTTTATCTCATGAATCTTGATTATCTTTGCTATGGATGAGTAACTAGCATGGATAGAAAGAATAAAAACGAACCCTTCCAGTGGATTCGGCTGGGGAGGGTGGTGTGCCAAGCAAATCAGTCATGAGATCCAATTGGTGTATCACATTTTCCCAACGAAACAGTAGTTTTCCTGTAAGCATTTCAGCAAATACATCCTATGCTCCAAATATCTATTGCAGGAGTGTACTGAAGACAAAAAGTTAAGGTCTTAAACTCTTAGTATTAGAAAAAAGTACTAAGAAACCATACACTTGATATGATATAGAGTAAGAAGGTAACATAAAAATTAGCATTGGACAATCCCCTCAAAGATATTGGAAAATACTTAAAAGCATTGCTACTTGTTAATTGCCAATCAAAAACAATCTCCGCAACTATTCTTTTACCAGAAATAAGTATGCGAGTACATAATAGGTAGACTGAGCCATTGTCAATTTTTCATATAAATAAAATGAAGAGCAATAGATCAATGGTGCTGAGAGAAACATGTATTTTGGTGATTCAAGCTTATAGACAAAATAATGATGGCCACATACCAGTAGTATATACAGTAGAAGAAGCCAATACAACATGCCAACTCATATATACATATATTGCAAGGGAACAATGCTTGAAAAAAAAGTATTGGAGTATACTGTGGAATCAGTAATAGAAGAAATTGAAGAAACAACATGAAAGAAGAACTTCGAAAGATCATCAGAAAATCAACAAAAACATATTATACTTTATGCATATGTCATCAGCCAATCAATAGAAATTGAAAATAAAATCACAAAGATCAATCCCATCTTACTTTTGAGAAAAATTGACCCACAGAGTTCTGGAGCACGACACCATCGAGTGGCAACATAGTCCTTAAAAAAATGAAATTTTCAATAGAAATGCAGTTTAACAGACTGTTGTTCAGATATTGGAACTAAATAAACTGACCATTATTTGAAAAACAGTGTAGTTTTTCAAATAAAAATCTAATTAGGGGAAAGAAATCCAACATGAACTTCTCATCTCCAAGTGTACTTTCTTTCACAATTTCAAAGATTAATATCAAGCTCTCTCTTGAAACTTGCCATTTTGCAAATAGAATTTACAGTGGTTTATAGGAATGAAGAAATTGAAAAATGAAAAGCAAAACTTATTCAGTAACAGCCAAATGTACTTTTCCTTGCATACTTGTTGAGTCGTTTTCACAAACTTGATACCTTATTGTTAACATAGATTAGTCTATGCACATTGAGCAAAAAAAAGCAGACTAAATATCATATGAATATATATCTTCCTCTTCAAAGAGTTTTACTAAAGCATGTTTAAAATACAAATTTATCTTGAATACTTTCAACTCAAGTATTCTGTAACCAAGAAAAGTTTCTTGATTTGTATTATTGCTTCATTAAAATTCCAATAACTAACATATATTTTACAGGATATGTCTAACAAAATAGGAAAAATGACATCTCTATATATCATTAGTAAAAAATAATGCATATAAACACATAAAATTCAAGCAGTGATTGTAAAAAAAAGATATTTAGGTTTTTTATCCCCCGAACTATTACATATGCATATCGTGCCCCCCGAATTGTTCAGGCAGTTTAAAAATCTCCCCGATCTATTCACAGTCATGTAAATTAGGACTTCCGTCCAATTCCGTTCATTTTTTGTAACGGGAGGATGATGTGGCCTGTTTTTTTACATAATTTGGGATGACACGTGGGACTCTAAAGTGTACAAAAAGAATTAAATAATTAATTAACAATCCCTCTCTACATATAAATTTATATATATTTATTTATTTTCACTCTTATAACAAAGTTTACATGATTAGTTAACATTACACATGCCCAAACAAAGTTTTCAATCTTGAATATCATCCTCTTGTTACAAAAAATGAACGGAAGTCCTAATTTACATGACTGTGAATAGATCGGGGGGATTTTTTAACTGCCTGAAAAATTCGGGGGGCACGATATGCATATGTAATAGTTCGGGGGGTAAAAAACCTAAATAGCCTAAAGAAAATAATTACCTTGTCTCCATCATTTGATAGGGGTATTTGGTGTAGTGATTACCTCTTTTACAGTGCCACGATCAATATAAATAATCCCTCAGGATCATTTTTCACTTTTTACTTTTCACTCTCTCCTCAAGAACACTAAAGAAGAAAGCGTAGAAAACTCAGAAACCCAGACGACCTTGACGATCCACAGAGTTTCTGCCCAGCCAACTGACTTAGTGTCTCAGAAACTAGCTTCAACCTTTACCCAAGTAAGTTTATCAACCTTTTCAGTTGTTGAAATGCCATACAATATCTATTTTATATCTGTTTCGTATCCTGAGTTCTTGAATATTCTTGAAAGAAACTGTTTTAGGGTAAATGGGCATATAGATATTAGTGTTGAATTTGGTAGGAAAATAATACTTTGCTGGGAGGATGAACTAGTTGGGTAGTTAGGATTATAACTTTAGGGCGTGAAATCGAAGTAAAAATTCAATTTCTAAGCTTGTAGAAAAAACTGAGTTTTTCCCGCCCTTTCATAGTCAAAAAGTTTTTTCTGAAAAAGTTTTCACTTCTATTTTTTAATCCATTTTCCAAACTTTTCGCTTGAAATGTAGTGTTTTTTGTCAGAATGCTGCTGGTCGTATAAAAGCTTAACTTTTATACACGAGCAACGTTATTCCAACTTTTAAACATCTTTATCCTTTTGGCCATTAGATTCTCATCTTCCCTTTTCTGTTCCCAGATTTTCATGCAAGATCGGTGGGGAGGTGAGAGGCCAATTGACGAGGATCTGTCGGCCCAACTGCTCAAGGACAAAGAACAACTGTCGCTACTAGTTCCGGAGATCCCTTTTTCTCGAAACACCCCAAATAATCCTTTGACCTTTCCTCAAAACATGGGTCGAGTAAAGTCTTTAGCCCAGAAAAAGAAATCATCCAATCCTCCTTCAAATTAGCCTGCTCCTCGGGCTGAAATTCCTTCGACCAGTGGTCGAGAAGAAAATACCCCTGATCCAGAAATCCAAAATCAAGCCCAACTCTGAAACGTCCTTCGACCAGATGTTGAATGGTATGTTGCTCCTCCTAGCCAAATCTCGGTTAGGATGATAGCCAATTATATCAGGAAGTACAGACTTCCTGGGGTAACCTTAGTCCAACCCACCAGAGACCAGCGGGAAATCTTGCCTGGAGGTGCCTTCAGCGCCTGGTCGAGGTATCATATTGAGGTAGGAGCGATCCTGCCTCTCCATCCTTTCTTCTAAGGAGTGGCAAATTATTTTGGGGTCGCTCCTTTCCAAATAACCCCAAATGGGTATAGAATGCTCTCTGCACTCTATATCATTTATAGTCATAAAAAGTGGCCGGTTCCTACGCCACACGAGGTCAACTACCTATTCGACCTCAAATCCAACCCTAACCAAGAAAATACAGGGTTTTTTCATCTTTGCCACCAGAAAATGACTCGCACTTTCCTGAGTGAGACCACCTTCAAATCCAATGCGGGGAAGTACCATCTAGAGTACTTTTTGACTACCGACATGGTCGCCAACAACCTGGCCTTCACCCAAGGAGGTAACTTCTTCATTTTTTTGGTTGTTTATTTTCCTTGTATTTTATCCGCATTGCCCTTAGAGGATTAGCCGATTTCAGGTCCATGGCTGTGACTGGCTCCTACTCCAGAAATGGAGGTCCAAGCAGTACTACTAGCCAGCATGACTGACGTAGAGAAGAGCGTCAAACAGCTGGTCATTGAAGCCAACTTAAGATTGGTTAGGCATTTGGCACCTCACCAAGATGTGAGGGAGTCAACGGTGGGGAATTCCACCGACGAGGAAATTCCTGAACAGCACCCAGATGTGTCGCAACCTCAAAGGAAGAGACCAACTGGAGTGACAATCAGGAAACCCTCCAGCACCCCGCGAGCGGTCGCGCCCCCTGCTCCTTCGGGAAAAGGAAAAAAGAAAGCTTCCGAACCCCTTGCACCTATCGACGAATCTTCGGATGAGAATGGTACTGATCTCTCGCTTTTAGATAAATTTCCAATTCCCTGTCACTTATTTGACGGGGACGGCAACTTTAAGTAAACTCCCACTTTAGATTCAGACTTCTTCATGCCAGAGAGTGAGTGTAACACTAGTAAAGTATATAATGTAACGACCAGTAATTATAGCTCGAGTATTTTACTTACAATTTCCTTTGTTTCCTTTATAGCACATTCATTTATTTATACTATCTAACTGTTCGTGTATTTGTCTTCTTTTAGACATGCCATCCGAAGAAATGTTCGACCTCTACAGTGCGCCTGATGCTCCTGCGAGCAAGAAGAAGGTGAGCAGGTGGCGTCGTAGGGAGTGTAGCAAAGAGCCTCTGGCCAAGAAAGCCCGCATTGAGGACCCTCCAGCAACTGGTCCTTTGAGAAATACAACACCACCTCCATCTCCCCTTAAGCAGCAAACTCCGCCTGCACCGGCCGAGTTGACCCCTTCCCCACCGGTTCCTATCGATCAGACACAGCTAGCAGCCCCTATTCAAACAGGGGATGACTTATCGAGCTGCGCTCTAAGATCAGCCAAGGATAGGATGACAAGGATCCTAAGGCATGAGCGCAGCCGAGAAGCCATGGCTGGGACAGAGTCGATGGAGGTCAACCAGATCTTGAACCGCGCATTAAACGAGCTTGCCAGTGTAAGTTGTCTCTTCTTGTTGAGACTCAATCTTTTTATCTATTGTAGTCATTTTAACTTTTGTTCTGATCACAAACAATGCTAACCATGACTGCCGGTTGGCTCCGCTCGGGGGTCATCACTAAGCAATCCAAGGCGTCCGAGCAACGGCAAGCTGAGCTTAAGGCTGTTGAAGAAAAATATGCGGAGCAGCTTGAGGTGGCTTAGAAGGCAAATGCGGCGTTGCTCAAGGAGAAAAATAAACTGGCCGAGGAGATGAAGCAAAAGCAGGCTGCTCTGGAAAAAGCCCTCGAAGCCAAGGAGAAGTACAAAGAGTCCCACCTCATCAATTTTCGCAAAGCCAAAAAGCTGAAGGCGGACCTAATCGAGAGCAGGCAAGAGGCTGATAAGTTAGAGGCTTGCATCAACGATCTCGAAAAAGCCAACGCTAGCAATCTGGAGAGGTACAAGGGTGCCACGTCCAAGTGTTTCTATGATTTCTGGAAACACAATCAAGGGGCCGATTTCAGCTATCTCCCTGAGTGCATGAGGCAAAATGAAATAGCCTGGTGCATTGCTCGCTTGGAGGAAGAAGAAAGAGCGAAGATCCCCGCCTCGCCCGAAATCTCTTTGGCCACCGGCGTTGAAGGCGTGGAAAATGAAGCCGAAGCTGCAGTCGACCAAGAAAATCCACAAGACCCTCCAGCCTCATGCTTATAATGTTTTTATATTTTTTCTTTTTATTATTATTTTTTTCTGTACTTCAAGAAAATTATATTTATTGCTGCACGCACAGCTTTAACTTTTAATCAAACAATTACATCCAAGCAGTAACTCCTCGTGGTGTAAAAGGTTTCCTTTTTGATATTACAATACTTGCATTTTATTATAACATCTGTTCGCATGACCAAACTTAGCATATTACTTTGGTTTGATTTAACAAAATACAATTTTTTTGAAAAATACTCTAAGTACTGTAGCATGCTTTCACTTATTTTGGTCGTGTGTTTACATACCTGTCGATATGCTTTGCTTACTAGATGCCTTATATGATCCCCAAGTGATTGAGGAGCTTTAGGTCCTTGGTCACTTGCCTTGACCAAAACCTGTTCGAACATTTCTGCTCGCAGTAGAGAATTTAAAACAATAATATAGCAAAACAACACACGTAATGAGCAAATACTTGTAATAAATACAATAATTTGCAAGAATGACTGGCTGCGCACAATCCCTCTTATTTCTCCTAATAAATGGACAAAACATGTCTGTACGAGTGATCAACAAAATGATCTTACACTTATAAGCGATCAGTCACATAAAATGACCAACCCTTTTTAATAACTTGTAAAAAGTAAAATTAATACAAGCTAATTATTTAAGAAGAATTGTTTATTGATAGTACTTGCGCAGGTGTTCTCCACTCCAATAGCGAGGAATGAGATCTCCACTTAAGCGAGCAAGTTTGTAAGTGCCTGGATGGAGGACTTCTTCAATTTGGTAAGGTCCTTCCCAATTAGGTCCGAGTACTCCAGCAGCCTGGTCACGGGTGCTGAGGAAAACCCTTCGAAGTACTAGATCTCCAACATTGAATTTCCTTTCGCCTACTTTAGAATTGAAATACCAGGCGACCTTTTGCTGGTAAGCTGCTACTCGGAGTTGGGCTTGCTCTCACTTTTCATCGACCAAATCAAGAGATTCCATCAATAGCTGATTATTAGAGCCTTGATCGTACATTATTCTTCGATGCGATGGCGGATCTAACTCAACAGACAACATAGCCTCAAATCCATAAGCTAAGGGAAATTGGGTATGGCCTGTCGCTGTGCGATGGGATGTTCTGTATGACCAAAGGACTTCAGGCAATTGCTCTGGCCATGCCCCTTTTGCTTCTTCAAGTCTTTTCTTCAAAGTATCTTTTAGCGTTTTATTGACTGCCTCGACTTGTCCATTTGCTTGAGGGTAAGCAACTAAAGAAAAGCTCTTGATAATTCCACGTCGCTCGCAAAAATCTGTGAACAAATCACTATCAAATTGGGTGCCGTTGTCTGAGACAATCTTTCTCGGCAATCCATAGCGACACACGATGTTCTTGACTACAAAATCCAGCACTTTCTTGGTCGTTATGGTTGCAAGTGGTTCAACTTTGGCTCATTTAGTGAAGTAATCGATGGCCACTACGGCCTACTTGATGCCACCCTTTCCTGTGGGCAGAGATCCGATTAGATCTATACCCCAGACTGCAAATGGCCACAGACTTTGCATCTCTTTTAGCTCATTAGGGGTTGCTCGTGGAATTTTGGAGAACCTCTGACATTTGTCACACTTCTGCACAAATTCCCTCAAATCTTCATTCATAGTTGGCCAGAAGTATCCTTGCCTCAGGATCTTTTTTGATAAACTCTGCCCCCCAGCATGGTCCCCACAAAAGCCATCGTGGACCTCTCTCATCAATTATTTGGCCTTCTCTTTTGAAATACACCTGAGGAGTGGCATTGAGTATCCCCTTCGGTACAAGATTCCATCGACCAGGATATACCTAGCAGCCTACCGCTGAAGGGTCCTGGCTTTGTTTCTATCCGCTAGCAACACACCCTTCGTCGGATACTCTATGTAAGGTGCCATCCGTGTATCTGCTGCCTGAATCACCAAAGAGGTCTCTTCTGCTTGGATGCTTGGTGCATATAGTTGTTCAACTAGCACTATGTTTAGGGTGTTAGCATCCTTGGTACTTGCCAACTTGGCCAAAGTGTCAGCATTTGAATTTTGGTCGCGAGGTACTTGCTGGAGAGTGTGCTTATCAAACTGTGCCAATAAATCCTTCACTTTATTCAAGTAAGCAACCATTTTTAAGCCTCGGGCCTGGTATTCTCCATTGATTTGATTGACCACTAACTGAGAGTCACTGTAGATATCAAGTGATTTTATGTGCATGTCTCTGGCTAGCCGTAATCCTGCGAGCAGTGCTTCATACTCGACTTCGTTGTTAGAAGTAGTGAAGTCGAATTTGATTGCATAGTGAAATCGATGCCCCTCAGGCATTATCAAAATCACTTTTGCTCCTGCGTGGTGCTCATTGGAAGAACTATCTATAAATAACTTCCAAGAAGGAGTTTGGTTTTGAGACTCAGGTTTTTCAGGCCCTTATGGTTGTTCGCTGTTTGGAAGCGCAGTGAGTTCTGCGACAAAATCGGCCAGAGCCTATCCTTTTATCGCTGATCGTTGCAAGTAAGAGATATCGAACTGCCCAAGTTTGACCACCCATTTCAATAATCGGCCTGCGACTTCTGGTTTTTGTAGAACTCGCCATAGAGGTTGGTCGGTCAAAATTGTGATTGGGTGAGCTTGGAAGTATGGCCGCAGTTTTCTAGAGGCCAAGGTTAGGCTATAGGCTAATTTTTCAATAGGTGGATACCGCAGCTTCATTCCTATTAACCTCTTTCTTACATAATAAATAGCCTTTTGCACGCCTTCCTCTTCTCTTACTAGGATAACACTAGCAGCGTATTCTGTCATCGCCAAGTAGATGAACAAAGTCTTTTTATCAACCGGCTTTGATAGAATCGATGGTTGCGACATGTGAGCCTTTAAGGCTTGAAAAGCCTATTCGTACTCCTCCGTCCATTCGAATTTCTTGTTGCCTATAAGTAGATTAAAAAATGGGACGCATTTGTCTGTTGATTTGGAAATAAATCTACTGAGAGCAGCAATTCTTTCGGTCAGGCTTTGAAATTCTTTGATTTTTGTTGGCGATTTCATATCGACCAGGGCTTTGATCTTCTCGGGATTGGCTTCAATTCCTCGCGAGTTTACTATAAATCCCAAGAATTTCCCTGATCCAACTCTGAAGGAACACGTAGTGGATTCAGCTTCATCTTATATTTGTTCAAGACGTTGAAGCACTCTTGCAAATCCCCTATGTGTCCTTCTGCCTTCTTCGACTTAATGTAATGACCCAACTACTCTAGACTTTGGACCATTAATGACAACTATACATAGACACTAATCTTTAATAAAACTCACAAGTGAAATAGTCATTACTTCATTAAAAACATGTAAAAACAAATGTTAACTACATAAAATTTATAGTAGGATATGGGATCCCATTGTTTTAAAAGAAAAACATAACATAATTGTAAATAAAATTGATTACATAATAAAGTGCGGAAAAATACATATAAAACCATAAGTAAAGAAACTTCATCCTTGAATCGAACTCTCGACCCTTTGATTCCATTCCGCCTCAATACACATCCCCAAGCTACCAAGAACCTTTCCCGCCAGCAAAGCTATTTTCCTGCACATATAAACATAAAGGAGTGAGCCTAATGCCCAGCAAGGAAAATCTAACACATAAATCATATGCATAAAATTCATAATGCAACATAAAACATATCATAAACATATGTCACACACATACTATAATGGCCATTATTACTTGGGGTCCTATAAACTAAACAAGTCATATGCCCATTAGATTTGTGGGGCTTGCTAGCTAAGCAAGTCATATGGCCATAAATTTATTGGGGCTTGTTAGTTGTACAGGTCATATGCCCAAGTCTACAAACATACATAACATCACATAAATCATAGGTTAACATAGCACATAAATCATAAGACAAAACATAACATAACATATAGAATCCTATCCTATTTTCCTTACCAAAATACCAGAATATGAGAACAAGATCGGGACTTTGGAACACTCCTAAAATCCAGAAATGGGAGGGAGAGTATACTAAAGAGAATGAGATGAAAAGAATGGACGAACTATACCATCAAGAACATACTTACCAAAAACCTTATGTTCAAGATCTTAGGTTTCCTAACCAAGAATAAATAATAGAGTTAGGATGTTGAGTAGAAAACTATAAGAATCTTAAGGAAAAAAATACAAAAATGGACTAGAGTTTTGGAATACCTTGAAGACTTATATGACCGATCTAAACTTTGAACCGAAATGAGCTATAAACCTTACTTCCCAAGTGTTTGGTAAGCTTATAATGATCAAGCTTATAATCCCAAACCCAAGTGTTCACACTCTCACAATAACCTAGCAACTTGCAGCCTCTGAACTTAGCTTGATGAATGAATAAATGGTTGGGTACTAGGTCCTATTTATAGAGTTTAAGAATGAAAAGATCTTCTTTTTGGCTTTGAATAAAAATAATAAATTTAATTGAAAATATTTGAATGTCCTTCAGCCAAAGGCTTAGGAATTGGTCAAATTTTTTAGAGAGATTTAAGGATTCAAAGCTTGATTTTTAAAACAAAAATAATAAAAACAAATAGAACCCTAACTTCTAACTCCCTAAATCTTGTAACTCTAAACTCCTCTACAGTAAAATAAACATATCTGGAGTTGTAGAACTCCGATTTAGACTCTCTTTATACCGTTAGAGATCTAATTAAATTATCTACAACTTTCTAGAAATACTATTTTTCGAAAATCATAATATAACTAGATCAAAAACAGGTTGGAAGTTACAGTACCCTAAAGTTATGAAAAATCTATTTAATTATCTAAACCTAATCAACAAATAAATAAAACTATGACAAATGTCATGCTCCTAACATATTTTAGTGAAGACTAAGTCTTATATTTCCCTTATTTTATCATTGAAATAATAATTCCTTAAAAACTATGCATATGACAAGTGTCATAATCCTATTGGCTCTATCTAAACCTTAGGCTATAATAATTATCACCATCAATATCAGTCATATTAATAAAACCTTAGGTTAAAATTAATATTCTTAAACTATAGGTTAAACTTAGAAAATCTACAAGTGTTACTATGAGTGTCCAAATAAATCCCGGTCTGAACCAAAATCCACAGTCATAAAAATACTACTACTATTACTATTATACTACTATCTAACTAGCTAAGTAAAGTTCTTGGACTCTACAATTCTCCCCTACGAAAAAGAATTTCGTCCTCGAAATTTACTTACCAAATAACTCCGGAAACCGGCCTTGCATGTCCTCCTCCAACTCCCACGTTGCCTCTCGTTCAGAATTATTGCTCCATAGGACTTTGACTATAGGAATGCTCTTGGACCGTAATTACTTCACCCCCTATCCAGGATGCTATCCGGTCGTTCCTCGTAACTTAAGTCTTTCTGGAGTGCTATAGTATCGTACTTGAGGACGTGAGATGGGTCTGACACATACTTGCGTAGCATCGAGATGTGGAACACGTTGTGACTATCTGCTAGTGCTGGCGGTTCGGCTAGTCTATACGCAATTGCTCCCACTTTGTCCAATATCTCAAAAGGACCTATAAATCGGGGACTAAGCTTGCCTTTCTTCCCAAACCGCTTCACACCTTTCAGGAAGACTTGATCTTTTACTTTGAATTCCACATCGCGTCTCTTGGCATCCGCATAGGTTTTCTGATAGTTTTGAGCAGCAAGCGTACGTTGTCTAATAAGCGCTACTTCTTCTTGAGCTTGTCTAATAGCTTTGGGACCTAGAAGCTTCCTTTCTCCTACCTCGTCCCAGTGCAATGGTGATCGACACCTTCTTCCATAAAGCAATTCATAAGGTGCCATCCCAATCGTTGACTGGTAGCTATTTTCGTAGGAGAACTCTATCAGCGACAAGTACTTATTCCATGATCCTTCGAAATCAAGTACACATGCACGTAGCATATCTTCTAAAATCTGAATTGTACGCTCGGACTGCCCGTTTGTCTGAGGATGAAAAATTGTACTAAGACTTAACTTAGTACCCATAGCTTGCTGTAAACTTCCCCAAAATCTCGATGTAAACACCGATCCTCTATCCGACACTATTGTCTTGGGGATTCCATGCAACCGTACTATCACTTGGACGTAGATGTTTGCATATTGGTCTGCCATGTATGAAGTCTTAACAGGTAGGAAATGAGCCGAATTGGTTAGTCTATCTATTACTATCCAAACAGAATCATGCTGCTTATTCGTCCTTGGAAAACTTGTCACGAAGTCCATAGCTATATCATCCCACTTCCATTCTGGTATGCTAAGCGGTTGCAATAAGCCTGCCAGCCGTTGATGCTCTGCTTTCACTTGCTGGCATATAAGACACTTAGATACAAACTCTGCTATGTCCTTCTTCATCCCTCGCCACCAATAGATTGTTTTAACGTCATGAGTCATTTTGGTAGACCCTGGGTGAACTGAGTACGGGGTACTATGCGCTTCTTCTAGGATCGTCCTCTTAATCCTCTGGTCATTTGGCACGCATACCCGATCCTTAAATCTCAATAAACCTTGACTAGATATTGAGAAATCTGTAGTCTTGCCTTCTCTGACTGTGTCCATATGTGCTGCTAGTGTGTCGTCATGTCCCTGACCAATCCGTATGTCTTCTAGCAGATTCGACTGAATAGACAAGTTAGCCAGCTTGCCGACAACTACTTCTATTCCGGCACTGATCAGCTCCTGCTGTAGCGGCTTTTCTATTCTGGCTAAAGCTGCTAAATTTCCATAACTTTTCCTACTTAGTGCATCGGCAACTACATTTGCCTTCCCCAGGTGGTATAGGATTTCACAGTTGTAATCCTTCACTAATTCTAACCACCTGCGTTGCCTCATGTTGAGCTCCTTCTGAGTAAAGAAGTATTTTAAACTCTTGTGGTCCGTATAAATCTTGCACCGTTCTCCGTAAAGATAATGGCACCATATTTTTAACGCAAAGACCACCGCTGCCAACTCCATATCGTGAGTTGGATAGCACTGCTCGTACTCCTTCAACTGTCGTGAGGCATGGGCTATCACCTTATCATTTTGTATCAACACGCAACCCAATCCTTGCTTCGATGCATCACAGTAGACTACGAACTTATCGTTGGGTGTCGGTACACAGAGTACTGGTGCTGAGCAAAGCTTATCCTTAAGCAACTGGAAGCTTTCTTCACATCTATCATTCCAGTTGAATCTTTGTTGTTTCCGGGTTAGGTTGGTGAGCGGAGTGGCTATCTTAGAAAAGCCCTCTACGAACCTCCTATAATAACCTGCTAACCCTAGAAAGCTTCTTACTTCAGATGCGTTCTTTAGTCTGGGCCAATCCTTCACAGCCTTTACCTTTGATGGGTCTACTGCAACTCTGTCTTTCTATATAATGTGCCCGAGGAACACCACTTGCGAAACCCAAAACTCTCATTTCTTGAACTTGGCATAGAGTTGGTGCTCCTTTAGTTGTGACCAAATCAACCTTAAATGTTCCTCGTGCTCTACTTCTTCCTTAGAGTATGCTAAGACATCGTCGATGAACACAACGACATTTATCTAAGTAGTCTTTGAAGACCCTATTCATCAAGTCCATAAACGCGGCTGGTGCGTTGGTAAGACCAAAGGACATAACCAAGAACTCGTAATGTCCATAACGAGTCCTAAAGGCTGTCGTAGGAATATCTTCTCCCTTTACCTTGAGCTGATGATACCCAGACCGTAAATCAATCTTTGAAAATACAGTCGTACCTCGGAGTTGATCAAACAAATCATCGATCCGGGGTAGCAGGTATTTGTTCTTAATCGTTACCTTGTTCAGCTCGCGATAGTCTATTCACATCAGCATACTTTCGTCCTTTTTCTTCACGAATAGCACCGGGGCTCCCCATGGCGAATGGCTTGGCCTAATAAAACCCAAGTCTAGGAGTTCATGTAGCTGCGTCTTTAACTCCTTGAGTTCCGTAGGTGCCATCCGGTATGGTGCCTCAGAGATAGGCTCGGTGCCGGTACTAATTCTATCGTGAAGTCAATCTCCTGAGTTGGCGGCAATTCTGGCAAGTCATCGGGAAATACCTCTGGGAATTCTCATACAATACGGACGTCTCCAACCTTAAGTGGTGTCTCCTTTTCCACATTTGTGATGCTGGCTAAGAACGCTTGACATCCTTTCTCCATCATTCTTTGAGCTTTGAGAGATGATACTAACGGGGTGCGCAATCCTGAAGCTTGTCCCATGAAGCATAGTTTCTGGCCATCAGGAGTCTCGAACATCACCTTCTTGCGTTTACAGTCGATGGTTGCGCCATGCCGTGCTAGCCAATCCATGCCTAGTATCACGTCAAAGTCCTTTATCATCAGTTCTATCAGGTCTCCTTCTAGTTCTATGTCCTCAATCATGATTGGCACACCTCGTACTATTCGTGATGATAGAATTACTTTGCCCGAGGGCAACTTGGTTACAAACCTAGTTCTAAATCTTTCACAAGGTTTGTCTAGTTTTTCTATCATTCCTAATGAGATATACGAATGAGTGGCTCCTGAATCAAATAATATAGAGCATAAGTTATTAAGGATAGAAACCTGACCTGTGACCACCTTATTGCTAGCATCAGCCTCTCCTTGGGTTAAAGTAAAAACCCTAGCAGGGACCATCTTGTCGTCTTTCTTTCCTTCTGGTTTGCGCTGAGGACAATCTCTTTTCCGGTGTCCTTCCTGACCACAGTTAAAACATTCCTTGGTGTTTGCGCGGAATTCTCCAGGATGTTTCTTCTGACACTTAGGACATGGCGGGTATTCCACATAACTCGGCCTATTTCCCCCATTATTTGTCCGTGCCCTCTTATCACTGTCGAATTGCTCGTTATCCGGATGCCGTCTTTTCTGAATGTTACCGTTGTTGCCGGACTGATTGTTGCCATTATGGTTGTTGTTCCGACTGGTATGAGGTTGACTTTGTTGTCTAGGCTTAGGCTTTTATTGGCTTCCTCTTTACTTACATTAGCCTGCAACCTCTCTACTTCTATTACCGTTTCAAGAACGTCGGTGTACGTAGTATTCCCCGAGTTTGCTAGCTTAACCCCCATCTCGATCTTCGGTCGAAGTCCCTTAACGAACTTGTTTACCCTAAGAAAATCAGTTGGAACCATCTTAGATGCAAACTTAGCTAATCTGTCGAATTGTTGAGCATATTCTACTACCGTTAAGGTGCCCTGCTTCAAACTAGCAAACTCCTCGACCCTTGTGCGATGACTGCTGAGTTGTAATACTTCTTGTGGAACAGCTCCACAAATCTTGTCCATATCATGGTGGCGACATTGTTAGTCTGCTGAACTAAGTCCCACCATATTCTAGCATCCTTCTTAAGCATAGATGAAACGTAGGATATGCGGTCTGTGTTGCCGAGATTCATATGCGCTAGGATCAGCTCTACATTTATGAGCCATTCTTCTTCTTCAAAGGGGTCTATTGTCCCTTCAAAGTTTGGAGAGTGTTGCTTAAGAAACTGCTCATAGATTGGCTCCATGTGCTGAGCTGGGTATGGTGCATAGTTCGCCATTGGCCATCCCCCATAAGGACCTACTTGGTGGGGTACTTGAGCCATCTACTGAGGCAGTGGTTGCGGCTGAGGTGGAGGCTGAGTCTGAGTCTGATGTCGCTGTTGCTGGAGTAATTCCTCCACTTGTTGTCGCAGTCTGGCGATCTCTACAGTGTTGTCAGCTGGTGGTGGTGGCGCGTTACGGCTGGCAGTAGCACGCACTCCCCTTCTGCGAACTGGAGGGGCTTCATTGTTCACCGGAGCAGCGTTGGAGGCATTTCCGTTGGTACGAGAAAATCTTCTGAGCGACATATTTAGCAAAAGTTCTAACAGTTGAGAACATGTTAGAACTTAGCCTAATAGGGTCTAAGGCAAAACTTAATCTAAGCAAACATAACTCGGACCTATTAATTATGACTTCTTTAGAAAAAAAATTATGTAAGCCTTCTTTATAATTAGGGTGTGTTTCTAAACTTTAAAAAAAATAAGCCATCTTTATTATTTTCTAGATGTGTTTCTAATTATCCTATATGACTTCATTCTCAGGCTCGAAACTCATCGTTGTTCCAAAGTTAACTATATTGAGGGAGGGCTGGGATCAGTAAAATCGTTCCCATTACTATGGCCCCCTAAACTCTCAATATAGAAACTTGGTTAATTGATTTGTATCTACCCTCACCGAACTTTGTCATTATTTATTAAATTTATTATTTATTATGATTGTAAAAAAAATCAAACTCATACATGTCATTCAAAAATAACAATGATATTTATTTGGAAAAAAAAAGTTTTCACTATGTACAATCATAAATGCAAAGATAATAAATAAAATAAATAACGAAAAATAAACTAATTTACAAATATTATTAACTTAAAACATAAGGACTAAAACATTAACTAAACACATAATCAAAACAACTAAAACATAAACACTTACATTGGCGGTTAGATTCGGAGCATTGAGTGTGTGTATCGAGGAGAACTTCATGCGAATGTACCATTTCTCTGATACCAACTATAATGACCCAACTACTCTAGACTTTGGACCATTGACGACAACTATACATAGACACTAATCTTTAATAAAACTTACAAGTGAAATAATCATTACTTCATTAAAAACTTGTTTTAAAAGAAAAACATAACATAATTGTAAATAAAATTGATTACATAAAAAAGTGCGGATATAAAACCATAAGTAAAGAAACTTCATCCTTGAATCGAACTCTCGACCCTTTGACTCCATTCCGCCTCAATACACATCCCCAAGCTACCAAGAACCTTTCCCGCCAGCAAAGCTATTTTCCTGCACATATAAACATAAAGGAGTGAGCCTAATGCCCAGCAAGGAAAATCTAACACATAAATCATATACATAAAATTCATAATGCAACATAAAACATATCATAAACATATGTCACACACATACTATAATGGCCATTATTACTTGGGGTCCTATAAACTAAACAAGTCATATGCCCATTAGATTTGTGGGGCTTGCTAGCTAAGCAAGTCATATGCCCATAAATTTTTTGGGGCTTGTTAGTTGTACAGGTCATATGCCCAAGTCTACAAACATACATAACATCACATAAATCATAGGTTAACATAGCACATAAATCATAAGATAACACATAACATAACATATAGAATCCTATCCTATTTTCCTTACCAAAATACTAGAATATGAGAACAAGATCGGGACTTTGGAACACTCCTAAAAACCAGAAATGGGAGGGTGAGTATACTAAAGAGAATGAGATGAAAAGAATGGACGAACTATACCATCAAGAACATACTTACCAAAAACCTTATGTTCAAGATCTTAGGTTTCCTAACCAAGAATAAATAATAGAGTTAGGATGTTGAGTAGAAAACTATAAGAATCTTAAGGAAAACAATACAGAAATGGACTAGAGTTTTGGAATACCTTGAAGACTTATATGACCAATCTAAATTTTGAACCGAAATGAGCTATAAACCTTACTTCCCAAGTGTTTGGTAAGCTTATAATGATCAAGCTTATAATCCCAAACCCAAGTGTTCACACTCTCACAATAACCTAGCAACTTGCAGCCTCTGAACTTAGCTTGATGAATGAATAAATGGCTGGGTACTAGGTCCTATTTATAGAGTTTAAGAATGAAAAGATCTTCTTTTTGGCTTTGAATAAAAATAATAAATTTAATTGAAAATATTTGAATATCCTTCAGCCAAAGGCTTAGGAATTGGTCAAATTTTTTAGAGAGATTTAAGGATTCAAAGCTTGATTTTTAAAACAAAAATAATAAAAACAAATAGAACCCTAACTTCTAACTCCCTAAATCTTGTAACTCTAAACTCCTCTACAGTAAAATCAACATATCTTGTGCTGTAAAACTCTGATTTAGACTCTCTTCATACCGTTAGAAATCTAATTAAATTATCTACAACTTTCTAGAAATACTATTTTTCGAAAATCATAACATAACTGGGTCAAAAACAGGTTGGAAGTTACAGTACCCTAAAGTTATGAAAAATCTATTTAATTATCTAAACCTAATCAACAAATAAATAAAACTATGACAAATTTCATGCTCCTAACATAGTCTAGTGAAGGCTAAGTCTTATATTTCCCTTATTTTATCATTGAAATAATAATTCCTTAATAACTATGCATATGACAAGTGTCATAATCTATTGGCTCTATCTAAACCTTAGGTTATAATAATTATCACCATCAATATGAGTCATATTAATAAGACCTTAGGTTAAAATTAATATTCTTAAACTATAGGTTAAACTTAGAAAATCTACTAGTGTTATTATGAGTGTCCAACTAAATCCCAGTCTAAACCAAAATCCACAGTCATAAAAATACTACTACTATCACTATTATACTATTATCTAACTAGCTAAGTAAAGTTCTTGGACTCTACACTTAACTAGCATGTCGTCGACGTAAACCTCCATGTTTGTTCTGATCAGGTCCCTGAACATGTGATTGACTAGTCGCTAGTAAGTCGCACCAGCGTTTTTCAAATCGAAGGGCATTACCTTGTATCAGTATAGCCCTGTATCAGTCCAAAGGCTAGTGTGATCGTCGTCAAGGGGATGCACTGATCTGATTGTATCCAGAGTATGCATCCATGAATGAGAGAATCTCATGCCCTGCAGTGGCATCGACCACCTGGTCGATTCTTGGGTGTGGGAAACAATCCTTAGGGCAGGCTTTATTAAGGTCTGTGAAATCCATGCATGTTCGCCACTTGCCATTTGGCTTGGGAACAAGCACGGGATTAGGGACCCAGGATGGATAAAATGCTACCCGGATGAATCCATTCTCCTTTAGCTTCTCAACTTCTTCCTTTAGAGCTTTTGATCTGTCTTTTTCGAGCAGCCTCCTTTTCTATTGCACTGGTGGAAAACTCTTATCTATATTTAGGACATGGCTAATGAAAGCAGGGTCTATTCCAACCATGTCTTTATGTGACCAGGCAAAGACTTCCATGTTTTTCCTAAAAAAATTCCACCAGTGCTTGCTTCGTTGTTGTCTCTAAGTTTTTACTGACTTTCACAACCCTGGTCGGATCTTCTTCATCGAGTTGGACCTCCTCAAGGTCCTCGATGGAACCTATCTCTTCATCAAAATCCCTAAAGAGAGGATCTAAATCTCTGTCCTCACTTTGGACAACGCCCTATTTGGTGACATCATCACCTGATTGGGCTTGTACATCAATAGCCGTTTGCAACCCTTTTCTGGAAACTTCCCTCGATACACCTTTCTTCTCCTTAAATATCGAGGCATTGTAGCACTCCCTCGCTTCCCGCTGATTTCCCAACACACATCCTACTCCTGTGTCGGTTGGGAATTTCATGGCAAGGTGCCATATTGAGGTAACGGTTCGTAGGTCGACCAAAATTGGCCTTCCAATTACAACATTATATGTTGAAGGACATTCAACTACTATTAAAGTAGTGAGTAATGTCCTGTTTACAGGTGCAGTTCCTATTGTAACTGGGAGCCTCATCGACCCAGTTCGGTTGAGCCCTTCGCCGGAAAAACCATAAATGGTTTGGTTGCATGGCTCCAGGTCCTTGACGGACAATTTCATTCTTTCTAGTGAAGACTTGTAGAAGATGTTGGCTGAGCTTCCTGTGTCAACCAATACCCTCTTAACCACCATGTTGGAGATTTGAACGTCAATGACCAGCGGATCAGAGTGTGGGAATCGTACGTGCTGGGCATCATCCTCAGAGAAGGTTATCAATTCCTCCTCTGTTCGAGCCTTCTTTGGTGTTCAATCCTCCACACTCATCATCTTGATGTCCTAGTCGTGGTGTAAGGTTCGGGCGTATCGCTTCCTTGCCTTCCCACTGTCCCCTGCAAGGTGTGGGCCACCGCAGATGGTGAGTAATGTACCTGCCACAAGAGCTGGCTGTAAAGGTTGTGAGCTTGGCATGCAGGCGCCTGCTCGTTACCACCTTGAGCCTCTCACTGAGACCCTCCTGGAGCTTGCACGTATCTCCTTAGATCACTACAACAAATTTGACTAAATATTACAATAAAATATTACACAATTTTAAAAGCGTTATTATTGATTAGCCAAAAAAGTTAATACTGGCGCCAAATAATTTTTTTTTTGTTAAAATATCCCGCCTTTACTTTTTCCCCACAGTTAACTCTCATTTTCATTCTCTAAAATCATAAAACAAAAGAAAATGATATCCTGAAATGGGTTCTCTCTACCCTAACCTTCATGACTCACGCCTCACGCGCCTCTCCCCTTCACTCGGTCTCTCTCTCTCTCTCTCTATCCCTTCTCTCTCCCTCTCGCATGGCCAAAGGATGAATGGAAGGGTACAGGGGCTTCTATGTCTCAGCGATGGGCTTTGGGCAGGGACGGTTTGCCTTCCCCTCGTGTTCTTTCTAAGTCTCAGCGATGGAACGATATCTCTCTCTCTCTCTCTCTACTTGCAATTACAGAGACGATGTGTGGGATTTGAGCACGCAATGAGGCTTAAAAAAAAGTCCACTGCTAAACTTCAGGACTCCAGGTTCTCTTTCTCTTTCCAAACTGAGTTTTATTCTGGTATTTTCTCATTTTTTTTTTATTTGAGTGGAGTGAGATTTTGAACTTGAACTAGGGTTTTATGACCCAACTACTCTAGACTTTTGGACCATTAACGAAAACTATACATACTAGTCCTTAATAAAACTTACAAGTGAAAATACCATAACCTTATTAAGAAACTTGTAAAAATAAGAGTTAAACTTACATAAAATTTAGATTAGGATATGGGATCCCATTGTTTGTTAAAACAAAACAAAACATAATTTAAAATAAAAAGGGATTACATAACAAGTGCGGAAAAATACATGTAAAACCATAAAAAACAAGACTACATCCTCGAATCATAACGCTCGGCTCTTGAATCCATTCGACCTCAATACACATTCTCCAAGCTTCCAAGAACCTTTCCCGCCACTAAGACTATTTTCGTGCACATATAAACAAAAAGGAATGAGCCTAATGCCCAGCAAGGAAAAATCTAACACATAGTTCATATACATAAATTCCATAAGAAACATAAAAACATAACATAACATTTATATCATACACATACTATAATGGCCATTATTACTTGGGGTCCCATAGACTAAACAAGTCATATGCCCATTAGATTAGTGGGGTCCTACTAGCTAAGCAGGTCATATGCCCATAATCCATTTGGGGCTTGTTAGTCATATGGGTCATATGCCCAAGCCTACAAACATACATAACATAACATAACATATTTCATAACATAAAAACATAAGACAACATATAAAAAGCATATAACATATAAATTCTATCCTATTTTCCTTACCAACGTTACCGGGATATGAGGACAGAGTTGGGACTTTGGAACACACCTAGAAGCCATTATGAAAGGGTGAGTCTATTGAAGAAAAAGAGATGAAAGAGATGAAGGAACTATACTTTTAAAAATATACTTACCAAAATATTTTGCTCAAGAACTTAGATTTCCTAACCAAAATAAGAATAAGGTTAGAATGAGTAGAAGACTATGAGAACTTTTAAAAAAGTATAGAAACGAACTAAAGTTTGGGATACCTTGAAGAATTATAAGACCGATCTAAACCTCGAACCAAAATACTATAAAACCTTACTTCCCCAAGTGTTTGATAAGCTTATGATGATAAAGCTTATGATTCCCAACCCAAGTGTTTACACTCTCACACTCACCTAGCAACTTGCAGCCTCTGAACTTAGACTAAAAGATGAATAATGGCTGGGTACTAGGTCCTATTTATAGAGTTTAGGAATGAAAGGATCTTAATTTAACTTGAATAAAAATAATGGCTTTTTAAGTGAAAATAATTTGAATTATCGTTCAGCAGAGGCTGAAGACTCATTCAGAAAGGTGCTGGACTTATCAAGAGGTTGAAGGTTTGAATGGGAAACGATTTTGAAAACATTCAAAATATGCTGAAGGAGGCGATATATCGCCTGGACCATTATGCCCGAGGCAAACGTGCATCGTTTTGTGTTTTTCGTATCTACATGCTGCGATATATCACCCTCTATAGCTGCGATATCTCGGCATACGCTGATTATTTAAACATGAAATTACACATTTTTAGCTTGATTCAAATTGAGTAAACAGCCTTGATTAAGCCCTTAAACGTTTTCAAAGCTGCTGACTGACCTTAGAGTATTCAAATTATAACCTTAATAAATTATATCCTAAAAAATAGTTAATCATTATTAAGCCCATACATAACATGCGCTTAAAATCCTATTGGTTCTTATCTAAACCTTACAGTATAATAAATATTATCCTCAATATCAGGCATATTAATCAAACCTTAGGTTGAATTAATATTCTTAAACTATAGGTTAAACTTAGAAAATCTACAAGTACTACTACGAGTGTCCAAATAAATCCCGGTCTGAACCAAAAATCCACAGTTATAAAGATAATACTATAATTACTATAATACTACTATCTAACTTAGCTAAGTAAAGTTCTTGGACTCTACATTCCAATTCAGGTCAGTTCAGCTCTTATTAAAATCCCATTGCATCAGATTGAATATATGAAATTTTGTTGAGTACTAATACACTAGTGTATCTGACAGGTCAATTAAATGTAGGCTATGACTAATTTATGTATAACACCTTCAATATAGAATTTCAAAACCGAGGGATCATTGAAATTTCAATTTCAGGCAGTTTTTTCTAATGTTCTGTTGTACATATTTGTCATGAATGGAGAACTAATAATCATTTATTCTCTTTCTGAGAATAGCTGGGGATAGGATGATTGATGAGAGAGCGCCCATTGTTTGCCCTTGCTACTGTCGCAATGGTTGTGGTATGCACATATAATTTATCTCTTAAAAGTTAAATCCATGTTGTTAAAAGTTTCAATTATGCGGATTTGACTTGTGTTGTGTAATCACACAAGGAATTTGGACTATATTTCCTTATGCGGTGGCTGCTTCAACAACATTATTCCTTTACCTGCAATGTCAGTACTCTAGCTAGACAAAACCTTATACAAATTTTTGGACATCCTTTAATATAGACAAAAGATATCATGATATATAATACAAAGAAAATCAACCATGATTTATATCTTTGGGTGGTATTGACAATCACTTGTTAGATAACCATCCACTATAGTTATAGCTTTTATAATTTGGGAAAGCAAAGTTACTTTGATTGGATTTTATCTCATTTTATGTTTGTGGCAAAGCCAAAACACATCTTCACTATGTGTCCGGTGTTACATTTTCAATATCACACATATATTTTGCTATAATTTTTCATGTCTTAAGGGCATAGCTGAAAGTGCATTACAGAAAGATATAACTCTGGCTGTTGAGGGTTTGTTAGGAGTTGTCTTTACAGTGGCTGCATTAACAGATGAAGCAATGGATGCTGGTGAGGTATTTATTTTTTTTGCTATAAGATTTCTTCTATATAATAAAGCAAGCAGTTCATCTGAGGGCTGACTAGCTTGCCTTGTGTACCAGCTTCAATCTCTGAGATGTGATTCTGATCCACCTATTATTAAGTCTACCGGGAAAACAACACATCTCTGTTTCTCAGTGGTTGATTCATTTTGGTTGACCATACTTGATGCATTGTCTCTTATTTTGTCAAGGTTCGGTTAACTTTGTACCAATGCATTTGTAGTAGGATTATAAAAATAGTATTCTAGTAGTGCTTTTTTTTTTTTTTTCCTTTTATTAATTAGCTTTGAGTCACTTTCGCAGGTCACAAGGAGAGGCTATTGTGTTGGAAATACTAAAGGGATATCAAGCATTCACACAGGTAATCATTGTTCTGACATGTCATCTCAGTATAGGTTCTTGGTGTGGAATTATTTTCTGTAAATGTCTATTTGCTATTAGAAAAATATATACATATATAGGTCTTGGCTGTAATTTCAGCCGGATAATAAATGGGTTCTATCATGCCACATAATATATTTTCTGTGCTATATATGTCTGGCCATATATGTTGTTGTAAGATTTTTTCGGCTTAAGCTATTTCCTCTTTCTGACCAATGTAAATGATGATTCCAGACATGTGGGGTTCTTCATGCCATTAAACCTTTAAACTTCTTTGTAGCATCACTTTGCAAGTTTACTATAAATTTTCCAAATGAAGCAGAGAAAAGGAGGTACTGAATTATTTTGCAAGTTTAATATGTCTTTGAAATTCTTATGTTCATGTTCTACTATCTTTATGATGAACAATGGTCAAATTTATTTTTTGAAGTACTATGAAGGGTCCCAGGAAAGGGCTTTGGGACAACGATGAAAAGACGCAATAAGGGGCAAAGTAGATGCTCCCCAAAGTGCTTTGACCCTTTCTTCTCCCTAGCGCGAACCAGAGGCCTTTCCTCCATGGGCGATGGGCAACCAAGTATGTCCATTAAGTGAAGTAAGGTAACTTTAACCCATTTTTTTAATTTATGATATATAAAGTATGATTTATATGTAAACTAAGGTAACTGAACTTGTCAATTTTGATTTTTTTTTTGTGTTGGTTTATGGATTTGAAAGTTTAAAATCCTAAACCTCAAACATTTAATGGTCCAAATTTTCTCAAATTTTTATAGTTTTTTCTTGCCATTATATATGTAACACTCGATCATGCTCTTTGATGGTTTTTTTTTTTTGCAGTTTATTTTAATATTGATTGTGTTCATGTTGCCATTTACAGACCAAAAGCAAACTGTTGAAGCAAACCACGACCACACCCCTGCTGAAGCCTCCCTCACGCAGCTGAAGCACACCACGACCACACCCGTGTTGAAGTTGTTGGGTCTTTCATCCCTCCCCCTATGTTTATCTCTCCTGCTGGCTATGAGCAAGAACAGAAGACCTCTGTTTATCTCTGTGAGAGGTATAGTTTGTGTTTTTTTTTTTTTTTTTTTTTTCATATTTCAATATCAAGTAAACATTTTGAATATTATCAGTATATATATATGTGTGTGTGCTTGTGTTAGAATTATTTCTAAAATCCTGACTTTCATATGTTTGTCTCTCATTTTTTAGATTGAGCGTAATTTTCTGAGAGCTTGTGTTTGTGAGAACTAGTTTTGTCAGAGAGAAAGGTGTTGAAAAACTCAATCTTCGAGTTGCAATTTTTGAGTATGTACTATTGCTTTGTGTGACTAGAACCAAGTAATTTTAGTTGTGTTTCTTCTCTTAATTTCTCAGTTATTTTTCATTTCTGCTTTCATGCTACTTCTTTTGTGTTAAATCTAAGTGTTTTAAATCATGGATTTGGAGTAGTTAATCCTCAGTGTGCCTTAGAGTTTGGTTGTTTGGGCCTATGGGAAATTTTTCATGTTCTATATGTCATTATCTTTTGTGGCATTTTTGGCTTGTTGGTCTTATTTCTTCTATGACAGACTTTGTATTGTTATGTTTTCTTATTTTGATGAATATATTTGGATACTACCTTGGAATTTTTTCAGCATATGATTATCTTATTTCTATTTGGTTTTAGGTCTATAAATAAGAGTCCCCTTTTCATTTTGTATTTCTATTTGGTTGTGATTATGTTGGTTCTTGTGAGTGTTGAAGAACATGTTTGAAGGGTTCCCTTTCTTATTTCATTTCTGTGCACAATAGCTATTTGTTTAGTTGATTTTCCTTAGTTTGAATGCCTCCATGCACGACTAATATGAAGGGTTAAGTAAGGTATATACTTATTCAAACTACTGGATAGATTGAGATTTTTGATTCATTGGAATTAATTCACCCAAAGTAAATGGAACTTTTAGGTAAATTAAGAGTGATTTTAAAATAAATTAATTAACCATATAACTATTAAGTATTCTCTTGACAACAACACTTACTGAATACCTTACTATTTGTATTTGTTAGTGTCTTTAGTTCTGTTAGTATTACCTGTTAATATAGACTCTTCCTGTAACTAATTGTAGTTAGTCTCTACAATGGTTAGAATTGCTTGTGTTGATATTTTTGTAGTTATCTCTCCTTTAGTCCTTTTTGTTGTATTTTTTTGTATGAAGTTAGGATTGTCCAGATTTGATTTATGCATGTTGTATTATCTGATTTTATTAAGCTTTTGTTATAAGTGCTAACTGAAGCTCTACTCTCTTAAAGTTAAACTATTATTATTTGAATATCTTTTTTTTTTGCAATTGTATTTCATTTGCATGTTTTAGGTTCTTGATCACAGAAGTGAAAAGACATTTAAATTTTGCATGTTTAGTAAATTTGTTCTTCTATTTTATTAGTTATCTTTTTCGCTGAAATACTATGTTTTGCACACTACCTTTATGTATTTTTTTGTAATGATGAAATGGAGATCATTGGCACTTGTCTAATTGAGGATACAACCACATTGGATTGTGAAATTTTGGCCATTTGATAATTGAAAATTTGCTTCCATATGTAAGCAATTTATGAAAATATTGAAACCTGCCGTTCTTATTTGATAATGACGAAGTGCTTAGCTCCAATTACTCAACATGTTATGTACTCAACTTAGTTTTTTATTTTGTTTCTTAGTCATTGAGTTAATATAATATATGGCTTTAGTTTATTCTTGTTTCTTGCCTGACCTTTTATTTTCTTGAGTTCTTTGATTCCTTCCAGCTTTTCCTCTATTCTGAAGTTGTTTTTGAACTAAGAGAGATGAGTAGGTATTTAACAACTTTATTTTATAATTTAATTTATATTAATAACAAGGAGGAAAGAATCCATTGAGCGTTTCTGTGGCTGCCTAGTAATAATTTTACGGGATAGGTCTATATGTATATGCACTTAACAATTTGTGATTCTGACAATGTTTTCGTAAAAGATGTGTCTATGCTATTGGGTTTTCTTTATAAATTAGTTGTTGAATTGTATATATATATATTTATATGTTTGGTTGGTGTATCATTTGCATTTTCATTTCATAATCATAAAGTGTTTGAGCTAACTTTTCTAATGAGTATTTTACCAAGCATAAATCTTCAATCTTTCATGCCTATGTGTTGTAGTTAGTGTAATTGCATGGCCGACTTATAAAGTCGTAATGAGGTTATTAACTTTCTTTCTTTTTGTACTCTTTTAGTTTACTATTAACTCTAAGTTTAAGAATTAATTATTTAAACTCTTGTGTAGCTAAGCAAATCAACCTCACAACAAAGACAAGTGCACACTGGAATGGATGATGAATTGGAGGGTGGAGCAAGCTTCATGGTTTACTTTTTGTGTATCTTGTTATGTTTCTATTTTTTTACTTTTGAAGCAAAAGATGTGCAAGACTATAGAATTTTATTATGTATTGTTTCAAACTTAAGTTAGAATTTACTAAGAACTTTTGAAGTGGACATTGTCATGGTTTGAAGGAGTTCGTCTTCAAATGTAAAAATACTCATGGTTCATCATATATATTGAATATTTTAGATTTTTTGATCTATTTAATATTACACTTTTGATCAATTGTGATTTTTTTTTAATCAAAATACAATAATAAAAACATTTTACAACAGTTAAACATGCATACTACAAAATAACAAAATGTTATTACTAGGAGAATTTACAATAATTATGGTTGTTTTGTATAATATATTATAATTGGGACAAAAAGTTATGATTTATATAATAGAATGAACTAAAAACGTCATAAAATGATCAAATATAGCCAATTTTCATAACAGTTGGAAAGTGTTATGCATAAAGTATAAGATTAAACTTCAAATTTATAATCAAATACTCTAACTAAATGTTATTATTTGAATATTATAGCAACTAAAAATGTGTTATTGAATAGTTTAAGATAACATCGAACATAATATTCGAATACTGTTATAGAAAGACATGACTTTTAATAACAGGGGCTACGTTAGCGTTTTCAGAAGCGTTATCAATACTCCCGGTTAGCAGTTTTTAAGTGTTATGAATACTGTTTTTTCTTGTAGTGGATGTCCCTGTCTGATCAGGAACTCAATCTCATCCTTCAACTGGTTGCACTCATTGGTGTCATGTCCATAGTCGTTGTGAAAACGATAGAATTTTGTGGTATCCCTCTTAGAGATATCCTTCCTTATAGGCACTACACCAAATACCCCTTTCCATAACACATGAATATAATAGTATTGAAAAAGTATTATAATACATCAAATAGTAAAATAACAGGTGGGAAAAAAAATTGGTCGTACCAAAATTGGCGGTACCAAAATTTTGGAGCCAAATTATCTTCTACTTTTTAATTTTTTATTTGCCTCTATTTTTTTATTTCCAAAGCTCTAAACAGTTTTCTAACACACTTCTGACCAACCCTCAAGCGATACCCAGTTAGGGTTTCAGTATAAGCCACCGTCTTCCTCTTCTTCTTCTAATAACAATGGTGATCCTGATCTTGAAACTTCTGATCTCAGTCATGGGGTGGTCGAGAAGGAGAAGGTAGAGGAGGTAAGTGGAGCTTCTATTCATCAGGAGCTTGCCGGCAAAACACTCTTAACCTAACTAACCCAACTGCCTACTATACCGATTCCTTGCTTCCTTCTATCTATATCTACATACATACGCACACCTTCTATATCTACATACATATACATATTTATATGTATAGATAAATATAAAATTTCCCAGCCTTTTATTTAACTTGCTTTACTTCATTTTCTTTTCCCGGAAAATTCTTCTCTAGGATTTCCCATAAAGGTGCAGTTTGGACTCATAGAAAGGATTGATCTAAAACCATAAACCAACGAAAATGTGAGGTCATGATTGGATCAACACGTGTCTACCAGACGAATTGATCGTAGAGATCTTCCACCTACTTGATTCTAAACCCAACCGTGATGCTTGTTCCTTCGTCTGCAAGCGGTGGCTAGCCCTAGAGCGCCTCAGTCGCAACATGCTCCAGTTCAGCGCTACCAGAAGTCCTGACCTCTTTGTCAAGCTCCTTACCCGTCGATTATTTAATGTTCGTAATGTTCACATTGATGAGCGCTTGAATATTACACTCCCCGTTCAGCTCGTAAGATATTTTATTTACCCCAAACTAATTGACCTTCAGTTTCTGCCCGATTCTAGAATGTGATTCACCCGTTTCTTCCTCGTATAATTTTTTTTTCTCTAATTCTAGGTCGTATGATTGGATTGAATTAGGGAAGATGTGGTACCAATCAAGCTAAGCTTGTTCTTCTTTATCGATATGATCCAGTTTATTGTTTATTATTTGATTATGGGGATAGGGAAGAAGGCGCGGGAATAACAATAATGTGGTTTTGTCTCTTCAACTATATGCTACTGAGAAAAATGGGCCTGAAGATGTTGGATTTGAGTCATGTAGTTTATCTGATGCTGGGTTGATTGCCCTTGGTGAAGGTTTTCCGACACTTGAGAAGCTGAGCTTAATCTGGTGCTCTAACGTCTCAAGTTCTGGCTTAATTGCACTCGCCAAGAAGTGCTCATTTTTAACAGCTTTAGATTTACAGGTGAATTTTTGGTCTACTATACTTGAAATTTGATGTGTTTTATGCGGGTCTTATCTGTTTCTGTTAAAATAAATGAAAATATATTCATCGTTTACCTCATTTTTTCCAAGTTTTTGTGACATATCATTTTGGTATGGTTTTCTTTAAGGGTTGCTATGTTGGAGATCATGGTCTAGCTGCTGTTGGATAGTCTTGTAAGCAGGTTTGGTATTTAAATTTGCGATTTTGTGAGGCCTTAACAGATGCGGGTTTAGTTGAATTAGCTCTTGGTTGTGGGAATTTATTGAAATCTCTTGGTATTGCTGCTTGTGCTAAGATAACTGATGTCTCACTGGAAGCAGTGGGCGTACATTGCAAGTCTCTTGAGACCCTTTCTTTAGATTCTGAGTTCATGCACAACAAAGGGGTGCTTGCTGTAGCCCAAGGATGCCCATTTTTGAGAGTATTGAAGCTACAATGCATCAATGTTACTGATGAGGCTTTGAAAGCTGTAGGCACTTCTTGTGCGACATTGGAGTTATTAGCTCTATATAGTTTCCAGAGATTCACAAATAAGTTAGTGCCATTTTTTAATCTTTGTCGCCTCAGTTTTTACATCTTTATTTGATATGTGTTTTTGGTCATTTATTGTCGAGCAATGTGTTATCTGATTACAGGTATGAAGAATCTGTAACCATAGAACTCGTTGGAACAAATTAAATCTTGTGTACTTTTTTTTTTGGTCTATTTCATTTGCTCTTAGGTTCATTTTTCAATTTTTATATTGATTGCTCTAAATGTTATTGGGTACCTTAGTTTATAAGATAGAAGGGATGTGATAACAACTTGGTTTTTTTTCATATCTTTATTCTATTTTCTAGTAAGTTCAGTACTTATTCTTTCATTTCATCCTGATTTTAAAACTCAGGGGTTTACGTGCCATTGGGAATGGATGTAAGAAGCTAAAATATCTCACTCTAAGTGATTGTTATTTCCTAAGTGACAAGGGTTTGGAAGCTATTGCCACTGGTTGCAAGCAACTTACTCATCTTACAGTTAATGGGTGCAACAATATTGGTACTTTGGGACTGGAATTCATTGGGAAATCTTGCTCGTATGTATCTCTCCCAGCTTGAATTAAAATTGGTATAATAGGAGGTAATACTATGAATGAATAAGATGGAGTTCACTTTTAAGTTACACACATTGACTATTCTTGAGTTATGTTTAGTTCCATGATATTACTAGTGTATTAATAATATGACATTTCCTCCTTTCCATGTTATGTGAACTATTTGTTTAAACAACTTGATTAGAGAAGTAATTATAATCTTTGCTTTGTGCCAATTAGTTGTTCTTATTTATCATTTTATGTAAAAGTAGATCAATTTGTGTTAGGATAAGCTCGGTTATTTGTTCCACTAAATTATGCTTGTTCCGTATATCCTGGATAATTGCAGGCTTCTTACTGAATTGACTTTGTTGTATTGCCAAAGGATTAGCAACCGTGCACTTCTCGAGATTGGAAGGGGTTGCAAGCTCCTACAAGCGCTTGATTTAGTCGATTGCTCAAGTATTGGAGATGAAGAAATTTTTTATATAGCCAAAGGCTATAGGAATTTGAAGAAGCTTCACATTCGTCGATGTTATGAGGTACGTTCTCTGTCTCACTTATTAATTACATGGTTTATAAGTATTCCTTCTCCCATAAGATCCATTTGTATACACCTTCCAATTTTTTTATTTAATGTTGTTTAAACAAAATATTTAAAGTAAATATGATACTTGTTGACACTCTTAATACCATATCATTGTTACTGAAGAAAACTTCATTGTTTATACGATGTATTTGATTGACTTCTGTTAAAAAGTTTTCTTTTAGTGGTTGGTCTGGTAGTTACCATGTGAATTATTTATGACAGTATATATATCACTCTCTTGATTTCCATGCTTTATGTGCTCTATATGCTGTCACAGGTACAATTTTTTGTTCTCCTTTTTAATCTACTCTCGGATTATTTTTACTCCGCAATGATGCATTCCAATTTTCTTACTTAATTTATTTCTGCGCATACCTTTTTCTCTTGATTTCCTTATTGTAAACTTACCTGCCCCCCTCTCTTTCCCTTCTTCCTTTGGGGTTTGAATAAGCTATCTTAAAAGTCATCTTTTACATCATATTGGCTATCTGTTTCTTTGGATATAATAAATATCTCTGAATATTGTTGCTAAGAAACTCTGAGAATGAAAGAGAGAGTGCAACTATAACTGAAATTAGTCCTTCTTTTTTAGTAAGCCTAATCACATGTTTGCCTTGCACACATATAATATGAGTGTCATCTGATTCTAGGCCATTGGATCTTATATATATCTTACATCATGCAGCTATGTTTACATGCACACAAGCATGTAGTGCTCTTTATTGCTTCTTACATTATGCTATTATATTTATATGCACAGAATCATATGTTTATGATTACACTGCTCTTAAGACCATTGAGATTCATTCAAAGAGTGAATTTATAATAATTTGTGATCAAAATATTGTATTATTCTGTGATTCTTTTTGGTGTGTTTCATTTTCTTATCTGAGTAATGGCCCTTGAGCTTATGTTGTGTTGTATTCTACTTTGTTTTAATGAATTAAGTGTGTGGCCTCTGTCTAGGAAAATACCATTTTAAATTAAAAAAAAATCCAACACAGCTGTTTGAAAAGTGCACTAATCTATCAAGTCCATGTGCCTAAGATGATGCCTTTTGCAAGTTTCTTCTCTTTTTCCACTTGCTGCCCCTGTTTTGCATTATGAGTGAAATCTGAAGAAAAAAAATAAAGGGGTTTATTCAAGCAATAGATGGCAGAGATATCTGATGTTCTTCAACTGGCAAGGAATGTAAGCACTTTTGATGTTCTTCAACTGGCAAGGTTTTTTTTTTCTTCATTTGTTATCTTTTTTGCTAACATACTCTTTTGACCATTTCTCTGCAGGATCACAGAGAGTGAATGACAGGTGGGAGGTTTGTGTGAGCCTTAGTGATGGGAAATTTCAACAGGTATTTGAATTTTTATGTTAAATGAGAGTACTTTGATGTTGTTCTGCACTTTTAAGGGTGTTTTATTCTGATTGTTTTCTCTTGTTAAACCAGGTTAGGTTTGTAAATTCGATTGCCATAATCAAGGGTGGAACTCATGTAGATCACGTCACAAGTCAGATCACTAATCATGTCATGAATCTTGTAAATAAGAAGAACAAGAATGCCAACTTGAAAGCCCACAATGTGAAGAATTATATATGGGTTTTTGTCAATGCTCTTATTGACAATCCTGCTTTTGATTCTCAAACTAAAGAAACTCTTATTATTCGTCCAAGCAGTTTTGGGTCTAAATGTGAACTCCCACCAGAGTTCTTAAAGAAAGGTTGGGGAAGCTCTTTGCTTGTTAATGTAGATGCACTCTTATCATTACTTTCTGTATCTCTGTTTATGTTTGACCTTTTAAACTTGCAGTGGCAAAGTCTGGCATTATGGATAGTCTTCTTTCCTGGGCCAACTTCAAGCAGAACAAGGATCTTAAGAAAACAGATGGAGCTAAGACAGAAAGGGTTCACAATATCAATAAGCTGGAGGAAGGAACTCTGAAAAATGTACCTTGATTTTGATTGAAGGAGATTCGGCCAAAGCTCTAGTAGTAAATTGAATGGCTTCAACAATTAGTTCATTCATAATCTGAACTCATTAGATTTCATTTTAACTCATTTGAGTACAAATAGATGGCTGGACTCTGTCATTGGTCGAGACCATTATGGTGTTTTCCCATTGAGGGGTAAACTACTCAATGTAAGGGAAGCTAGTGCTACTGCCCACCAACAGAAGAAGACATTCCAGAAGGGAAAAGTTTGGTAAAATTTTGAGATTTCCTTACCCTTCAATGGATACTAAGGTGAGATTTTTAATTTTTCATTGTCTTAATTACTAATACTATTTCAGGTTGTAGTGGCATATAATCCCTTTGGTTGGCCCCGTACTGACATTGTTAAAATACCGGTAAGTATATGTTTGCTCAGTTCACATTATCATATATTAGAATATTTGAATGAATATAATACTCTCTCCAATATGGTCTGAGAATCACAATTTCCACCAGGTTAATGTAATGACCCACTAATCTAGACTATTTGGACCATTAACGAAACTATACATAAAACTTACAATTTTGCGGAAATACCATAATTTTATTGAGTAACTTGTAAAAATAAGAGTTACTTACAAAATAGAATACTAAGAAGGATATGGGATCCCATTGTCTTTAAAAACAAAAACATGATTTAAATGAAAAGAATTACATAAGAAATGCGGAAAATACATATAAAACCATAAAGAGGTAAAATGAGACTACATCCACGAATCGAATAACGCTCGGCCCCTTGACTCCATTCACCATCGATACACATCCTCTAAGCGTCACGAATCTTACCGCCTCTAAAGCTTATTTTCCTGCACATAAAACAGAAAGGAATGAGCCTAATGCCCAGCAAGGAAAATCTAACACATAGTCATAAACATAAATTTCATAATAAACGTAAAGACATATCATAACACTTAATACATACACTTATTATAATGGCCATTATTACTTGGGGTCCCATAGACTAAACAAGCTTATGCCCATGAGATTAGTGGGGTCCTACTAGCTAAGTAGGCATATGCCCATAATCTTTTTGGGGTCTTGTTAGTCAAATAGGGCATAAGCCCAAGCCTACAAACATACACATTCATAACATATTCATAACATATCATATTTCATAATATAACACATAAGATAACATAAGCAATACACATATAGATTATATCCTATTTTCCTTACCAAAGTTACCGGGATATGATGGACTAAGTTGGGACTTTTGGAACACTCCTAAAACCATATGAGAACGAGTGAGTCTTAAGAAGAAGAAATGAAAATGAATAGGAAGACTAAACCATTGAGAAATATGCTTACCACAACTTATGTGCTTAAGAACTTGGATTCCCTAACCAAAATAAGAATGAGGTTAGGGGACTGAGTAGAAGGCTTTGAGAAAGAAAATAACATGAAACAAATGAAATAGAGTTTCGGGTTTACCTCAAAGACCTGCAAGACCAATCTAACCACAACCGAAATACTAACGAACCTCACTTCCCAAAGTGTTTGATAAGCTTATGATGTTTAAGATTATGACTTTCCCACCCAAGTGTTTAACTCTCACACTCTCCTAGCACTTGCAACTTCTGAACTTAGAGTAAAAGGTGAATAAATGGCTGCATACTAGGTCCTATTTATAGAGTTTGGGAATGAAAGTATCTTTATTTTACTTGAATAAAAATAATGGCTTTTTAGGTGAAAAATATTTGAATAATCGTTCAGCAGAGGCTGAAGACTCGTTCAAAAGATGCTGGACTTATGAAGGAGTTTGAATGGCTGAAAGGAAAAGAATTCAAAAGTGTTTGAATTTATGCTGGAGGAGGCGATATATCGCCTGGACCATTGTTCCCGAGGCGACCGTACATCGATTCGTGTTTTCCGTATCTACGTGCTGCAATATATCGCCCCCTATAGCTGCGATATATCGGCACACGCTGAATATTTAAACACGAAATTACACATTTTTAGCTAAGTTTGAATGGAGTAAACAGCCTTGACTAAGCCCTCAACGTATTCAAAGCTGCTGACTGACCCTATAACATTTAAACTTTACTCCTTATTAAATTTAATCCTCAAAAATACTTAATCCTTAATCACCATTCATAACATGTGCTTAAAATCCTATTGGTTGATATCTAAACCTTATAGTATAATAAATATAATCCTTAATATCAGTCACATTAATCAAACCTTAGGTTAAACTTAATATTCTTAACTATAGGTTAAACTTAGAAAATCTATAAATACTACTATGAGTGTCCAAATAATTCCCGGTCTGAACCAAAAAATCCACAATTACAAAGATAATACTATACATACTATAATACTACTAAATAATTAGCTAAGTAAAGTTCTTGGACTCTATAGTTAATGATGTCAATTTCTTAACCCAGTAGTTACATATTATAAAATCAGGCAAGCCAACCACAAATGGGCACTAAAAATGGAATGCTAACTTAAGTTTATTTGTCAATTTTACATCTGTAAGGAACTTTTTTATTTCTTTTCTCTGATTTGACAAAAAAATTTGCATGCTAAAATAATGCTAATTTGATTGTCATATGTTACAAAGTTGATGTACCAATACAACAGAGCTATCTCTGGTATGGTTCAAGCACTGGTGATTCTGATTCTCAGGTAAGCACTTCATGTGCTATGGTTGTCGAGTTATTCAAGTCCCAAATTTTTCCAAGCAATGCCTTCAGTACTTAAAATGACCTGTCTTGCAGGCTTCAGGGGCATACATTTTCTGGCCTAATGGGGCACCTCCAACTGTTGTTTGAAGATCAGTAAGCACTTTCTTGCAGTTCAATGTATATATATGTTATTATTTATTTTTATAAAATATTATCAGGCCAATTTATGATAATAAGATTTGAAAACAACAAATTAGTCGAGAGCTTCTAATGGTTTTGACTTCTGATCTGTTATCTAATTTCATGCATTTTAACATTATATGATAATCTCATCTAGTATTCAGAATTAAGATGAAATTAATCATCTGTTGTACCTAATTTAGTGTTGTAAGACCTCCATGGAGATGCTCTCTGCTATATATATTGGGACCTGATCATGTTTTCATTCATTAGTAATCTTATTAGTATAAATAATATGAATATATTATCATTAGAAATATAAACAATTAAGTGGTAGTCAAAAAAGTTACCACATAAGAGAAAATTCCAATGCCATATCATGTGAATAGTCTTCCCATGTCAAGGGACATAACTCCTTGTATCAGAATTTTTTTCAACTCAGAAACTGACCCAATTGAAAACAATATTCAACAATTTAATACTTGAAGACATACTGAAAATTTATCCAGTAGATCAGTAGACCTACAAGTGTCTCTGCTGTGTGGTGGGGTGTTGTTTCTACTGCACTTATGCAGCTAGCTGCTGCTGCTACAAGGGTATATATATACATATATATTTATATATAAGAATAAAAGAATATCATTAAATATGATAGTTTATATATAGCAGTACAGTTTCTACTAGTAAAAATAATGATAAAAAGAAATAGACAAACAAACACATAAAGGATCTCTATTAATATATTCTCATTATATAGTATAGAGCAATATATATATATATTTATATACTACTAGTGATAGTGAAAATGAAAATGAAAAAGTATATTCTCATTGAAGATCACTTCTGTTTTTTTGGGCCCATTTTACTCTTAGTTGTTGCCTTTTATTGTTCATTTTGCATCTAATTTTGTTATCTATTTTCTGTATATTGCTTCAAAGTTCCTTATGTGTTTGCTACTAGTCTTCATGTCTAAAGTTTATTAAGTCATTTCTCTTGTACATTTGTTTCTGTGTATAAAATAAAATCTATAGTTCTTGCTAGTTATAGAGCCAAAGTTCTGTGTAATTTTATATTGTCAAGCTCTATTACTGGAAAAGAAAACATGAATTCTAATATAAGAACCAATAAAAGTTTTTTTCTTTGAAATAGTTTAGTATATGGCTTCTCTGTTGGCATTTTTAGGGATGAGGCTGCATTTTATTGCCTTTAGTATGGCATTTTATTGAAACTTTGCATTTTTGATAGTTCTTTAATTGTTAAGATTTTTCTATTAAAATGACTACGAAGGTGGAGGTCTTAATTTCTGACTCCTTATCTATTTTTAATCTCTGCAGATAGTGGCCTTGAGATATCTTCAGCAGTCTGATGGGTCAGATGTTCTTCCTACAAAACAAGCTTTGTTTTTCATTGTCTTACTCCAATATGTTCCCAGATTGCTTCGAGTATTACCGTTAACTTCAGAATTGAATCGAACAGCCGGTGTATTTGCTTAAACTGCTTGGGCAGGTGCTGCATACTATTTGCTATTGTACACGCTAGCCAGTCATGTGAGTACCCATTTAGTTTTGTAGCCTCTGCTTTTCTCTTTGAATTTATTTTGATTCTTCAATTCCTTGTTTACTTTTAATCTGATACTTGTGTTTCTTATGTTTTGGGCATGAAAACTATGGTGTTTCCCTTTTTTGGCTCCTATACTTGTGTTACAGGAAATTCAATGTATATAAGGTCCAAACTCCAATTTAGTTGGGTCTTTTTTTATCCTAGTTATTTTTCCACGTACATGAAGAGAGAAACATGCAAAAAACAGATATCAACAGGTGAAAGATGACTTTTCTTATAAATTATAATGAATAGTATTTGAGATGCTTTTAAAGGTTGTAGTTATGTTTCTAATGGTCCCCTAATTAGGATTTCATTGATAGTTATTTAATTTTACTTGCTTTTCAGTTCCTTCTTGACTTTTTCTCAAACACCATAAGTGTTTGATGATTTCAACATGTGAATAACAAAAAAAAAAAAGAAGGGAAAAAAAGGCTTAGTTTTAGCTTCAGAAAAACAGCAAGAAGTGGGCACTCACTTAGAGAGCAATTCCCAGAAAATGAAGACAACTGTTTTGGCCAATGATGGTTCTTGTAGAAATACATTGAACAAGAAAGTTGGGCAGACCCACATACCATTTTTGGTCTCACTGTTGCCCACATCCCATTTTCTATCTTTTTTTTTTTTTTCCATTTCATTGTCTGGGTACTGTTTGATTAAACTTTGGGAGTTTCCTATGTAATTTTGAACCATTCTTTATGTTCCCTCCTCCATTATATACCATAAAAAGAACCTCTGTTTTTGACATAAACCACCCTCTTTGCAAAAACTAATTGTTTTAATGCCCCGGTATTCAGCACCATGAATATTAATTGTTTTAATGCTCAATATTACAGATATCAAACAAGTATAGTTTGATCTACGTAATCACCAAGCTTGTGTTGCTATTCGTTTAAGACTTGGAGACGACTACTGCAGTTTACAGAAATAGAGTCAGTCCACAAGTATAATTTTGAAGGCTTTGTGTTGAGTAGCTGTAGAATATTTTGTGCTAAAAGTAGTAACTTTTCAATATGTTGAATATTTAAGATTACTTGAATACTTAAAGAACATTTTGTTGTTGATGACAGTGTTGAATGTTTTAAACTAATTTGTGGATTGTTAATACAATGTTGAATGTTTTTACTTTTTGTGATTTGAAAATCAAGTTCATTTGATGAAGTTAGTATATATTAGAAAGTTAATTTTAATTATATAAAAAAATAAAAATATAATAGAATAAATTAGTGTTATATAAATTAATATATAATGAGAATTTAAACTTATCTAAATATTAAAATAATACGAAAATTGTGTTATAATATCTATTGCAATAACACTTTTTATGTAAAGAATTTTGTTATGCAAACTTCATTATATAACACAAATAATGTGTTATACTAAAGTGTAGTATAACACAAAAAATGTGTTATACTAAAGTTTAGTATAACACAAATTTATAAGTATTGAAATGTGTTATATAATCGACTATAAATAATATAATTAAACACTTATCTATTTATTAAAATAACACAGAAAGTGTGTTATCGTTGACAGTATAATAACACATCTGTATAACAATGATAAAGTGTTATGTAAAGTACCCTGACCTACGATAACATAGTCGGTCTTAACACATCAAAAAGTGTTATGGTATGTTTTGATAACATATTTTTGGTGTTATTAAAATCATTTTTTCTTATAGTGAGGCGTTGGTCACTTATAAGGGACATTGGCATTGGTCGCTTGGTAGACCTCTGCCCTACTTTTGACAAGGGCCGTAAAGTCAGTGAATCTCGACTCATATTTATTTCTTTAGGGCATTTATTCTCAGACGTTGATGGCTCATTGCCTGTCCTTTTTCCACCATTTCTGCCATTTCCGTTCCCGTTACCTTCACCATTGCC